>NC_134357.1:402859990-403166559 GCF_048569485.1 Anomaloglossus baeobatrachus | reverse complement strand
GTTTGTTTTTTTTAATTATTTATTTATAAATAATTAAAAAAAAAAAAACAGCTTGGGGAGCCCTCCAAATTGATCACCAGACAAGATGAAGCTGTCAGCTGTGGTTTGCAGGCTACAGCTGTCTGCTTTACCCTAGCTGGCTATCAAAAATAGGGGGGACCCCACGTCATTTATTTTAATTTTTTTTTTTTTTTTTGGGCTAAATACAAGGCTAGGCATCCTTTAGTGTCACATGAAAGGCACTAAAGGGCGCCAGCTTAGAATATGCAGGGGGGTGGGACGTTATATATGTTTGACATCTATCCATTCATCCACTGTAGCATTTTACGCTGTGTGCCCACAATCAGGGTTTGCAGCGTTTTGGGCGCAGAGTGTTTTCCCTGCGTCCATAACGCTGCGTTGTGCAGTAGAAGCACAGTGGCAGGATTTTTAGAAATCCCGTGCCCACTGTGTTTCTTTTCTCCGCAGCATAAACCGACCTGTGGCGCAGCTTCCCGAGCCTCAGCATGTCAATTTATGCTGCGGAGATGAGTGTTCTTTGCAGGTAGAATAAAACTAAAGTCCACAGCAGCCTGAACCCAAATCGTGGGCATGGGCAGCTGCGTTCTCCCGTGGACAACACTCACATTTCTGCAGGAGGCTGACACTGTGTACTAGACGCCGTGTCGCTGGATCATGGCCACATAGCCTAAAGGCTACTTTACACGCTGCGATATCGGTCCCGATATCGCTAGTGTGGGTACCCGCCCCCATCTGTTGTGCGACACGGGCAAATCGCTGCCCGTGCCGCACAACATCGCGCAGACGCATCACACATACTTACCTGCCCGGCGACGTCGCTGTGACCGGCGAACCGCCTCCTTTCTAAGGGGGCGGTCCATGTGGCGTCACAGTGACGTCACTGAGCGGCCGCCCAATAGAAGCGGAGGGGCGGAGATGAGTGGCCGGAACATCCCGCCCACCTTCTTCCTTCCTCATAGCGGCCGGGAGGCAGGTAAGGAGAGGTTCCTCGTTCCTGCGGCGTCACACATAGCGATGTGTGCTGCCGCAGGAGCGACGAACTACATCGTTACTGCTGCAGTAACGATAATCGAGAATGGACCCCCATGTCACCGATGAGCGATTTTGCACGTTTTTGCAACGATGCAAAATCGCTCATCGGTGTCACACGCAGCAACATCGCTAATGCGGCCGGATGTGCGTCACCAATTCCGTGACCCTAACGACTCCGCATTAGCGATGTCGCAGCGTGTAAAGCCCCCTTAACAGTGAGAAATTTGTTGCTACAGCAACATTTTTGTGAAGTACCTGTGGATTCAAAATGCTTACTATACTCCTGAATAAAATCCTTGAGGGGTCCAGTTTCCAAAATGAGGTCACTTGTGGGGGGTTTCTGATGTATAGGTACCCAAGGGGCCCTGCTAATGTGACATGGTGCGCGCAATTTACTTCAACTTTTCCAAAATTCAAATGGTGCTCCTTCCATTCCAAGCCCTCCCATTTATCCAAACAAAGGTTTTTGGCCACATGTGGGGTATCCCTGCGCTCACAAGAAATTAGATAACAACCTGTGGGGTACACGTTTTGTTGTTGCCTCTTGAAAAAGTGAAAAATGTGTCGCTAAATCAACATTTTTGTGAAAAAAATGAAAATTTCAATATGGCAACCTAAGCTTATCAAATTCTGTGAAGTATTCGTGGATTCAAAATGCTCAATATACACCTAGATTAAAGCCTTGAGGGGTCTTATTTCCAGAATGGGGTCACTTGTGGGGGACCTCCACTGCTTAGGCACCTCAGGGGCTCTCCTAATGCAACATGGCGTCCGCTATTGATTCCAGCCAATTTTGCAGTCAAACTGCACTCCTTCTCTTCTGAGCCCTGTAGTGTGCCCAAACAGTTGATTTCCACCACATACAAGATATCAACAAACTCAGGAGAAATTGCGCAATAAATTTCATGGTGATTTATTTCCTGTTACCCTTGTGAAAAAAAAAGCTACCTGGTTGAAGTAACAATTTTGTGGTAAAATTTTATTTTTTTATTTTCATGGCTCAACGTTATAAACTTCTGTAAAGCACCTGGAGGTTCAGGGTACTCACCAAACATCAAGATAAATTCCTTGAGGGGCCTAGTTTCCAATATGGGGTCACTTGTGGTGTTTTTTTGCTGTTTACGTACCTTAGGGGTCCTCCAAATGCGACATGGTGCCTGCAATCTTTTTCAGCCAAATTTCCTTTCCAAAATTCAAATATTGCTCCTTCCGTTCCAAGCCCTCCCATTTCTCCAAACAAAGGTTTCAGACCACAAGTGAGGTATCACCGCGCTCATAAAAAAGTGGGTAACAAACGTTGGGGTCAAATTTTTGGAATTACCTCTTGAAAAAGTGAAAAAATTGATGCTAAAGCAACATTTTTGAGAAAAAAATGAAAATTTTCAATGTGACAACGTAACGTTATCAAAATCTGTGAAGTACTTGTGGATCCAAAATGCTCACTATACCCCTAGATAGAAGCCTTAAGGGGTCTAGTTTCCAAAATGGTGTCACTTGTGAGGGGTTTCTGCTGTTTAGGTACCTTAGCGGACATGTAAATGCAACATGGTGCCCGCAATCTATTTCAGCCAAATTTGCTTTCCAAAATTCAAATATTGCTCCTTCTGTTCCGAGCCCTCCCATTTGTCCAAACAAAGGTTTCTGACCACATGTGGGGTATTGGCGCGCTCATAAGAAAGTGGGGAACAAGTTTTGGGGTTCATTTTGTTGTGTTATTTCTTCTAAAAGTGAATAAATTTGGGGTAGAGCAACATTTTAGGTAAAATTTTATTTTTTGCTTTTTTTCATTCCACTTTGCTTTAGTTCCTGTGAAGCACCTGAAGGGTTAATAAACTTCTTGGATGTGGTTTTGAGTACTTTGAGGGGTGCTGTTTTGAGAATGGTGTCACTTTTAGGTATTTTCTGTCACTTAGGCCTCTCAAAGTCACTTCAAATGTGATGTGGTCCCTAAAAAAATGGTTTTGTGAATTTTGTTGAAAAAATGGGAAATTGCAGATGAACTTTGACCCCTTCTAACTTCCTAACCCCAAAACATTTTGTTTCAGAAATTGCGCTAATGTAAAGTAGACATGTGGGAAATGTTATTTATTAACTGTTTTGTGTGACATAACTCTCTGGGTTAAGGGCATAAAAATTAAAAGTTTGAAAATTGCAAAATTTTCAAAATTTTCATCAAATTTCCGATTTTTTCACAAATAAAAGCAAAAAATATCGTTCTAAATTTATAACTATCATGAAGTACAATATGTCACGAAAAAACAATGTCAGAATCACCGGGATCCGTTGAAGCGTTCCAGAGTTATGACCTCATAAAGTGACACTGGTCAGAATTGCAAAAAATGGCCTGGGCATTAAGGACAAAACTGGCTTCGTCCTTAAGGGGTTAAGGGGGAAAAAACCACACAACAATATCAACAAGCTCATTGGTACTGATAGTTAGTCTATGATGAGAAAGAGAATTCACATAATGTATCATAATGGTCTGTCTTGAGAAAATTATTATCCTCTAGAGGAGGTAACGGTAAAAAATGACCGCTATACAGGAAAACCACCCTAGGGAGGGTTATCAGGAATAAATGAGACATACCTATAAGATTGTAGAGAAAACGGTGTGTATGCAATGTACGAAAATTCCGTATAAGGAAGGGATACCTAAAAATAGAAAGTAGTCAGAAAACCGGTCCGGCTAGAAGGTTAAAATACTCTATACAAGAAAGCGAAGTCAAAATGTGACAAGTAGTAGATGAATAGAAAAGGATCATGTGAGCTACAAAGAGGAGATGAGAAAAAAGGAAGGACCAAGAAAAAGGGGGAAAGAAGGGAGAAAAAGAAACAAAGAACAAAGAGATATGAATAAGCAGAAGAGAAAAATGAAGGAGGGGAAATGAGGAGCAGTTTACAGTTCTGGAAGTGAAAATGAGTTTAAGAATACCTCTGTTGACATCAATGGTATAACTAATAGCAAACAGATGATGTAAGAGTCACGCTAAAGAAGTGGAGTCCACTGCAAGGTACTATGAGAGGGGAAAACGACTGTTAAGTCATAATATCCGGAGTGCGTAGTATTATGAGGGAATATGTCCAAAAAATAGATCAAATCAGTGTGTACATACCCGGTTGCCGTATACATGGTGCAGACAAAACTGTTGGTGTGGGGAGTGCCCTTACACTCAAAGGCAACACGTTTCAGGTATAATAACCTCTATAATCAATCAATATGAACAATTGATCAATATGTTAATATCACATTTATGAAGAAAATAAGTATATAGTTGAGAAATCGGCACGTACCGAACAGTAGAAATACTAAGTAATATGGCACGATGTATGATAAACACCCTGAGGGTATGAAATACCTAATGGTATGGTCTGCAAATAAAAAAGAGCATGTCAAAGCGAGTGTATGTCTCCATGAGTACAACTACAATGAAGCGTGGAAAGGATATGACATGTCAAAGCACAAACCTTTGTCTTGCTAGATAAGGCTAGGTATTAATGCATCAAAAGATATTGGTATGAGGGGAATCAATCGGACTCCTAAAGAAAAAAATGTACAGATCATAATGAAGAATAGGTATAGAAACTGTACAAGGTCAGAGCCAGAGGAGAAAGAGAAAGTAAGCAGTCTATACCTTGGAGAGGATAAAATCCTGTGTGGTGGCCGGTCCCCGTGCAAGTTCCTATGCTGCATGTGGAAGTGAGGAGTGCGCCTTTTAATGGTGCCTAATGGCCCAGGTGAGTCTGCTCTATCAGGAAGTCCGGCCTGTGGAACGCAGGGACCGCCCGTGGCACACACGCCGCCCATGCGCGGAGGAGTCCCTTGAGACCATCGGCGCATGCGCGAGCGGCGGCCACAGCCGGTCCACGTGCGTCTGTGAGGGCAGGGACAGGACGCACGTGCATCCCGGAAATGAGGGTACTGAAGCGCAAACAGTGATCGTGGAACGCACGATCGCCCGTGCGCCGAAGGGCCAAGGGGCCGATCAGCGCATGCGCAAGCGGCGGCCACGACATGTGAATGTTGGGTAGGAGGAGTGGGCCGGGCGCGTGCGCAGACCGGCCGATAAGGCGGCCGAGACCACGCATGCGTGGGCACACAGACGTCCTTGTGATCCTGGTGAATGATGCCGATATTATATTCAGTGCCGTGACGAGACCATGGAAAAGCTACAGCGCCTGTGAATAAAAAAGAACATAGGGTGATTAGAAAAACCAGGTAATTCGAACGTACATCAAGCCAATATAAGGAAATTTTCTTTTTAAGAATAGCAATAAAGAATAGGATTATTCAGCAAGAATAAGTAATCAATAAAGAAGAAGAGACTGCATTCGAAAAGATGGAAAAGAAAAGGAGAAATAGAAATAGGTATAGAAGAAAATGCAAAGAATTTTTTTATAAAAAAAGGAGAATTATTAAAGCAGAATAGATATAGAGAAAAATAGGAAAATTAGAAGTAAAAATAGAAGGCATACTGATTTAATAAAAAATCTCATATTCCCGATTCAAACCATAGGGTTCTAATGTCTGCAATGTAAAAATCCAATATGCCTCCCGTTCTTTCAACCTCTGCACCCTATTGCCCCCCCTCCTGGGTTGAAGTACTTGTTCCAAAACTTGATAGCGTAGCTGTGCTACCGTGTGACCAGCCTGTAGAAAATGTGCAGGAATGGGTAGTAATGTCTGCTTACACCTAATGGTCGATTTGTGTTTACTTATACGGTCTCGGATATGTTGGGTAGTCTCCCCAACATATCCGAGACCACAGGGACACTTAATCAAATACACAACATATGTTGAATCACAGGTAAAAAAGTTTTTTATGTGAAAAATCTTACCGGTACGGGGATGGGTGAAAGTGCTACCTTTTGTAATATTTGAACATTGAATACAATGTAAACATGGGTAAGTACCAGTACGCGCTGTCTGTAATGTCAACTGTAGTGCCTGTTTCCGCTGGGAGCCAATATCTGCCCGCACTAAACTATCCTTCAGATTTTTTGGACGCTTATTACAAAAAAGAGGTCTGTTTTGAAACTCCGAAATATTAGGATAAGCCTGGCCCAAAAGTGACCAGTGTTTTAGGATAACCCCCTTGACCTGCGCCTGAAAGGGATGATAGGTCGCAACAAAGGTGGCCCTAGGGCCTTGTACCGGACTTGCCCGTCTGGTGATAGATTCTGGTGTCGCAACGCTCTGTGGATATCCCCTGGCTATAAACTTATCACTCATCTCCGCCCGACGTCTTGCTCGTATGTCAGGGTCTGACACAATACGGTCAACCCTCTTGATCTGAGAGGATGGTAGAGCCCGCTTGATATGACTGGGATGAGCACTGGTGTAGTGTAGCAAACTATTCCTGTCCGTGGATTTAGTGTAAAGATCAGTTGAAATAGTGCCACTGGATGATTTCAAGACGAGTACGTCAAGAAAATTGATCTTGTATTGGTCTGAATGTAAAGTAAACTTGAGATTGGGTAAACAGCTGTTCAAATCAGAGTAAAAGGTACTTAAATCAGAATGGTCACCATGCCATATCATGAAAATGTCGTCTATATATCTGCGCCATGTGACGACGTGTGTTGAAAACATAGGATGGGAATAGACGAAAGTTTCCTCGAAATGCGCCATAAAAATATTAGCATATGGTGGTGCTACATTCGATCCCATGGCAGTCCCCTGGATTTGCAAATAAAATTGATCTTGAAAAAGAAAAAAATTATTATGTAACACTATTTTCAAAAGGTCAATGACCAACTCATCCCTCAGATTAAAAGCACACTTCCAGTCCCTGGACTCTGGTGAGACTACTTTTACTCTGATTTGAACAGCTGTTTACCCAATCTCAAGTTTACTTTACATTCAGACCAATACAAGATCAATTTTCTTGACGTACTAGGGCCACCTTTGTTGCGACCTATCATCCCTTTCAGGCGCAGGTCAAGGGGGTTATCCTAAAACACTGGTCACTTTTGGGCCAGGCTTATCCTAATATTTCGGAGTTTCAAAACAGACCTCTTTTTTGTAATAAGCGTCCAAAAAATCTGAAGGATAGTTTAGTGCGGGCAGATATTGGCTCCCAGCGGAAACAGGCACTACAGTTGACATTACAGACAGCGCGTACTGGTACTTACCCATGTTTACATTGTATTCAATGTTCAAATATTACAAAAGGTAGCACTTTCACCCATCCCCGTACCGGTAAGATTTTTCACATAAAAAACATTTTTACCTGTGATTCAACATATGTTGTGTATTTAATTAAGTGTCCCTGTGGTCTCGGATATGTTGGGGAGACTACCCAACATATCTGAGACCGTATAAGTAAACACAAATCGACCATTAGGTGTAAGCAGACATTACTACCCATTCCTGCACATTTTCTACAGGCTGGTCACACGGTAGCACAGCTACGCTATCAAGTTTTGGAACAAGTACTTCAACCCAGGAGGGGGGGCAATAGGGTGCAGAGGTTGAAAGAACGGGAGGCATATTGGATTTTTACATTGCAGACATTAGAACCCTATGGTTTGAATTGGGAATATGAGATTTTTTATTAAATCAGTATGCCTTCTATTTTTACTTCTAATTTTCCTATTTTTCTCTATATCTATTCTGCTTTTATAATTCTCCTTTTTTTATAAAAAAATTCTTTGCATTTTCTTCTATACCTATTTCTATTTCTCCTTTTCTTTTCCATCTTTTCGAATGCAGTCTCTTCTTCTTTATTGATTACTTATTCTTGCTGAATAATCCTATTCTTTATTGCTATGGTGTACTTAAAAAGAAAATTTCCTTATATTGGCTTGATGTACGTTCGAACACCCTATGTTCTTTTTTATTCACAGGCGCTGTAGCTTTTCCATGGTCTCGTCACGGCACTAAATATAATATCGGCATCATTCACCAGGATCACAAGGACGTCTGTGTGCCCACGCATGCGCGGTCTCGGCCGCCTTATCGGCCGGTCTGCGCACGCGCCCGGCCCACTCCTCCTACCCAACATTCACATGTCGTGGCCGCCGCTTGCGCATGCGCTGATCGGCCCCTTGGCCCTTCGGCGCATGGGCGATCGTGCGTTCCATGATCAGTTTGCGCTTCAGTACCCTCATTTCCGGGATGCACGTGCGTCCTGTCCCTGCCCTCACAGACGCACATGGACCGGCTGTGGCCGCCGCTCGCGCATGCGCCGATGGTCTCAAGGGACTCCTCCGCGCATGGGCGGCGTGTGTGCCACAGGCGGTCCCTGCGTTCCACAGGCCGGACTTCCTGATAGAGCAGACTCACCTGGGCCATTAGGCACCATTAAAAGGCGCACTCCTCACTTCCACATGCAGCATAGGAACTTGCACGGGGACCGGCCACCACACAGGATTTTATCCTCTCCAAGGTATAGACTGCTTACTTTCTCTTTCTCCTCTGGCTCTGACCTTGTACAGTTTCTATACCTATTCTTCATTATGATCTGTACATTTTTTTCTTTAGGAGTCCGATTGATTCCCCTCATACCATTATCTTTTGATGCATTAATACCTAGCCTTATCTAGCAAGACAAAGGTTTGTGCTTTGACATGTCATATCCTTTCCACGCTTCATTGTAGTTGTACTCATGGAGACATACACTCGCTTTGACATGCTCTTTTTTATTTGCAGACCATATCATTAAGTATTTCATACCCTCAGGGTGTTTATCATACACCGTGCCATATTACTTAGTATTTCTACTGTTCGGTACGTGCCGATTAGTGATGAGCGAGTACTAAAAAGCTCGGGTGCTCGAAGCTCGGGCCGAGCCTCCCAAGATACTCGTGTACTCGGGCCGAGCAACGAGCCCAATGTTATCCTATGGGAGACCCGAGTATTTTTGTGAAATGACCCCCCGGCAGCATGGAGAAACCCTAAAAATGGCACAAAAGTCTCAGAAGAGTGCTCAAATGACATGGCAACAGCATGGGGAAGACCCCTTGAAGCATTTATCACTCAAAAGTCACAGCTGTGAACAATTTTGTCCGCGTTTTACGCCATTTTTACGGACTCACCAGAAAACCTTCCAAAATGACACCAAAATGATTTTTCATGGCGGAAATGTTAAGGGCACATACCCAATAGTGAGATAGAGCTGGTGTATGTTACTTTTTGAGATTAATACATGAAAGATTTTACGTGAAAACATTGTGTGGCACTCCGATGTCCCTGAGAAGAGACGTACATGAAGGCCTCTTGAGTCTAATGTGCCCATTTTGAGGAAGTGAGTCTTTGTAGTATTTTCCTTTGCCAGGGCAGTCCAAAATTGTGAGGTTCACCAATGCCCCTGCATACAGACGTGCATGAGGGCCTTTAAACGTGAAGTGCCCATTGTAAGGAAGTGGGTCTATTGTAGTATAGCCCTTAGGCAGGGCAGCCAAAAATTGGGAGGCTCCACATTGTCCCTGGATAGAGACGTGCATGATGGCCTTTAAACCTGAAGTGCCCATTGTAAGGAAGTGGGTCTATTTCAGTATAGCCCTTTGCCAGGGCAGCCAAAAATTGGGAGGCTCCACATTGTCCCTGGATAGAGACGTGCATGATGGCCTGTAAACCTGAAGTGCCCATTGTAAGGAAGTGGGTCTATTTCAGTATAGCCCTTTGCCAGGGCAGCCAAAAATTGGGAGGCTCCACATTGTCCCTGGATAGAGACGTGCATGATGGCCTTTAAACCTGAAGTGCCCATTGTAAGGAAGTGGGTCTATTTCAGTATAGCCCTTTGCCAGGGCAGCCAAAAATTGGGAGGCTCCACATTGTCCCTGGATAGAGACGTGCATGATGGCCTTTAAACCTGAAGTGCCCATTGTAAGGAAGTGGGTCTATTGTAGTATAGCCCTTAGGCAGGGCAGCCAAAAATTGGGAGGCTCCACATTGTCCCTGGATAGAGACGTGCATGATGGCCTTTAAACCTGAAGTGCCCATTGTAAGGAAGTGGGTCTATTGTAGTATAGCCCTTAGGCAGGGCAGCCAAAAATTGGGAGGCTCCACGTTGTCCCTGGGTAGAGACGTGCATGAGGGCCTCAAAACATTAAGTGTCCATTTTAAGGAAGTGGGTGTATTATAGTGTAGCCCTTAGGCAGGGCAGCCAAAAATTGGGAGGCTCCACGTTGTCCCTGGGTAGAGACGTGCATGAGGGCCTCAAAACATTAAGTGTCCATTTTAAGGAAGTGGGTGTATTATAGTATAGCCCTTAGGCAGGTCAGCCAAAAATTGGGAGGCTCCACGTTGTCCCTGGGTAGAGACGTGCATGAGGGCCTCAAAACATTGTTCCCATTGCAAAGGAGCGGGTCTCCTGTCGTTGTAATGTCCATTCTGCAAAGAATGGGCGAAAAAATTTACCACTGGGGGTATACCTGAAACAAAGGCCTAAGTATTGCAATTTGTAACGGTCATCATCATGGTGGCGCATGAGGAGAAGGAGGAGCAGTCCAGCGATTATCCAAAGTCCAGAAGTGTGTACCCATGGGTGAGTGGAGGTACATGGCAAACTTTAAATTCCGCTCTCATTTGCTGGTGGTGTGGTGAAGTCTGGCCCAATCCAACCCTTGTTCATCTTGATCAGAGTCAGCCTGTCAGCATTTTCAGTTGACAGGCGGGTGCGTTTATCTGTAATGATTCCACCTGCGGCACTAAAAACACGCTCTGACAAAACGCTAGCAGCAGGGCAGGCCAGGACTTCCAAGGCGTAGAGAGCCAATTCATGCCACGTGTCCAGCTTGGATACCCAATAATTGTAAGGCACAGAGGAATGTCGGAGTACAGTTGTTCGATCTGCAAGGTACTCCTTCAGCATCTGGGCAAACTTAGGATTTCTTGTGGCACTACCCCGCACCTCAGGGGCTGTGGTACGTGAGGGGCTGAGAAAACTGTCCCACATCTTAAAGACTGTTCCCCTACCTCTGGCGGATTGGACTTGTGCCTCTCTCGGCTGTACGCCTCGGTTGTCCACTGATTCCTGACCTATGCCGCTAGCGTTTTGTGAGGGGAATGCTTTGCCTACTTCCGTGAGTATGGCCTTCCGAAACTGCTGCATTTTGGTTGACCTCTCCTCCACGGGAATAAGAGACAAAAAGTTCTCCTTATAGCGTGGGTCTAACAGTGTTACCAACCAGTAATGATTGTCGGCCAAGATGTTCTTAACGCGAGGGTCACGAGACAGGCAGCTTACCATAAAGTCAGCCATGTGCGCCAGACTCTTAACAGCCAGGACTTCAGTAGCCTGACCAACAAGATGACTGAACATGCTGTCCTCCTCCTCCTCCTCCTCATCTACCCTGTCCTCTGGCCAGCCACGCTGAACCGAGGATATGACTGGTGTGCATGTCATATCCTCAATTTGGCCGGAGAGTTGCTCCATGTCTTCATCCTCCTCCTCGTCATAGTCCTCCACTGCACGTTGTGATGAGACGAGGCTGGGCTGTGTGTTATCACCCACATCCACTACTGTTTCTTGCTGCAACTCATCGCGCTCCGTCTGCAATGCATCATGTTTGTTTTTCAGCAGAGACCGTTTTAGAAGGCAGAGTAGCGGTATGGTGACGCTAATAATGGCGTCATCACCACTCACCATCTTGGTGGAGTCCTCAAAGTTTTGGAGGATGGTACATAGGTCTGACATCCATCTCCACTCCTCAGGTGTTATGTGTGGAGTTTGACCCATTTCCCGACGGCTTAGGTGATGCAGGTACTCAACAACTGCCCTCTTCTGCTCACATATCCTGACCAACATGTGCAGAGTTGAATTCCAACGCGTGGGGACATCACACACCAGTCTGTGAGCCGGAAGATGCAAACGGCGCTGAAAGCCGGCAAGGCCGGCTGAAGCAGTAGGTGACTTTCGAAAATGTGCAGACAGGCGGCGAACTTTTACCAGCAGATCAGACAGCTCTGGGTATGACTTTATAAACCGCTGAACCACGAGGTTGAGCACATGGGCCACGCATGGAACATGTGTCAGCTGGCCTCGCCTCAAAGCCGCCACCAGGTTCCAGCCATTGTCACACACGACCTTTCCTGGCTTTAGGTTCAGAGGTGTGAGCCAGTGATCTGCCTGCTGTTTCAGAGCTGTCCACAGCTCTTCTGCATTGTGGGGTTTGTCACCTATGCAGATTAGCTTCAGCACAGCCTGTTGCCGCTTCGCCGAGGCAGTGCTGCAGTGCTTCCAGCTTGTGACTGGTGTGGAGGGCACAGTGGATGAGGATGCGCAGGAGGAGGAGGAGGCTGAAGAGCATGACATTCCGGAGCTGTAGAGTGTGGGTGAAACACTGACTGAGGTAGGGCCTGCAAACCTTGGTGTGGGAAGGACATGTTCCGTCCCTCGCTCAGACTGGGTCCCAGCTTCCACAATATTAACCCAGTGTGCCGTCAACGAGATGTAGCGGCCTTGCCCACAAGCACTTGTCCACGTGTCTGTGGTTAGGTGGACCTTGGGTGAAACAGCGTTGTTCAGGGCACGTGTGATGTTTTGTGACACGTGGTTATGCAACGCGGGGACGGCACACCGGGAGAAATAGTGGCGGCTGGGGACCGAGTAACGTGGGACAGCTACCGCCATCAGGTCACGGAATGCTTCTGTCTCCACCAGCCTAAAAGGCAACATTTCCAGCGCAAGCAGTCGCGAAATGTTAGCATTTAGAACTGTGGCATGTGGGGTGTTGGCAGTGTATTTGCGCCTGCGTTCAAAGGTTTGCTGAATGGATAACTGAACGCTGCGCTGGGACAAGGACGTGCTTGATGATGGTGTTCTTTCTGCGTAGGCAACTGCAGGTGCAGGAGTGGAGGAGGCTTGTTCGCAGGCAGCATGGACAGAGGATTGGCTCGCATGCACAACCAGCGAAGACGTAGCAGTGACATCAGCAAGCACTGCTCCTCGACTCTGTTGTACTTCCCACAAAGTCGGGTGCTTGGCTGACATGTGCCTGATCATGCTGGTGGTGGTCAGGCTGCTAGTTTTGGTACCCCTGCTGATGCTGGCACGGCAGGTGTTGCAAATGGCCTTTTTTGAATCATCTGGATCCAACTTAAAAAACTGCCAGACTCGGGAAGACCTAACATTTGTACAGGCACCTTGTGTCGTCGTGTTGTTCCGGGGAACGGTTGCCTGACTTCTGCCTGGGGCCACCACCCTGCTTCTTACTGCCTGTTGTGATGCTACGCCTCCCTCCCCCTGTGCACTGCTGTCCTCGCTCTGCATATCCTCCTGCCAGGTTGGGTCAGTTACTGGATCATCCACCACGTCGTCTTCCTCTTCCGCACCCTGCTCCTCCTCCTGACTTGCTGACAATTGCGTCTCATCATCGTCCACCACTTGTTGAGACACGTTGCCAACTTCGTGAGAATGTGGCTGCTCAAATATTTGGCCATCTGTACAGACGATCTCCTCATGACCCACTTCAATATGAGCTGGCGAGAGGCCAGAATGTGTGAATGGAAACGTGAACAGCTCTTCCGAGTGTCCAAGTGTGGGATCATTAATGTCCGAGGAGGACGTGTACTCAGCCTGGTGGTAGGAAGGAGGATCAGGTTCAGAAATGTGCGGTGCAGTATCACGGCTACTGACACTTGACCGTGTGGAAGACAGAGTGTTTGTGGTGGTGCCAATCTGACTGGAAGCATTATCTGCTATCCAACTAACAACCTGTTGACACTGGTCTTGGTTCAAGAGCGGTGTACTGCTGCGGTCCCCAAGAATTTGGGACAGGACGTGCGAGCGACTAGATGTGGCCCTTTGTTGTGGCGAAATTAGAGCTTGCACACGACCTCGGCCTCTGCCTGCACCACCATCACGTCCACTTCCTTGTTCCTTGCCAATGCCCTTGCGCATTTTGCAATGCTGTGCACTGCTGACGTGTATATTCACTACTTGTGCGTTATATCAAAGTGTGTGGAAATTGCACACAAGTGCACCTGTACGCTGCCACCAACAGGCACACACGTGCGGTTTTAAAAACCAAGCACGGACGCAATAATAACCTAACAGGTTTTTTTGGGGAGCGACAATTACAGACAAGTCAGACACTATCTGGACTGTTTTACACTGTGTACACCAGCCCCAGATATGATGAAGGCTGGTATACGGTCACCACTACCCTGCCTGCCTGCCTGCCTGTATACTGGTACAATAGTCCTGACAAGGACTCTTTTGGTCACTAGCCTGTATTCAGACCTGGCTATACCCTGCCTGTATATAGCAACAATAGTCCTGAGAAGGACTCTGCTACTGTACTCCGACCTGGCTATACCCTGCCTGCCTGTATACAACTAGAATAGTCCTGAGAAGGACTTTTGGTCACACTGTTTGCAGCCCTGCAACTGAAAAAGCTATAAAGGGCCGCAAAGCTTTCCCTGAATCAGCGACACTCTCCCTGCACTGACTGTCTGAATAGCTGTGAGCAGAGCACAGCGCGCCGGCCGATATAAAGGCTCGGTCACGCTGTGCAGGCCGGCCAATCACTGCAATTCCACAACTAACAGGGCTGTGGCATTGCAGTGGTCTGCCAGCCAATCCCTGCATGAGGGCTGGCTCTCAAAAGAGCGCCAACATGCAGGGATGAAGACCACGAGTACAGCACGAGTATCGCGAGATTACTCGGTCCCCGCCGAGCAGCCCGAGTACAGCGATACTCGTGCGAGTACCGAGTAGTGACAAGCATGCTCGCTCATCACTAGTGCCGATTTCTCAACTATATACTTATTTTCTTCATAAATGTGATATTAACATATTGATCAATTGTTCATATTGATTGATTATAGAGGTTATTATACCTGAAACGTGTTGCCTTTGAGTGTAAGGGCACTCCCCACACCAACAGTTTTGTCTGCACCATGTATACGGCAACCGGGTATGTACACACTGATTTGATCTATTTTTTGGACATATTCCCTCATAATACTACGCACTCCGGATATTATGACTTAACAGTCGTTTTCCCCTCTCATAGTACCTTGCAGTGGACTCCACTTCTTTAGCGTGACTCTTACATCATCTGTTTGCTATTAGTTATACCATTGATGTCAACAGAGGTATTCTTAAACTCATTTTCACTTCCAGAACTGTAAACTGCTCCTCATTTCCCCTCCTTCATTTTTCTCTTCTGCTTATTCATATCTCTTTGTTCTTTGTTTCTTTTTCTCCCTTCTTTCCCCCTTTTTCTTGGTCCTTCCTTTTTTCTCATCTCCTCTTTGTAGCTCACATGATCCTTTTCTATTCATCTACTACTTGTCACATTTTGACTTCGCTTTCTTGTATAGAGTATTTTAACCTTCTAGCCGTACCGGTTTTCTGACTACTTTCTATTTTTAGGTATCCCTTCCTTATACGGAATTTTCGTACATTGCATGCACACCGTTTTCTCTACAATCTTATAGGTATGTCTCATTTATTCCTGATAACCCTCCCTAGGGTGGTTTTCCTGTATAGCGGTCATTTTTTACCGTTACCTCCTCTAGAGGATAATAATTTTCTCAAGACAGACCATTATGATACATTATGTGAATTCTCTTTCTCATCATAGACTAACTATCAGTACCAATGAGCTTGTTGATATTGTTGTGTGGTTTTTTCCCCCATAATGGTGTATTCTTATATCGAACATGTTTGGTATGTACATTATGTTGTTTGTATAACAACTAATTTAATTTTTTTCTTTCTGTATATCTATATCATAGACTTTCTCTGACGAAGGCCTGTATGTGAAGGCCGAAACGTTAGAAATATTATTTTTGGATCCTTTGCATCAATAAACAAGCAAACTGAAATTCAAGCACTACTCTGCCTCAGACTCTTACCTTTTTCTGTGTGCCCGAGTTATTTGTTCTTCGCTAGGTTTGAAGTCCGGGCAGAAACAACAACAGTCAACAATATTAAGCAACAGCTGCTGGGGCAGCCTCCTCTTGCAGCTTTCCTTCCCTCAACCCGCCACCCCAACCATCCCCATCCCCAGTGCCACCTTCACTCATGGTGCTGCACTGTCCTGAGTTCATTGTAGTTCTCCGTGGTGACGGGTGCAGCTGCTCTCAGTCCTTCAGACGAACCGGGTAACCCTGTAAGACCGTTACCCTCTGCACCATCCTCCACCAAGGGCCTCTAGTACCACCTCCTCATGGCACACCGCTTCGGGCCCTGATGGCCTTTTCATTTTTAATGATGCAACATAAAAAAGGTTCAACAAGGATGGCGCCTCTTGAAACATTAACTCCTTTGCCACCCTCCACCTGGGGGTCCAGATGGCCTTCTCCAATTAACACGGATACGTTCAACAAGGGCAACAAGTCCTGGAACAGTCATTCTTCAACTTTTAACACACTTGCTGGTAGCTATTCAGGTTCAGCTACCACTGCTGCATACGAATTCCAGCGGCCCCAGCAGCTACCGGGTGGCCGCGCAGTGGCAGAACCGGCATCTCCTCAGGCTCCGTCTCTGCTGTGATGGGAACAGAATCCGACCAGTCCGTAGCTGGAGTTGCAGAGTCCGGGTGCCATGTATCGGGGTACGGGCCCGGTGATGTGGCCGGGTCTGGTCGGGCCGGTGTTGGGAAGAGCTGTGTCGCGGCTTGGTCTGGTAATAAGGCCGAGGGGTTTGCAGTCTGCCTTTCATAGACGGGGACTGGAGGTTCCGCTGCCGGTGTTGGGGGTAGCGGCATGGCGTCTGCCGAGGGCAAGGGTGACGGTGGCTGGATGCTTGCAACGGTTGGGGGCAGACCGGATCCCGCGGCCGGGTAGGCCGGGTCAACTGGGACTGGGTAGATGCTTACCCGCTCCTCTCGTGGGACCTCTATCTCACAGGCCCGCACCGCCACAGCCAGACTCCTCATCTCTTCCCTCCAATGGTTCAGGATGTACAGAAACTGTGTTCGCATCCTCCTGCTAAGCTGCTCGGTTTCTTTCTCTATCCAGTTCATGGTCCCAGGAGCAGCGCGCTCCGGTGACCAGTCCCTTGCGGTCGCCATCTTCCCTCTGCGGTGTCCAGGAACTTTATGGCAGAGTCCTGGCATCCCTGCTCCACTTCCGCTGCTACATTCCGTCACGTCTCCTTGATTTTCGCCAGCTACTCACTCTCGCACCGGGGAACACTGGGAACATCCGGTTCCGGCCACACTCTCAGGATGAGGGGCGGGGCTTCAGCTTTGCGCACTTTTGGTGTGGAAGATGGCGTTTTGGTGCCAAAGATGGCGGAAAATGGCGGGAATGGAATTTTGACACCGCAGCTTGGATTTTCAAGGCTCACGTCACCCAGGTTAGTGGGTCCTGTCCGAAATATGTTCTTGATGCTAGCTAGGTCCGGTGATCAGGAAACAAGAGCTCCCCGATAAACTGCTTGGTCAGCTGCCGATATCCTTCACTCACACCTCCAGGGTTTGCTTGCCTTGCAGCCCTCAGCGCCTCCTGGACGTTCAAAGCATAGTCACACATACTGTCCTGCACCCCTTGCTTGCATCCGAAGAATTGTACTTTCAGCTCTGCGGCCGTGCGAGTATCAAAGGCGGTCCTCAGCCGCACCATAACTTACTCTACAGTTCCTTTATCAGTGTCCGGCCAAGTCTTAGCCTCCCGCTGGGCCTCACCGGTTAGCTGACCAATCAGGACCTTTGCCCTCTGACTCTCAGCAAGAGGGTACAGAGCAAACAAATCACACAGTCTTTCATGGAAGATAATCAAGTCATGCGACTGCCCGAAATACTTCGGCAACCATGTCGGTCCCGGTATATAAGGCATAAAAAGTGGCATTACTGTTGCTGCGGTGGTCATGGCAGCCGGGTTCCCATCTGGATTAGACATCTTCCTTCCCCCTTTGTGAACCTCAGCTAGGTTCAACACTTGTTTGAGGAAGCGGGAGTTAACTTGTAACGGCTTTCGCGGCAGGCTTTCTCTTCATGCCTCTTTCTTCCTGCGCTGCACAGCAATGGCGGGCGCCGCTTTTAAACAAGTAGATTTCACACAGTTCATATTGGCACACAGTACCCGTTTGTCGCAGGCACGAATATCCTGTCCGTGATACCACATGTAGTGCCCCAGGGTTGAGAGGGTTAATTCGTTCCGTGGCCGGGCTGGTGGTGCAGATCCTCTGTGTCATCACGGGGTGGCCTGACCTGGTTTCGTGACCCCTAAGCATACAGAAAAGAGGGTGGAGGGTAGTAGGAAGGAAAGTCTTTAGATGATCGTGACGCCACCTCCGTATACGGCCAGGTAACAGCCGCCGCTGCTGTCGCTGTCCTCTGAGGCAGATGTCACTGCAGCTAGGGTAGATTTTCTTCCCGCAGGTGAAGCTAGGCCCCAGGGATATGATGGCGGTGGAACGGGGTAATACATTGGGGGTGCAGGGCTGAGAGCGACTGCAAGAACTGGACGACAGAGGTTGGAGTCTCCTTTTACCTTTTACTGGTATCCGGTGAAGTTCAGGAGTTGGTGGCCCGGTCAGCCTGGAAATAGCAGGGAAATTTCTCTCTGCCCGGTGGTTATAAGCTTCCTTCTATGTGCAGTTGTAGATCGCTGTGGCCTGAAACTGCACAGCGTCCCTCTTTCTAAGTGTGTTAAGTCTTCCGTCTGCCGGGTAGCGCAAGCTGGTACTGGGGCCCACTCTGTAGAAGTGACTTTGGGCTCTTTATTGCCACTTCGCCTGCGGATTTTAGGTGGGCCAGAAGAGGTGAACGCTTCTGCCCTCCGGCGTTACTACTGAACCATTAGCACCCAGTAGTCTGGGACGCCGGTTTCCCGTTCTATGCGCTCGGTCCTGGAGAGCTGGGCAGCAGCTCTCAGACAGCGTCCGTTCTCTTTGCTTTGTAGTACTGATCTGAAGTCAGTCTTCCTGTTACTCCCTAATCCCTCCTCCAAGTCAGTATGTCCAGAGAGGCTCCTTTCAACACAGATGATAAGCTCCCCCTTCTGGCCCAGGAGAGGAGTGGTGTTGCATGTTAGTATACCTGGCAGAGATTTCCCCACTGTTTCCAAGCATGGCATTGCTCCTAGTGATGAGAACAACGCCACTGTAGTTCCCAGGACCACTGGGGTGCCAAATATGCAAATCTCATTTTTGTTCTCAGATGACTGCATTCTTGCTGTCAGCATGGTAGAGTTAAAAAAGTGTGCAGTGCGTACAGACTTTCATCACAAACCTAGACAAGCCCTTAATTATAAATTAAGCACTGGAGCATGCCCAATCCTAACAGCATGTAATATAATCTCTGCAAGGATTCAGCTCTGCTTGATGGTTCCAGCAGTTGTCACATGGCTATTCCACTGAAATGGGATTTTTATACTTATGGCCTGGTGACATCTACCTGTTCTTCCTACTTCTTTCTATGAACTAGGAGCTGTAGTTTTCCACTTAACACTGAGAGAATTGTGAAGATCAGCTCATTGGCACGTGACTGAAAGCATGGAAATCATATGTGAAAGAGAGTTTACATGACGGCTACTCAAACCGCATGTAGGTGGGGGCGCCAAACAGAATTCTTTCTCCAAGTGCCGGAGAACCGAGATTTGCTTCTGGTAACAGTATAACGATAATATTTTGGATGCTGAAAATTTGGTTGTCCTTGTCACACAGATGTTAGTATCTAAATCCAAATCTGGAGTTACTGTATGTGCTTTGCAGTGGTCAGATATTTGGAAGATTTAAAGGGAACCTCTCAAACCAATGCCTCTCAGGGATAATACCTCAATACATATAATATTCAAAAGGAACATGCCATGACTGTGGAGGTATGTGCAAATGTAATAATGTAGTAGCCAAACAACACTATAAAGCTACTAAACAATAACCCAGCCATCATTAAAATGTAAGCTTCAAGCATAGTTAAGTCCTACTACTAGTATTAAGATATTGGGTTTCGGATTATTCACACCAAATACCTAGAACTATTCCAGTATTCGTCACAAATAACGAACCTTATGCAAGTCAATGAGGAACCCGAGTATTTTTCTGGGAAATCTTCAAGAAAAATTCTTAGGTTACCCATTGATTTGCATTAGCTTTTTATTCATGACGAATACTGGAATACTAAGAAGTAACAAGGCACTCCCAGAATATGATAAAAGGTATATTTATTAATGTGCTCGACAACAAAGAACGTTTTTGGCCCAAAGTGGACCTTCCTCAGTAGCACATATGTGAGGAGGACCGTAGTATGAACTGTAGGCGCGGAATCCACCGCTGCATGGTGGCAGCCCCCATGCAGCGGTGGATTCCGCGCCTACAGTTCATACTACGGTCCTCCTCACATATGTGGTACTGAGGAAGGTCCAGTTTGGGCCGAAAACGTTCTTTGTTGTCGAGCACATTAATAAATATACCTTTCATCATATTCTGGGAGTGCCTTGTTACTTCTTGTTTATATGGCTTTGGAACCTGAAGTGCACCCCAGCATCTTTTGAATCCATACGAAGGAAGTGCCGTTTTCTTCTTTATATGAATACTGGAATACTATCAGATGTTCGGTACGAATAATCCAAACCTGAAATTTTTACTATTCGCCCATCACTGCCTACTACATCTTAGAGACTCCAAGGGAATTAATTACATCTTTGCACTCGTCACGGTCAAGCCTGACATTTGGAAAAAAATAAAAAAACCTTAAAATTATACAAGACCAGAAATATTGTACTTCATAATTCTTTGAGTGTCATTTTACGTTTTCTTCATTTTTTTTAAGTATATGTTTCTCTTTGTCTTTTTCAAACAGGTCTGAAGACATTTAATCTACACAGAGCAGGACTTGATACTTTGATGATTGCAATTGATCAGAAAAGAAATATTTATTTACAGTGGAAGAAGCACAGCCATCCAATTGTTGCAAGTCGCATTTACACGGTCAAAGATGATGCTTATGTTTATGAGGAGATTGATCGACTAGCAGGAGGTTCCAATTATGTCATTGTCATTTGTTTGGGTCAACACTTCAGGCTTTTCCCAGTCCAGCTTTTTATCAGGAGAGTTATTCATGTGCGAACAGCTTTGATTCGTCTCTTCTTGAGGAGTCCAGATACCAAGGTGATCATCAAAAATGAAAATACAAGAAATGATGGTCTTGATTCAGAGCGATTCAGTGACTTCTATGGATATATTCACAACCTGATATTGAAAGATGTCTTCAGAAATCTTCCTGTTGCTGTGGTCGATGCTTGGGACATAACTGTTGCTTACAATACCCATGACGTTCTTCCTCCAGAACTTGTAGTCAAGAGCCAGGTAGATTTGTTCCTAACATATATTTGTTAATTTTACTGGTAAAAATATCAATTTATTTTCTATTTTTGGTGCTTTCTTACTTTAAATCTTCAATTTGGAATCCTAAAATTAAGGCCAGTTGGTGGATGTGATAAGAGACATACTAATAGCTTAGGTATAAAAGCAAAAAAAAAAAAATTGAGAAGAAAGGAAGATATAATTATTGGTGTACTTACATGAAAAGTGGTTATGGTGAAATTTAGAGACCTAGCTGAGGTTCACTTCTTACTGTTACTTCATAGATCGCTAATAGTGTTGAGCGAGTAGTTGATTATTAGTACTCGCTATGCTGTTAGCGAGTACTGTCCACTATTCGCATATTCGTTACGAGAAACGGGCACTATGTATGTTAATGAGAAATACTTGCTAAGTAGTGAGTAACCCAAAAGCCATACTGTTTATGCTAGTAGCAAATAGTACGGCTTTTGAGTTACTCACTACTTAGCGAGTATTTTCCATTGACTTACATTGTGCCTGCTACTACTAACGAATATGAGAGTATCGGACAGTACTCGCTAACAGCATAGCGAGTACGAATAGTTAACTACTCGCTCAACACTAATCGCTAAGACTCCAATCCTCAAAAGGTTACATAATTCTGGCTAAAAAGGGAGGTTAAGGAAGACTTAGGCGGGCTTTGCACACTACGACATCGCAGGCCGATGCTGCGATGCCGAGTGCGATAGTGCCCGCCCCCGTCGCAGCAGCGATATGTGGTGATAGCTGGCGTAGCGAAAGTTATCGCTACGCCAGCTTCACACACACACTCACCTGCCGTGCGACGTCCCTGTGGCCGACGACCCGCCTCCTTGTTAAGGGGGCGGGTCGTGCGGCGTCACTGCGACGTCACACGGTAGGCGGCCAATCAGAGCGGAGGGGCGGAGATGAGCAGGATGTAAACATCCTGCCCACCTCCTTCCTTCCGCATATCCTACGGAAGCCGCAGTGAGGCCGGTAGGAGATGTTCCTCGCTCCTGCGACTTCACACACAGCGATGTGTGCTGCCGCAGGAGTGAGGAACAACATCGGACCATTGCGTCAGCGTAATTATGGATTACGCCGACGCTGTACCGATGATACGATTACGACGCTTTTGCGCTCGTTAATCGTATCATCCAGGCTTTACACACTGCGATGTCGCATGCGATGCCGGATGTGCGTCACTTTCAATTTGACCCCACCGACATCGCACCTGCGATGTCGCAGTGTGCAAAGTGCCCCTTAGAGAGGTTGTCAACTACTCTAAGGCTGAGACCGCACTTTGCGTTCACCTACTTGCATTTCTAAACGCACGTTTTTGGTTTAATTGATTTGACCAAAGTTGCCTTTTTCAGAACTTTAGCGCTGAAAACGCATGCGTATTTACCGCGTTTTAGATGCGTTTTCAGCGCTTTTTACATGCTTTTTCACCTGCGTTTTGACAGATGCGTTTTGAACATCAAGACACTGCTAAATAAAGTTTAATCAGTCATACAGAATGAAAAAAGAGAAAAAAAAAGGATAAAATCTATATTAATGGAAAAAATAATGAAAATAGATATATTTCATAAAATTATAGCGGTAATATACATTTTATCGCTAATATATCAATAAATGCATATTTTCACAAATTTAATTGTCGGATTATGTGTGTGTGTGTAAAGGGACATATGAAATCATTATTTTGAAGTTCAAAAAGAATGCGTTTTGGTAGTCAAAAACGCATGTTTTCTGCACTGGAAAAGCAGGTAAAACGCAGGAATTTGAAGGAATCTTGGTTTTTGCCATTTCTCATTGACTTCAATGTTAGCAAAACGCACCTAAAATGGCAAAAACAACTGACATGCTGCTTCTTTGAACGCATGGTTTTTGCCACAAAATATGCAAATTAAACGCAGCATTTTGAAACGCAAAGTGCGGTCTGAAAATCACCATTTTCCATTGACTTTGCTGGAAAATCAAAACGCATGCCTTTTGGCATGAAAAAGGTGCTTCTCAAAACGGACCTAAAAAGCACCTGAAACGCAGGTGGAAGCGCAAAGTGCGGTCTCACCTAACTTAGTTATTCTTTTTGCCAAAATACCTAAGGATAATGCCCCTTAAGATATCCATACATTTTTTTGCCAATTTTCCTACTGTTTTATGCCTTTCTGCTTGACTTCCTATCCCATGTAACCAGCTGTGTTGGTCACAGAGATCACTTTTAATTATGGGTTGTTCGAGACCAATCCAAGACAAAGAGTCATCTCCCTGCTGTCTTCTGTGAATGATGGAAGCGGGGACCCAAAGTGAGAGCTGGGAAACCAGCAATTATTTTAAGCTGTTGTAGGCTATAGAGAGGATCTCAGAGGGAATTGAGAGAGAAAAAGTTAAAACATTGATCAACTACTCCAGACGAGGCCCCCGAATTCTGGTATAAATCACTTTGAAAAGTGGCACATTTTTTGTCCAACTTGGAGTTGTGCAAAAATGTTGTGAGTTTTGCTGTTCTCATGCCAGTTTTGCCCAGCTCTATCAAAATGGGAGAAGCTGGGAAAAGATGGTGTCACACTGCTGTCCATTTAATTTATGAGGAGCTGTGGCATTCTTTACTACAGAAATCTTCCTTCAGTCCCTGACTGGAATGAGATTTTTGGCGAGGTTGACTGAGGAGCAGACCACTTGTTAGACATTTAATACACATTTGCTTTTTAATGAATCAGAAGCTTCTGACGCCAGTACACTCCCTCATTAAGACCGGCATGAATATTGCCAGTCTTGATGGATCGGGGACATAATGCAATGTTTCAGTTGCAACGCTGAAGGTAGAACCCATATTCCATTGATAGCAAGAGAGAGAAAGGACACACACCAACAGCAGCCCACTCCATATGATTGACCAATAAAATACTACAAGATGGCTTGGAAACTGCTGCCTGCATATTGTTCATTTCTTCTTCATTCTTTAAACACTAGAAATCTGAAAGTCAGTTCAAGGCCCCAGCAACATTTGTTTTGTACTCATTCTAATCAGTCCTTGTCAGAGAAAGTCTGCTTGCTTGCTTGCTTGCTTGTGACTGCTGATAATAAATGTATGCTCTGAGTCAATTTTCATTTCTTGTGCTTTTCTTTCTGTAAAGAAGTGAATAATATTTAATTAATGTTTTAAAGATAAAATAAACATTTGTAGCAAGCACTTAAATGTGACTAACTCACAAAGTGTGTGTGTTTCACTGATCAAATTTTGCATTATACACTTTACACTAATATAGTGCCCTGTTACAGGTGTTGGCTCTTGGAACATTAAGGCTATGTGCGCACGTTGCGTATTTGCATGCAGTTACGCTGCGATCTGCACCGCAGCGTAACTGCATGTGTACTGCGTCCCCAGCATAATCTATGACGATTATGCAGGAGACGTGCGCACGTGGCGTATTAGAGCGCAGCGCTTCGGCTGCTGCCCGAAGCGCGCGTTCTAAGAAGTGACATGACACTTATTCCGTGCACTCTGCATGCATCCCCCGCTCTGTCTATGGAATGTCTGCACTCAGAGCGCATGAAATCGGGTTGTTTTTTTTTTTCATTAAGGACTCTTTCTGCAGCGATTTGAAGCGCACGAGTGCTGTTCAAATCGCTGCAGAAATTTCTACATGCGCACATAGCCTTACCGAGTATCTAGCATTTCTCGTTACATCCTTTTTGGGAAATGGAAGGTTGAATTTTATTATAACAATAAGAAAAATATACATTTAACTTTTTGCATACTGTTTTACTAATCCCATTTGCCAAATATACTCTACATACCACAACAATATTGTTGGCTATTGCCACATTTTGGTTTCCAGGTGTGTATGGCCTTTTTTTCAAGGGAGAAGAGAATAGTACTATTAAAGTGGAAAAATATGTAGAGATGTTTGGTTCGACGGGTTCAGCCAGACTTTAGATAAAGTTCAGTTCTGAACCTGAACCCGAAAGGAAGCCACTAGTTGGGCAGTTCGGGTCTCCACCCACATGGAGCCAGCCATAAACAGGTCTCTTCCGGAGGCAGGGCGAGGTTTTTCCATCTTTTTTTATTGTTATGTAGAAACTACATACGATCATGCTGTTGTTACCCCAAGTGTGAGCCGTTCAAATACTGCAAGCAGCTCACACTGGGCTGAGCATAGAGAATACCCGAGCACAGAGATGGTCGCATGAGTGGTGTTCATATGTAAAGCACCCGAACTCCGAACCCAAACTCTGTTGTTTTTTTTTGTAAAGTCTGTGTTTGCTACGAATACCGATCACCGAACCTTGAATTCGCTCATCTTTAAAAATGTGTTAAAAATATATATACACTGTTAACTTTTTGCATTGTTGTTTTAAATTTGCTTACAGTGCTGTGCAAATTAATTGGAACAAAGCATTTTTTAAGTAAAATCGTAAGTTGGTTACCAGTCAGTGATTCAAACCAGTTTTAACTGCTTTGAACAGGTGTGAGTGTACAACCTTGAGTAACAAAATGTGGTTTGACTGGTTTTAGTCAGAAAATAACAGCTAGCTGCCCCTTAGCTTCAGTTGAGAGCTTGTTTCTGTGACGAGTGGTTTACTGTAGTTTTTCTCTCAGTGTGATTCGTGCCTGTAAAAATGGATAAGTACAAAAAACAAACAAAACCGCTCACCACTGCAGAGACAAGCCTGAATATATCCTCCTGTTAGTCCCCTTTTGGTCCGGCACGGATTACGGCAGCAAGCCGAGAAGATAATAGAAGAAAGCAGTGGAAAAATCCAGCTGGACTCCAAAGGGATAAATAAAAATGCTTCTTTATTTATATCAACTCGATTAAAAATATATATCCATTTCTCAAGTAAAGACACCGGCTTGTTCACACTGATGCATGGCAGATGTATACTACTACGCGTTTCGGCGGAACGCCTTCCTCAGGTCATAGTCAGTACAAGATTAAGAGGATATTTATAAATGTTTTTCCTGAGCAGCGAAGTAACTTACATGTTCTCAATAAATTAATTATATAGGGGAGTATACACTGCTCAGGTAAAATCACAAATTCACAAGAGGAAAGTACAAAAAGACCATGAAGTATTTATCTAACCTTAAATTACATAGGTATCCATCCAGATAAAATACAGAAAAAAATATATATATATATATCAATTAACATCTAGGTATGAAAATCTTATATATAGATAAATATACATATCTTTTTTTCTTTCTTTTTTTTCCCATAAATGGACATGAAAATCAATAGACACAATAAAACCCCACTTTATAGATGTAGATAATCACATTCGTTTGTCAAAACACATTATAGGAAGCAAGACATATAAAAAGGACACTGCCCACAGGTATAAGAAGAGAGAGAGAGGAAAAAAAAAAAAAAAAAAAAAAATTATAATGTCTCGCAGTTGTCAGCCGAGGCCTACCCGTATATGTAAGGCTCAGACAGAACACATATCAATATTAATGAGTGACAGAAATATCAGTGTTGAGATCTACAACAACAAATCAACCACGCTCATACAATGGAAGTGTAAAGTGCTGTTGTATTAGTCTCGCAGTTGTCAGCAAAAAAAAAAAAAAAAAAAAAAAAAGGTTAAATTTCTCTCTTTTTTTCAAAAACCTCAATAGCATAAGATCAAATCATGTCTGCTATTTAATCCCTTTGGGAGGCGGGTATCCAACATAAAAATCCACCGACTTTCATGATTAAGTAGCTTTCTCCTATAGTCGCCTCCTCTCAATGGTTTAAAAACCTTCTCTATACCCTTGAATTTAAAAGCTGTCAAATTGCCCTTGTGGACTGTGGCAAAATGTCTAGATACCGCAGAGATACCAATGGTATTAGCGTTCACTGAATCGGACATGTGCTTGCGTATACGTTTTTTAAGTGGCCCCACTGTACAGCCTACGTACTGAATCTGGCATTGTTCACACTCTATCAGATATACCACATGATCACTATTACAGTTAATGAAAGTATTAATGTTAAAGCTATTACCATTGTGGAAAGATACAAAGGTATCACTCTTGTTAACAAAACTGCAGCATTTACATTTAGCGGCACCGCACTTAAAAAAACCTTTGACTTCTAACCACGTGGTAGATCTGACCGGCCGTGCGGAGACAAATGTGCTAGGAGACAAAATACTCTGCAAAGTGGGAGCCTTTCTGGCAACAAATCTAACTGCATTCTTGCTCATGATTTCCTTCAATCTCAAATCTTGGTTCAGCAGAGGTAAGTATTTTTTTATGATATTTTTTATACTGTCAAATTGATCACTGAATTGCGTAGAGAAGGTAATAAAACAATTATCGTTGTCCCTCTGTTTAGATTTGTCGGCAAGGAGGTCTACTCTATTTACTCTATCAACTATATGCTCTGCTCTGTCTAATACCCACCCAGGATAATCTCGTGCTCTGAGTCTGTCTTTAACCCTTTGTGCCTCTTTTTTGTATGTAGCTGGGCTGGAACTATTTCTCTTAGTACGGATCAATTCTCCCACTGGAATATTTCTCAGAACATGTTTAGGATGGCAGGAAGATGCATTCAGTGTGTTATTAGTGGCCAGAGGTTTCCTAAATGGAGAAATACATACTCTGTTATCTTTGATGGAGAATTCAATGTCCAAAAAATTAATTTTTGTTTTATGTAGATTGTGTGTGAATTTCAGATTGAACTCATTATTATCCAAATATGAAAACAATTCCTCAGCTCTGGATTCTGTGCTCCTCCATACGAGTAACATGTCATCTATGTATCTCCCCAGCCACAAAATATCACTAAAAAAAGGTGAATTAGTACTGTATAAAAACCTCTCTTCCCAAACCGCCATAACAATGTTAGCAAGGGAGGGTGAGAAAACCGCTCCCATGCTAACACCACTCCGCTGCAAAAAAAAACGTTTATCAAATGAAAAATAATTGTGACTGAGGAGATACTTGACCGCAATTAGCAAAAATTCGACAATAGAAGGGTTATAATTGCTGAAACTGTTCAAAAAATATTCCAAACAATTAATGGCTACATCATGAGGTATTGCCGGGTACAAACCAATAACATCTACTGTGATCCAGGTGTATTCTTTTTTCCATTCCATATTATCAAAAAGGGAAATAATCGATTTGGAATCTCTAATGTAGCTAGGGATGAGTCTGACCAGCGGCTGCAAATAATGGTCGACCCACTCACCCAGCTTTTCATTGAGACCCCCAATACCCGCTATTATGGGTCTAAGGGGAGGTGGAAATAACCCCTTATGTGTTTTAGGTAAGGAATGATACACCGGGACCACAGGATGATTCACAAATAAATAGTCTTTAAGTTTACCATCAATTGCATTAATAGTTAAACCCTCATTTACACTTCCATTGTATGAGCGTGGTTGATTTGTTGTTGTAGATCTCAACACTGATATTTCTGTCACTCATTAATATTGATATGTGTTCTGTCTGAGCCTTACATATACGGGTAGGCCTCGGCTGACAACTGCGAGACATTATAATTTTTTTTTTTTTTTTTTTTCTCTCTCTCTCTTTTTATACCTGTGGGCAGTGTCCTTTTTATATGTCTTGCTTCCTATAATGTGTTTTGACAAACGAATGTGATTATCTACATCTATAAAGTGGGGTTTTATTGTGTCTATTGATTTTCATGTCCATTTATGGGAAAAAAAAGAAAGAAAAAAAGATATGTATATTTATCTATATATAAGATTTTCATACCTAGATGTTAATTGATATATATATATTTTTTTCTGTATTTTATCTGGATGGATACCTATGTAATTTAAGGTTAGATAAATACTTCATGGTCTTTTTGTACTTTCCTCTTGTGAATTTGTGATTTTACCTGAGCAGTGTATACTCCCCTATATAATTAATTTATTGAGAACATGTGAGTTACTTCGCTGCTCAGGAAAAACATTTATAAATATCCTCTTAATCTTGTACTGACTATGACCTGAGGAAGGCGTTCCGCCGAAACGCGTAGTAGTATACATCTGCCATGCATCAGTGTGAACAAGCCGGTGTCTTTACTTGAGAAATGGATATATATTTTTAATCGAGTTGATATAAATAAAGAAGCATTTTTATTTATCCCTTTGGAGTCCAGCTGGATTTTTCCACTGCTTTCTTGTAAAAATGGATGTTACTCCACGGAAGAGGTCTAGAATTATTACTCTTAATGAACATACAAGTCTGACTGTAAGAGAAATTGCTTCCACCATTGGTATTGGAAAATCTACCGTTTCAAGAATAATTCGCACACACAATGAAACTGGATCGTTTTCTCCAAATTGAAAAGGGAAATGTGGAAGAAAAAGGAAAACAACACCCAGAACTGATAAAACACTTATCAGAAGTAGTAAAATTAATGCAAGGAAAACAAGTAAAGACCTCCAAAGAGACTTGTTCGCTGCAGGTATTGATATTAGTGATTCAACTGTATGTTGCAGCTTCTGGAAGTTGGTCGGAGGGCAACAAAGCCAGTAAAGAAACAACTTCTGACATCTGCAATGAAGGCAAAACTACTTGCATTGGCAAAAAATATAAATCTTGGACAACTAGCCAGTGGAAAAAGGCAATTTTCAGTGATGAAACCCATCTTTTTGTTCAAGGGTACAGAGCAAGTGTGTTGAAGCAAAAATGAACCATTGCAAGCTGATCATATTCAACAAACTGTAAAACACCCTCAAAAACAGATGTTTTGGGGCTTTTTTTTATAGCTGATGGTACAGGGAGCTTATTTCTTGTTGATGGTATGATGAATTCATCCAAATACATAGACGTTTTAAAATGTTGTTTTGTGCTATTCATATGCAAATTTGAAGGGACATTCCAACAAGATTTGGCTCCATGCCACAATTCCAAGTGTGTGAAGAAATTCCTGGAACAAAATAAAGTAAAAGTGCTGGACTGGCTTGGCAATTCACCAGACTTAAATCCTATAGAAAATTTGTGGAGCATTGTGAAGAGACATCTTGGCAAAATGGACTGTACAACCAAAGAACGCATGATACAGTGCCATACAAGTGTGGTTCCATGATGAAGAATTGAAGAATTTATGCATCAACTTGGTAGAATCAATGCCAAAACGCATTGAAAATCTCATATCTGCTAAAGGAGGACATATTTCTTACTAAAATTGGTATGCAACAGTGCATTATAACATTTTATTATTAAATATTCAAAAGTATGTTTTTTTTGTTCGTCCCAATTAATTTGCACAGCACTGTACTTTATACTCCACAATAGTACTGCAGACGTTTGATGCATTTTTGATCCTTAGCATGGGACTACCTTGCATGTTTTGTTGTGTCCTTTTTGGGAAGAGGTATTTCATTTTCATAACAGAATGGAGATAAAAATAATTCTCTGTTCACTGGTCAGGTCTGTGTTTGCACTCCTGTTTAATTTGACACATTGTCCCAATAAATTTCAATTAAAAGAAGCTTTTCAGCTTTCACATATACTTATGTAACATAATTCTTTTGCTCATCACTATTTATCAAGGCTTGAATAGCTGTGGTTTTCATTTTTTGATTTTTTTTTACTACATATTCCTTCCTGACTTAGCAACACAGCTGAGTTTGAATCATGTTCTCCATCTCCACCAATTGTGACCTGTATTTGGTGACATTCTTTTAAAGGTATTGCAGTACTTCTAATTTCACCATGAAGCAATTTTCTGTAAATTGACTTTTTGGTAAAACTTCAAGACAGTTGTTGAAATTAAATTTAAAAAATTTAGATCATCTATAATAAGCATTGATTAAATCCTGAAGTTTACAGATATTGAAGTCAGAGATCATGTTTGTTCCTTGTATCTCTTACAAACACCAAAGTATAAGGGATCATGCGCATGTAACTGCTGAATATTGTGCAGCGATTTGACAGCACATGTGTGCGTCAAATTGCTGCAGAAACACTGCATAATAGATGCAGTTTTTATGTACAAAAAATGCCGATTTCATGAGCTATGGCTGCTGCCCCAAGGTAAAAAGGTTGTTGGCCAAAATCTCACAATACATGATCCCAACTATCCTCCCTTCAGTATGGTACAGTTGTGTCCTGTCCCCTTTGAAGAAAAGCACCCCCAAAGTCTGATGGTTCTACCACCATGCTTGTATGGAGTAAAAAAAAAAAAAAAAAAGTGTGTTACTAATGGTAATCTTTGAGAGTGGTCTATTTTTTAAAATCATCATTAGGTGAGATCTTGCATGGAGCCCCAGAAAGAGTAAGGTTGACAGTCATCTTGTGTTTCTTCCATTTTCTAATAATTGCCCCAACATGTTGTTGAATCTCACCAAGCTGCTTGCCTATTGTCCTGTAACCCATTCCAGCCTTTTCCAGGTCTACAATTTTTTCCCTGGTGTCCTTTGACAGATCTTTGGTCTTGGCCATGGTGGAGCGGTTGGTGTGTGATGGATTGAGTGTGTGGACCAGTGTCTTTAATACAGGTAACAAATTAAAACAAATAATTAGTGCAGAGTAGGAGGCTTCTTAAAAACAAATTAGAGGTCTGTGAGCAGGGCTGCCATCAAGGCATTACAACCATGACTGGTGTATGGGGCCTGACTAGAGCAGGGGTAATTACTCAGCTTTATTAAGCCCGCTGGGGCCCGCTCTTTAACGGGCCCCAGTCACAGCAACAGCATTGGGGCTCGGTCTTGCAAATTAACCATGTCTTGGAGGCAAGGTCAGTGGGACAGAGCAGGGTACTGGTGTATCAATCCTATTGCCCAGCGTGCAACATCATCATGAGGTCATCACTCTGACCTCATCACACTGCTGCAGGTTACAGAGCCGAGGAGGTGGCAAGGACGTGGCAGACGCCAGAGACAGTTAGGTGATCGGTGAGCTGAAGACAGGAGTGGACGATCACCGGGGGTGATCCACCGACCCCAGCCCCTGCCTTGTTTGAGTCGGAGGGTGCATATCCAGCTGAAATGCATTGTGGCTCAGAGAGGACACCGCATGACGTGGGAGAGGGTGAGTAAAATGTGGCTTTGTTTTTTTTGCAGCAGACAAATAAGCCAGGAGGAGCCCAGAAAGTGGATATATTATATTATATATACACATACACACACATACATACATATATACACATACACACATACATTATATATATTATATATATATATATATATATATATATATATACACACACATACATATAAAAAAAATAATCAGAAAATGGACAAATAAACCGGGATGTGGACATATATACCAGTTAGGGCCCAGAGTGGGGGACATACATACCAGGAAGGGTCTGGGGAGGAGATATATATCTCCCCCCATCCTAGGCCCTTCCTGGTATGTATGTCCCCCACTCTGGGCCCTAACTGGTATATATGTCCACATCCCTGTTTATTTGTCCATTTTCTGATTTTTATATATCAGGAAGGGGACATATACACCAGGAGGAGGACATATATACCAGGAGGTGGACAGAAACCAAGATCTGGATACCAGAATGTGCCTAGGACGGGGATACATACACCAGGATGGGGACAAATAAACCAGGATGGGGATACATAAGCCAGTATGGAGACATATGTACCAGGAGTGGCCCAGGAAGGGACATATATAGCAGGAAAGAGATAAACAAACATGGGGATATATATCCCAGATGGGCCCAGGAGGGGAACATACATACCAGGAAGGGGCCAGAATGGGAACATATATACCAGGATGAGGACATATATAAGAGGAGGAGGAGCTATGTACCAGGAGGGGCCCAGGAGGGGGCTATTTACCAGGAGAGGGACATATATATTTGTATATAAACTTGGCTTTTATTGATACAAAACATATAAAGCTGACAAAAACAAAGGTTGAAAACCTACCCTCTATTGACCTACTGCCATATTTTCTTTAAGGTGAGGCTCTACAGCCAGGTACTTCAGGGGTCCTAACATTTTTGGCCATGACACTGTGTGTGTGTGTGTGTGTGTGTGTGTGTGTGTATGTGTGTATTAGGCAGAATTATTATATTATAATAATAATCATTATTTTTATTATTATTATTATGTATTAGGCGGACGTGGGGTGGAGCCTGGGCGGAGTCTCAAGGGGGCCCAAACTTTTTTCCAGTATGGGGCTCTGAAATTCTTAGTGGCAACCCTGTCTATAAGAGCAAGAATTCTTGATGGTTGGTAGGTGATTAAATACTTATTTCATGGAATAAAATGCAAATGAATTATTTAAAAATAATAGAATATTATTTTCTGGATTTTTTAATTTTTAATCACATTTTTTTTTATCACAGTTGTAGTGTACCTACAATAAAAATTACAGACCTCTCCATTCTTCGTAGTTAGAAAAATTTGCAAATTGGCAGTGTATCAAATACTTATTTTCCCCACTGTAACATATATGGATGGAGGAAGTACATTATGGACTATGTACTTTTATAAAAGTCAGGCTTGCATATCCACAGAGCACGATCCGATCAGTGCTGAACAGATGTGCATATTGAAGTAGACATTAGTATCTAATCAGGTATCTGGAGCCAAGGCCAAATTGATCTCACCCACCACTGATGGCATTTAGCAGCACACTGAACTCTGAATAATCCAAGTCCCTAATATATGCATGCCAAGCGGTGTTGTAAAGGCCATGCAGTCACTCACTTTGAAGGGCCTGTGCACTTGTCTCAGCACACAATTTTCTGCATGATACTCTATGCTAGATACAGTCATGGCCAAAAGTGTTGGCACCATTGAAATTGTAACAGAAATTGAAGTATTTCTCCCAGAAAATTATTGAAATTACACGTTTTGTTATACAAACTTCAAAAGGAACCTGAAGACCCACCTCTTCCGACAAGCCTACAACCTGCCATAACCCTCTGTCTGATACAGGGCTGCATGACCAGCTCTACCCTCACCTACTGTATCCTCACCCATCCCCTGTAGACTGTGAGCTCTCTCGGACAGGGACCTCTCTCCTCCTGTACCAGTCTGTGCCTTGTATTGTTTACGATTATTGTACTTGTCCCTATTATGTATACCCCTTTCACATGTAAAGCGCCATGGAATAAATGGTGCTATAATAATAAATAATATTAATAATAATAATTATACACATGTTTATTTCACTTTGTGTGTATTAGAATAGAATAAAAAAATAGAAAAAAGGCAAATTAGACATAATTTAACACAAAAATCCAAAATGGACATGACAAAATTGTTGTCACTATTCCAAAATCTTGGGTAAACAACTTTTTTGAAATATGTGATGCTCGTACAAACTCACTCTTGGCAAGTAACAGGTGTGGGCAATATGAAAATCACACCTGAAACCAGATAAAAAGTGGAAAAGTTCACTTAAACTTTGCATTGTGTTTCTGTGTGTGCTGATATAGAGACATAAAAAAGCTAGACTTCCATTTGCCAAAATGTATTTGAGTTTGCCAGTATACCTGGAACACATGTAGAGTAGGGCCTCAGAAAACATCTACATTTAGACGGAGTGGGACTGCTTTAGCCAACAACAAGGCATCCCTGAGTCCATTGCTTAGCGTAGAAGTGACACAATAAGGACTTTTAGACATCCAACACTGATTTTGCTCCAGCTAAGTTTGGCGGCAGTTCTTCCTGTGCTGGCTCATGGTATCAGGCAGCACTGAGGCTTCAAATAGATTGAGGCAGGAGTTTCCAATTTTTTTTATCTCCTTGGAGACCTTTGCCAATGAAAATTCATTAATTACGTGCTGGAACGTTTCCAACCCATCTCAGGGAAAGAACACCACAAGTCCTTTGTCTATTTATTTACCCACGTGGTGCATTAGGGCCTTTCTCCCATTGTATGAATTCATCTTTATTTTATTTATTTATTTATTTTTTTTTACACAAAGGCCACAGCCACTGTTCCATCCCTACTTAAGTTGATTCCATGAATCATTAGTGCCTCCAAATTTTAACAGGAATGTCAGGCAGCCCTTATTCGTAATTTTACTCACCACAGACTTGCCAAATCAGTGTCTTGCAGGCCGCATTCACAGCTCCTTCCATGCTTAAGTTGATTCCATAGATTTTAGTGCCACTGGGGGCATCATAACTGCTAGGCGCATACGCATGTCAACTGAAAATATTGACAGGCTGACTTTTCTCAAAATGAACAAGGCTTGGATTGGCCCTGTCTTCTCAATCACAGTGCATGACAGCAGTGGAACATAAAGCTAATTCAAATGTTACTACTTTTTTCGGATTTATTCCCATGTACCCATTCAAACCCCAAAAAATACATATGATTCATGTTTTTTTTTTATTTTTCTTGTCCTCCTCCTCTACCATATCCACAGAATCATCATACGGCACTCGCTCATAATTTTTTAAAAGCCAGATGGCGAGCCTGAATCAATTTTTAGAGGGCCATCAGCCTGCCCTCATTCAAGTTTTAGAGGGCCAGCAGCCTACCCTCACTCATAATTTTTAGAGGACCAGCAGCCAACACTCAGTCATAATGTTTAGAAGGCCAGCAACCGGCCCTCACTTATAACTTTCAGACGCCAGCAGGCATGCCTCACTCAATTTTTAGAGGGCCAGCAGACAGACTGCACTTATGATTTTTAGAGGGACAGCAGCTGGACCTCACTCAATTTTTAGACGACCAGCAGCCAGCCCTTACTCATAATTTTTAGAAGGCTAGCAGCTGTCCCTCACTCTTAGTTTTTAGAGGGCCATCAGAAGCAGTGGGGTGACCAGAGAGAGAAGGCGGTCGATTGTTCACAAGAGCACCCACATATGGCAAGTTTTGATGTCAAGTGTTAAGTGTTCCCCAGTATTGCACTTTTTTAAAGAAAGTGTGGTCAATAAAAGAATGGTCATTTGCAATCTGTGCTGTATCAAGATCAGCAGGGACCTGACCACTATCATGGTGACCACCACCAGCATGCTCAGGCACATGTCATCAAAGCATCTGACTAGGTCGTCCAAATGCCTGGGTCTACAATCTGTGTCTGAGGGTCACACTTCTGCCTCTTCCCCCATGCTACGTGCTTGCCAAACCCCTGTCCAGGATGGAGGTGCAGATGCCTCCCCCTGCAAGTGTCATTGCACATTCATAAACACCATCAGCCACATTCTCAGCTTATTTCTCCCAGGGAAGCATTCAGCTGTCGTTACCCCAGGCCTTGGAATGAAAATGTTAATATCCAGCCATACACCTATCCACAGGCTCAAACACTAAACGGACAAATTTCCAGACTGCTTGACATGGAAATGTTGCTGTTTAGGCTTGTGTATGTGGCGCCCCTGACCTGGTCAGGCACCACTGAGTTCTGCACCCATGCTGGGACAGTGCTTCCAGGTAATTACAAAGGCCAGAATGGGGTGTGTACGCACAGACACATAGCAATTATGTCTCCCCCACCATTAGATGGGACCCTTGGGTAGCCTCTAAAGGAGGCTAGCCTTCAATTCTTGTCAAGGGGTGTAGTGGAGGGGCTGGAAGCTAGGTTGCAGAGGCTGTCAGGAAAGAGGTGGAGCAAGCCAGTCTGTTGGCAGTGAGCGCAGTTGCCAAGAGAGACGCAGACGTGCATACACGCTAGTCAGACTCTGCACGTGAAGTAGCTGTTAGCGGGGGAGAACGGTTACCTGAAAGTCAGTCTGAAAGACACCTGAAGAGAGGCGGTCGAGTACGGGGACTGCTGGGAACATGGCACGCACGGGGAACAGGTCCCTAGAGTGGACATCTATTTACTGGTCTGCTAAACCTGCAGGTGAGGGGACTAGAGGTTCCCCACCAACCAGAGTCCAAGCGTCATCAGCAACGAGGGGACCCATAAGGAGACAGAGCTTGCAGCCATCTCACCTAGTCCACGCTGCCAGCAAACGGGCCAAAAGGGAAGAAAAGGCAGTAGTGACTTCCCTGGATAGACCCCACGGTACTTGGAGTACCGCTCATTAAACCTGTAGTGGCGGTCACGCATATCCCTGACCACAACCTATGAGTGGCGTCACGACTCCTATATACATACTAAACCGACATACCTGTTGGCATATATACCCAAGTGAAGACCCTGTGGCGTCCCTTAAGGTGGAGTGATGTCCCTGGGGCGACCGCTGCAGGTGGGCTCCACATCTGGCGTCATGAACAGGATCAAGGACTAGACCTGTTTAGACAGGTGACAATGCGCCTCAGCTGTCCGATCGAAAAATTTGAACTGCCACCATTTTGACACAGTTAAAAGCACGCAATTTTAGAAGCTGCAGCCCGCGAAGAAAAGTAACCGCCCACAAAGAGGTGTGGCTGTCCCAGAATCCCCAGAGCTCTCTGACTCCGCGAAAGGAGAAGATGGGGTCGGATCTGTACCCGGACTGCGGGAACGTCCTAGTCCTGTGGGAAGAGAACCACCAAAAATGAAACTAAGACTAAAGCATGACCAGAACCTGATGAGCAACGATAGAGACAAGATGACGTCAGCGGAAGGTGACAACAAGGGGCCGGGATGGACCAGGCCCCTTTTTGAGGGCAGAGGAGCTGGAGGCAGAAGTGGGAAGAATTGCTGACAGTATGGAAGAGCGGAGCCGGTGAGAGGTATCCGCTTGGAAGAAGAAAATGATAATGGCAATTAGAAACCTGCGGTTGTTGGTGCAACGAGGCCCGCCTGGAGGCGCCGCCCATGCTCAACTGGAGTTATCGTCAGCAATAGCCACCCTGCTACAGGATGTCTCCAGCAAGAACCTGAGTGAGTGCACAATCACCCCTGTTTCACCTGGTATACTGACCCCACCGGCATTGTCATCAGAAGCCGGTGCGATGTCCGGGGCGGTGTCTGGTGCGTTGTCCAGTGCGATGCCCGATGCGATGTCCGGTACGACCCCTGATGCAACACCAGATGCGACACCCACGGCCAGACCAGATCAGGCCGCAACGCCTCCTGTCCAAGTTGCCCGACCAGAGATTGTCACAGCGCCCCAGTCGCTGACTGAGGATCCAGTCCCTGCGCCTCAACCTGAAGTGGACACAGTACCTCCACAAATAAAGAGAGGGCTGCAGCCATTGCCCTTGGCTCACCTGATTGCCAGGTACATGATCCCCAAGCTGCCATCCCGACCTGAAGCAGTCACAGCACCCTCTCCGCTGAAGAGGGATTCATCATCTTACCTGGCTGCTGAAAGCTCATCCCCAGAGCTGCTACTCAGTGGACTGGAGGAGGTCGCAGCACCCTCTGAGAGAGAGGGAAGCCATGAGGTCGCGCTGCCATTTCTCCAACGACCGGAAGAGGTCGCAGCACCCTTCATCAGGGAGGGAGAAGAGATCTTACAGCCTTCACTGCTGTTCACCAGCCGACCAGAGGAGGTCGCAGCACCCTCAGAGAGGGAGGCCAGGAGGCTACGCTGCTGTTCCCCCATCGATCGGAGAACGTCGCAGCACCCCCTGCCAGGAAGGAAGATCAGGTTGCATATAGACCCAGCATGTATGTTACCTGGTCGCCTGCTAATGACCAGGTGATGGTAATGCGAAGACCAGCCCACAGAGAGCAGCGGCAAGTGAGAGCTAGACCCCCATGCCCCCTTGTAAAGCTCACCCCAGATTATGAGAGCGAAAGTGGAGACCTGGGACCTGCAGGAAAAACAGTCCCTGCGGCAGGCCGGATTCCAGTCTCGAGGCCCCCTCCACAGAGGGGGTAGTAGAGGAATTTATCTGCCGCACAGGGTATGGCTTTATAGTGGAGGCTGGAGTAAAGGAGGGAATCTTTGTGTCCTGGCGGGACGTGCAGTCACATCTGCAAAGAGGTCACCCTGGTCGCGATTTGTATGTGGGGGATGTGGTGGAGTTCACAAGGCATAAGGGAGAAAGAGGCTGGTTTGCCTTGGACGTGATGCAGTGTCCAAGGGAAACTGTAGCAAGCCCAGGCTCCACCCCCACTGCTCCAACCAGGTCCCCATTGCTATCGCCACCAGGGGATGCTCCAAACCCTACCTCCAGGTATCAGAGCACTGAAAACAAGAGCCCTGGTCTTGAGAGGAGAAACTCCATTTAGAATGTCAGTATAAAAAGTAATGTATAAAATATTTTAAAGTTTAAAGTAACGTTCAAGAGATTGTGCCTGCAAGGACTTTTGCGCAAACTGTGTATTCATTTCATTAGCACCTGGATACGTGCACTTTTAAAAAAAATGGACCACAGGTTATGAACTGGCTATAACCACAAATTTTCGCAGTGTAAAAAGTTACCTCAGTGGTACCAACCTCAGAACACGTCTGTTTATGGGGCCTGGCTCTGCACCACCAGGGAGCACGCCTGTTTATCGGGCCTGGCTCTGTACCACCAGGGAGTACGCCTGTTTATGGGGCCTGCTCTCCAACACCAAGGAAGCTGGTACGCCTAATTATGGGGCCTACCCTATACCGCCATCCTCAGGAGAGGAAGATTGGAGGAAAGGTCAGGGAAACAGATGGCCCAGACCTGGTCACCAAAGGGACCGGTGACCTGCCTCCTGGGGCTTTCTGGGTGGGACCAGGACTTGTGGGTGGTGGTGGAATGCTACCTGGTATGTTTAAATGTAAATAACTCCCCTGCGTGGGAAAAGTTGTATTAAACTTTCTTGTCTTTGCAGCCCGCGGACAACACAACACACCCCACACTCCCGGTCAGGCACACCGAAGTCAGACACAAAACCTTTGTTGCCTTCCTCCAGGGGCTGATGTTCACACCAGTTGGTGGGCCAGGCGGTTGGTCCCGCCCACCGAGGAGTTCACAGTCCTGGAGGCGGGAAAAGTAGATCAGATTAGTTTGGAGAGTGGAAGTGGAAGGAAGGAAAGTAGTAGTGGAGCAACTAACTGACAGCGTCCGGGTGTGTGGCCCAGGCGGTAAAGCAAGGTTGGAAGACGGTGGTGACCGTCTGCAGGAGTGGCCTATCGGAGTTTACCGTAAGGACCGTGGACGGGCGGTGGCCCGGCGGTACCGGACCGGTACGCAAGGAGAAGCCAGCACCATCTGGCAAGGGCCTACGGACCCCGGCAAGGCTAGGAGTCGCCGTGAAGTTGCCGAATCCATTAGCGAAGGGAACCTCCTGGGTTTCCCAGCAGCCAAGTCCCGAAAGAAGGCAACCGTCCAACCAAAGGAGGGAGACACCGCCACCGCCAAGGCAACCGTTTCCCAGGGCCAGAGCCTGCGGGCAAAAGGGGCTCCTCCAGCCCATATCCGAGCTGGGGAGCGGGTTACCGGTGGGAACCCATTGGAACCATACACCGTACGTAGGTGCAGGGAAAGGCAGTCACCATCAACCTGCCGGGAGAAATAACACCGCAGCCGTCTGTGGGACCCGTCCATCCAGCCGTGTGTTTTACCGAGAACTGTGTCTTCATCATTGGGCTGAGTGAGTACCACCGTGCCGTGCGGCACAGCGCTGCCCCCGCGACCCTGCACCTCACCAGGCCCCGTAGCCCGCCTGCACCATCCATCCCTACCCCCATCACCGGGCCCCGGGACAACCAACCCCCTACCCACGGAGGGGAGAACTAACAACAAAGCTGCTCCCTGTCACTGTTCCCTGGATCCCCGTCCAGAGCAGCGGTGGTGTCACCAATATCACCACAACCGTGGGTGGCGTCACGGACAATAACCAAACATCCCCCACAATCAATACCTATCCCTTTTCACTCACGGGCGAGGAGCGCCGCTCGAGTCCCCGGGATCCGGCAAACCGCTCGAGCCACCGCCGAGCAGCAGCAGCCAGACCCAAGCAGTGGGAGAGCGCAGCGTCCCCTCCTCCGCCCGCGACAACTTGGCGTCACGAACAGGATCCTACCGTTCTACCGACTGGTGGAAGTGCGCCTTGTATGACCGCCGGAGGGGTCCGGCCGGAAAAGTTGAGAAGCCGCCATCTTTGGCGCGAAGGGTTCCCGCTCGAGCGTCTCCTCGAGTAGTGGAGGCGCGAAGGCCAAAACCCCGCCCCGATAGAGGAGGGGCCGGAAAGAGACTAAGGGGGACTGATGGCGGATGGCCGCATGTAGCGCGCGGCTATTAAAGCAGGGACGCCAGGACCCTGCAGCCATCTTGTTCCTGGAAGAGGCCGCCAGCAAGATGTACATGCCGTCCCGTAGCACCGTAGCCCCCGCGCCTGGAACCGCAGCGTGGGTGGAGATCCGGACCGCGCAGCTACAACAGAGGCTGCAGGTCAAGATGCAGCTCCTCTTAGAGGAGTGGGAGACCGACATGACGGAGGTCATAGCGACCGTGCGGAGACGCGAGGAGGAAGTTGCGGAAGGGAGGGTGAGTGACCCACGCCCCGGTACCCCAAGTGGGTCGGTCATCGTGGCTGCGGGACCCGGTCTGAATCCCCTCGCCCTGCTGCCTCCCTCGCTACCCGTCCCGGCTGCCGTGACCCCGCCACTAGGCCCGCTACCCCCGCAACCGGTAGCGATACCCCGCATGTCTGCCCAGGCGGACCGACCTGTAGCCGGAGCCCGTGACCGATCGGAGGTGCTGCCCTGGAAAGTCCAGAAGCCCGAGCCGGAGGCATCTACAGAGACTTCCCCCAAGCCGGAGCCGACAGGCCGCTCCGTGCAGAAGGCCCAGCGAAAGAAAGCCCCTGTGCCCATCCCCCACACCTCGGCTGAGGTTGCGCCAGGTTGCCGCTGCAGAGCAGCACCCCAGGCCAAGTCACCGCGGGACCTTCTGCTCAGATCACCAGCGGTGGGCAGTGTTCAGCAGGTCCCGCGGGGCCCGACCCGTGTGCCGGAGCTCGCAGCAGCACCGTACTTGGATAGGGAGACGGTACCGTTGGGCCCGGAGATCGCAGAACGGGAGAAGAAGAAGGCAGAGATGGTGGCCCGTACAATCCAGGAGAAGGAGAGCTTGAGGCAAGCGACCTTCCGTGTCCGGGGCCCCCTGTATGAAGGGCAGGTGAGGCGGTTTGATGTCCGCCGGGGCTATGGATTTATTTATGAACCGGGCCTGGAGGCCGAAGTCTTTGTAGCCCGGCGGGATGTTAATGCCCACCTGCCGGAGGAGCATCCCGGCCGCAACCTGATGCCGGGCGACCTGGTACAGTACAACCGGCACTGTGGGGAGAGGGGGTGGTTTGCGCTGGATGCGAACTTGAGGGGCAGCCAGGAGGCCCGTGTGTGCACCGCGCTCCCTCCCTCAAGTGATACCGAGGACGCAGAGTGATGGCAGCGGAATACCGTTGTCCTTGTCCCCGTTGGGACCACCAGTGTGTTAAAAAAGTACCGTTGTAAAAGTTGTTGTGAACGAATGATAAGTAAATGATTAAACCGAAGATTTACCTGATTGACAAAAAGTGATTGAAACCGGTCGTTGCCGGCACCGTTGTCCCCGTGGGGACCGTTTGAAAAGTTGCATAAGGGACTCCTTATGGACAAGCCCGAGAACTGGCAGGGCAACCACAAACTTAGTGGCATATAAATAAAAATGTTGTTTTGGCTTTCACCGTTGCCGCCTCTGGAGAGGCAGATTGGAGGAAGGGCCCGCAGTGGAGTAGGCTGGGGCCCAGCCACCACCGGAACCGGTGGCAATCCTCTGGAGGTTTCAGGGGTTCCCCATGGACGTGGGTCCCCTGAAAAGGACAGAACCCGCTCGGGCAACTTGTGCTGGACTGGGGTCAAGGGCTGCTGCCTGTTTCTTAGGGGCAGCATCAGGGCCAGGTTGCTTGGGTGGGAGAGAGCGGAAGCCGTAACCGTAACGTTTAAATAGGAGTACCTCCCGATGTGGGAAGATGTTATTATGATTGTAACTGTTTTACCGTTTAACCGTTTCATATTTTTCAGTTGGTGAAAATAAAACCGGTGATGGACGGGCAGCCCGCGGACGGTCTGCATTTAACTAAGGGGGAACATGGCACCCTGGACAAGCCAGGGGCCACAGAGAACAACACAACACACCCCACACTCCCGTTCAGGCACACCGAAGTCAGACACAAAACCTTTGTTGCCTTCCTCCAGGGGCTGATGTTCACACCAGGGGGTGGGCCAGGCGGTTGGTCCCACCCACCGAGGAGTTCACAGTCCTGGAGGCGGGAAAAGTAGATCAGATTAGTTTGGAGAGTTGAAGTGGAAGGAAGGAAAGTAGTAGTGGAGCAACTAACTGACAGCGTCCGGGTGTGTGGCCCGGGCGGTACAGCAAGGTTGGCAGACGGTGGTGACCGTCTGCAGTAGTGGCCTATCGGAGTTTACCGTAAGGACCGTGGACGGGCGGTGGCCCGGCGGTACCGGACCGGTACGCAAGGAGAAGCCAGCACCATCTGGCAAGGGCCTACGGACCCCGGCAAGGCTAGGAGTCGCCGTGAAGTTGCCGAATCCGTTAGCGAAGGGTACCTCCTGGGTTTCCCAGCAGCCAAGTCCCGAAAGAAGGCAACCGTCCAACCAAAGGAGGGAGACACCGCCACCGCCAAGGCAACCGTTTCCCAGGGCCAGAGCCTGCGGGCAAAAGGGGCTCCTCCAGCCCATATCCAAGCTGGGGAGCGGGTTACCGGTGGGAACCCATTGGAACCATACACCGTACGTAGGTGCAGGGAAAGGCAGTCACCATCAACCTGCCGGGAGAAACAACACCGCAGCCGTCTGTGGGACCCGTCCATCCAGCCGTGTGTTTTACCGAGAACTGTGTCTTCATCATTGGGCTGATTGAGTACCACCGTGCCGTGCGGCACAGCACTGCCCCCGCGACCCTGCACCTCGCCAGACCCCGTAGCCCGCCTGCACCATCCATCCCTACCCCCATCACCGGGCCCCGGGACAACCAACCCCCTACCCACGGAGGGGAGAACTAACAACAAAGCTGCTCCCTTTCACCGTTCCTGGGATCCCCGTCCAGAGGAGCGGTGGTGTCACCAATATCACCACAACCGTGGGTGGCGTCACGGACAATAACCAAACATCCCCCACAATCAATACCTATCCCTTTTCACTCACGGGCGAGGAGCACCGCTCGAGTCCCCGGGATCCGGCAAACCGCTCGAGCCACCGCCGAGCAGCAGCAGCAGCAGCCGGACCCGAGCAGTGGGAGAGCGCAGCGTCCCCTCCTCCGCCCACGACATCATCATTTCTCCTTAATCAAATTGGCTGCCTTCACTGCCCGGCTGACCCTGAATTGTGGTAGCCCCGCCCCCTGCCCTTGGGGCCCAATGAGCATAGAAATGAAAGTGGAGGGGCCCAAGCTGTCAGCATTTAGGCCACCTTCCTGGCTTCTGCTCACTGGACTCTGCCCATACATTCTAGATGCTAGAATGTATGGGCTGGTTTCAGGTTACCCCAGAATCCAATCACAGACGTCCACTCTGTGACAGTGTCTGTGATTGTCTGTTGGGTCCCTCACACATATAGTACTGTAAAAATAAATCATTTAAAAAATGACATAGCTCTCCACAGTATTTTTGATTCTTCGTGCAGATAAAGCGGATAACTATTGGCTGCCACCGCCGCTGCCTGGCTTTACCTTGGCTGCCAATCAAAATTCAGGGAAGCCCAATATTTTTCTTTTTAATTATTTAAATAAATATTTAAAAAAAAATTGCGTGGGCTCCCACCATATTTGATGGCCAGACAGGTAAAACCAGGCACCGGGGGGCTGGAATCCTCAGTGCACGGTGGCCCAAGCTGTCTGGGCCTCCACCGCTGCGAATTGCAGCCCCCAGCTTCCCCAGAAAATGGTACATTCATAGAAACACTATTTTCTGGCGCTTTACCTGGCTCTTACAGAGGCCCTGATGACGGTAGCACACTGGGTAATAATGGAGTTAGGGCCACCTTTGTATTATCAGCTGGTACTAACCCCGAAATTCATGGTGTCACTCCAAATTAGACAGTGCCACCATGAATTTCTAGTAAACCGTAAAAAAAAACAACACAGAAAAAGAAATGTTATTAGAAATAATAAAAGAAAAAAATGTAGAGATCCCATCTTTATTATAAAAAAATTCTTAGTCCAACATAGTCCACAGGGAGAGTAATGTCAGCTCTGCTTCATCGCTCTGTACAGACATGTGTCTATACAGAGCGAGAAGCAGGCTGACAGTGATAGTTAAAGTTCAATCGAGTCCATGGAATTCCACTTGCGTATGACTCGCACGAGTCTCGCATTAGTACCACCCGGCATGGCCTGACACTCTCTAGACACAAGCATCTCAGCTGCATGGAAATACATGCAGCAGACCTGCTCTTGTCAGGAGAGTGTGCGCTGTGCCGAGTGATACCAATGTGAGACATGCACGAGTCATACGCAAGTGGAATCATACCCTAAGCCATGGATTCGGGTAAACCCTGACATCACCGCGAACAGAGACGAAAAAAGCCGAAGACTGCCGAGTCATGAGCAGTGCAGTTAATACCCCCGGAAGTTAATGATTTGACCTGGAAACAGAAGCGGCCAGGAGATAGCGGGTCTGCAGGACATGTCGCGAGACCTGTAAGTATAATCATAATGTTTTTTAATTATGTGCTTTCTTTACAGCCCCTGGACTCGAACTGTAACATGGATTTCCCAGGAAAACCCGTGTTTGGGACCTCGTGCACGAACACTATGTTTTCGGTACGGACCATGAACTTTACAGTTCGGGTTCGCCCATCCCTAGTAACAATCCATCCCCATTTTTCTGTGGATGTAATAAATATGTGTGGGTTGTCATTTGAGGCCAGACAAGCATGATACATTTACCGACCCTGCCTGTGCACTCGTCTCCATTGCATTGCTATAAATTTACCCATCATTGGCAAATCTGGAGATCCCTTTTATCTCAGCCCAAATTAGCTCTTCCAGCACAGTGGTTCCCAGTGTAACCTCAGCAGACAACCAGGTTGCTACTAATAAAAATCTTAACAAAGACCAACACCTATATTATAGCCATATATATATATATATATATATATATATATATATATATAATTAAAGAGCCACTGTGATTGCTCGTGGTTACTCGCTAATCCCTCTCCTCCATGTGATGTCATCACAGCCAAGCCGTCCCATACATAAACTCGCATGCGCCGCCACTGCCTCCACCTCTCCTGCCACGGCTCCTTTTCTGTGGATCCGCCCGCCTGCTCAGAGCTGCGTTCCCGAGCTTCGCGCACCCGCCACCTGCCGCGCACCAGACACAAACTCGCATGCACCGCCACCACCTCCTTCTCTCTTGCCACGCCTCCTCTCCTGTGGATCCGCGTGCCTGCTCCTGACCGCGTTTTCGAGTTTTGCGCACCCGCCACTCGCCGGGCTGTGGCTGTGGATCGAGTGGCAGCCGGATCCGGGGCTCGCGCAGCCCTCCGTCGCCCATGAGTTAAAAGGGGTTATTTACAGGGGATTGAGTCTTTATCAGTGACGCTACCCGTGGGTTGCGCTGAGGGATGGTGACACTGCTGCCTTGTATGTGGGTGCCCGGTGCTGATGGAGCGGGGCAGCAAGGTGGGATCCCCTCCACGGGTTGGGGAGGTGTAGTCCCGGGGCCCAGTTGGTAGTTGTGGTGGTGGCAGGGATAGCATAGTGGAAAGCCGTCCGCAGGATTGGACCGTTGGGGACTGGTGTACTCACAGTTCAGTAATTGCACACAAGCCCATGACGTAAACCAGAAATTGCCGGTGTCAATGGGATGGGCCTTTGGTGGGTGGTGCTTGGATCCCACACCCGGTACAACGGAGCAGGACCCTCTCTCCTGCACTACAGTTGAAAGTCACTTTAACTCCTCTGCTTGGAACGGGGGAAGTCCACTTCCCTGCACTACCCTGCCCCGGTTCACTTTGGGTTCCTTCTTACAGGTCAACTTGTTCCAGCAGTCCCGGAGCTCACTTCCACTTTTCACTTCAGTTCCCTGAGTTTACTCCTCACTTCAGCTCCTCAGAACTTGGCTTGCACTTCACACTTCCACAGCAGTCCAGGAGCTCCAACCCCTGTCTGCTCTGCCTCCCTCCTCCAACTACTTGTTTCCTCCCCAGACACTTCATAACCCCTGAGTGGGCGTCCCTACTGTCCTGGGGGGGGTGGCTGTTTGATTGTACCAGTGTGAGATCAGTTGGATTTACCAAGGAGGAGTGAGTCCTGCACCCTTTTGGTGGATGCAGTCCTTTGTGCCACCCTGGTTTTGTCAGGGCAGCACACATGCACCACCACCGCTTCCTCCTCTCCTGCCACGCCTCCTCTCGTGTGGATCCACCCGCCTGCTCCTGGCCGCGTTCCCGAGCTTCACGCAGCCCCCGCTTGCCGTGCACCTGACAAACTCGCATGCGCCACCACCGCCTCCTCCTCTCCTACCACACCTTCTCACATGTGGATCCGCCCGCCTGCTCCTGGCCGCATTCCCGAGCTTCGTACACCCACCACCTGCTGTGCACCTGCTGGAAAACTCGCCAATATTCAAGGCTGCAGTGTAGTGTCACAGTGATTAACCCATCATGGTGATTAACCCTTACACCACCAGCCCGCCAGGGAAGCCTTTTGGGGGAAGGACAGCTGTATACCATTGGGGGGAGGGGAGCTGTATACCCTTGTGGGGAGAGCTGTATACTCTTGGGGGGAGAGTTGTATACCAGGGATGTGAGCTGTATGCCCTTGGGGGGGAAGAGAGCTGTATACCCTTGGGGGGAAAGCTGTATACCCTTGAGGGGAGGGGAGCTGTATATCCTTGTGGGGAGGAAAGCTGTATACCATTAAAGGGAGAGCTGTATACCCTTTGGGGAAGGACAGCTGTATACTCTTGGGGGGAGAGCTGTATACCAGGGAGGTGAGCTGTATGCCCTTGGGGGGAGAAAGCTGTATACCCTTGGGGGGAAAGCTGTATACCCTTCAGGGGAGTGGAGCTGTATACCCTTCAGGGGAGGGGAGCTGTATACCGTTAAAGGGAAAGCTGTATGCCCTTTGGGGAAAGACAGCTGTATGCCTTTGGGGGAGGACAGCTGTATACCTTTTGGGGGACCTATATACCAGGAAGGTGAGCTGTATATCCTTGGGGGGAGGAGAGCTGCATACCCTTGAGGATGAGAGCTGTATACCTTTGGGCGAGCTATATATTAGGGAAGTGAGCTGTATACCCTTGGGGGAGAGCTGTATACTCTTGGGGGAGAGATGTATATCAGGGAGGTGAGCTGTATACCCTTGTGGGGGAAGAGAGCTGTATACCCTTCGGGGAGAGCTGTATACCCTTGGGGAGGAGAGCTGTATACCCTTGGGGGAGGGAACCTGTATACCTTTGGGGGAAAGCTGTACACCCTTGGGGGAGGGGATCTGTATACCCTTGGGGGAGGGGGGTTGTATACCTTTGGAGGGGAAGGGAGCTGTTTACCCTTGGGAGGAGAGCTGTATACCCTTTGGGGGAAGGACAGCTGTATACCTTTGATGAGCTATATACCAGGGAAGTGTGCTGTTTACCCTTGGGGGAGGACAGCTGTATACCCTTGAGCCGAGCGTTAGCTGGCTGAGAACGACTAGTGGTGACATATATAGAGATAGATACCAGTGCTGCAGAACATGTAAGAGATTACAGTATAGATGGTGACTTACAGTTGATGTCTTTCTGATAGAGTTGCTAACTTTTTTGTGTTTTCCAACTGTCCCAGAGCGATTTGACATCTCCAGCCACAACTCAGCTGCAGAGATTACAACAAAGACACATTTGTCTCCTCATATTTCCTACTTCATCCCCATCTATTCCTAACCTGCACAAACTACTTATCCTACTGACACACCAATGCTGAGTCACTGCTGCTGTATGTGTCCCTATAACTGCACCTGCTGACTGGCACAATAACAGCACTCCTCTAGAAAATAGTGTCCACATTTTGCCGCTATAAAGTAATATCACCATGTGCACTTTTGACGGTCACTGTAGTCTGAGTGCCCCTATAACAATAATGCTTCTTAAAGGGAAGGTACCGTGTTTTTTTTAATTTTTGTATTAATAATGACTTATGGAATCAATTATTTTTAATACAAAATTAAATTCATTGTTTAGTTTTTTTATTTAATTCTATTTTTACTCAAACACTGGGGGCTGCCATCTTGGATTTGCATTATGTAACGACAGTTACCTCAAATATGACAACCCCTGTGCATTAGTGCTAATAGTCGGTGTCCAACCCTATCTTTTACACTGTCTGTTCCCTGCTGTGTCCTAGACACGTTCCCTGAGCTGTCCAGATTACAGCTCTAGAAGGAGACTGCTGCCATCTCTCTTGAGCTCACTTTCCTTTGTCACCTGCTCTGTACTCAGCGCTAGTCGAGCTGTGACAGGAGGAGTGGACAAGACACCAGGCTCACAGGAGAAGGTGTTGGAAGCGGAGGTCCTGGACAGGGTGAGTACCAGTGGCGAGAAGTGGTGATTCCACCCTAACTAACTGACCCTGGTGTTCTGTGGTAGTCATGCTGCGATCACCATTCTCCACCACGTGTGCTCACCTCGGGACTCTACTCCCCCCGCGTGTACTTACCTTGGGCCTCCACTCCTGGTAGCTCCTCACTACTCTGTGCTGTGACTGATGACAGGAGAGGCTGCCGGGGGTGGAGGTCTGAGGTGAGTGCATGCAGCTGGAAGCGGGATTCGTGGCATGATATCTGTAGTGCAGTGCCGGGTTCAGGCTGCAGATCTCCCTGCCTCGCCGCATGTCACCTCAGACCTCCGATCCAGGCCAGCAGCTTCTCTTGTCAACTTGGTGTCTCGACAGTTTCTTCTCTCAATGCTCAGAGCACAGTATATGAGGGCACAGAAATATGGGGGCACAGAAATATCGGGGTACAGGAATATCGGGGAACAATTATATCGGGGCACAGTATATCGGGGCTCAGGAATATGGTGGAAGAGTATATGGGGCATAGTATATAGAGATGAGCGAACCGGTCGCGGTTCGGCTCGAGGTTGGTTCGCCGAACGGACCTCCCGTTCGAGTTCGGTTCGTCGAACGTTCGACGAACCGAACTCGAACTGCATAGGAAACAATGGCAGGCAATCACAAACACAGAAAAACACCTAGAAAACACCCTCAAAGGTGTCCTAAAGGTGACAAACAACTCAAACACATTGGAAAGTGACAAGGACATATACTCATGCGAAAACAAAACAGCTGGACAAGGAAAAAGAGGAGGACACACAGATATAGGCATGGCACGCCCTTCTAAAATCATGTAAAACACCGCAAGGTGACTCCAAGCGGAGTCTCCCTTTTTTCCAAAAATTGGGCCACACACACACCCACCCCTTCAGTGGCAGCACTTGTGCCCCAGTTGTACAATTCACAGCTACATTTGCATCAAGCACATTCAAAAATACGCCATTCTTATCCGTCCCCAGGATGACACCGGGGTAGGTAGCAAAGTCTTTCCTGATCCCAGCTCTGTTCATCTTGGCTTCTTTTAAAAACACAGCAAGCAAGGGTTACTCCAAGCGGAGTCTCCCTTTTTTCCAAAAATTGGGCCCACACACACCCACCCCTTCAGTGGCAGCAGTTGTGCCCCAGTTGTACACTTCACAGCTAGATTTGCATCAAGCACATTCAAAAATACGCCATTCTTATCCGTCCCCAGGATGACACCGGGGTAGGTAGCAAAGTCTTTCCTGATCCCAGCTCTGTTCATCTTGGCTTCTTTTAAAAACACAGCAAGCAAGGGTTACTCCAAGCGGAGTCTCCCTTTTTTCCAAAAATTGGGCCCACACACACCCACCCCTTCAGTGGCAGCAGTTGTGCCCCAGTTGTACACTTCACAGCTAGATTTGCATCAAGCACATTCAAAAATACGCCATTCTTATCCGTCCCCAGGATGACACCGGGGTAGGTAGCAAAGTCTTTCCTGATCCCAGCTCTGTTCATCTTGGCTTCTTTTAAAAACACAGCAAGCAAGGGTTACTCCAAGCGGAGTCTCCCTTTTTTCCAAAAATTGGGCCACACAGACACCCACCCCATCAGTGGCAGCACTTGGGCCCTAGTTGCAAACAGGATGTTTTGATTTGCATCAAGCACATTCAAAAATACGCCATTCTTATCCGTCCCCAGGATGACACCGGGGTAGGTAGCAAAGTCTTTCCTGATCCCAGCTCTGTTCATCTTGGCTTCTTTTAAAAACACAGCAAGCAAGGGTTACTCCAAGCGGAGTCTCCCTTTTTTCCAAAAATTGGGCCACACAGACACCCACCCCATCAGTGGCAGCACTTGGGCCCTAGTTGCAAACAGGATGTTTTGATTTGCATCAAGCACATTCAAAAATACGCCATTCTTATCCGTCCCCAGGATGACACCGGGGTAGGTAGCAAAGTCTTTCCTGATCCCAGCTCTGTTCATCTTGGCTTCTTTTAAAAACACAGCAAGCAAGGGTTACTCCAAGCGGAGTCTCCCTTTTTTCCAAAAATTGGGCCACACAGACACCCACCCCATCAGTGGCAGCACTTGGGCCCTAGTTGCAAACAGGATGTTTTGATTTGCATCAAGCACATTCAAAAATACGCCATTCTTATCCGTCCCCAGGATGACACCGGGGTACGTAGATAAAGTCTTTGCTGATCCATGACTTGTTCATCTTGGCTTCTTTTAAAAACAATGTAAGCAAGGGTTACTCCAAGCGGAGTCTCCCTTTTTTTCCAAAAATTGGGCCACACAGACACCCACCCCATCAGTGGCAGCACTTGGGCCCTAGTTGCAAACAGGATGTTTTGATTTGCATCAAGCACATTCAAAAATACGCCATTCTTATCCGTCCCCAGGATGACACCGGGGTACGTAGATAAAGTCTTTGCTGATCCATGACTTGTTCATCTTGGCTTCTTTTAAAAACAATGTAAGCAAGGGTTACTCCAAGCGGAGTCTCCCTTTTTTTCCAAAAATTGGGCCACACAGACACCCACCCCATCAGTGGCAGCACTTGGGCCCTAGTTGCAAACAGGATGTTTTGATTTGCATCAAGCACATTCAAAAATACGCCATTCTTATCCGTCCCCAGGATGACACCGGGGTAGGTAGCAAAGTCTTTCCTGATCCCAGCTCTGTTCATCTTGGCTTCTTTTAAAAACACAGCAAGCAAGGGTTACTCCAAGCGGAGTCTCCCTTTTTTCCAAAAATTGGGCCCACACACACCCACCCCTTCAGTGGCAGCAGTTGTGCCCCAGTTGTACACTTCACAGCTAGATTTGCATCAAGCACATTCAAAAATACGCCATTCTTATCCGTCCCCAGGATGACACCGGGGTAGGTAGCAAAGTCTTTCCTGATCCCAGCTCTGTTCATCTTGGCTTCTTTTAAAAACACAGCAAGCAAGGGTTACTCCAAGCGGAGTCTCCCTTTTTTCCAAAAATTGGGCCCACACACACCCACCCCTTCAGTGGCAGCAGTTGTGCCCCAGTTGTACACTTCACAGCTAGATTTGCATCAAGCACATTCAAAAATACGCCATTCTTATCCGTCCCCAGGATGACACCGGGGTAGGTAGCAAAGTCTTTCCTGATCCCAGCTCTGTTCATCTTGGCTTCTTTTAAAAACACAGCAAGCAAGGGTTACTCCAAGCGGAGTCTCCCTTTTTTCCAAAAATTGGGCCACACAGACACCCACCCCATCAGTGGCAGCACTTGGGCCCTAGTTGCAAACAGGATGTTTTGATTTGCATCAAGCACATTCAAAAATACGCCATTCTTATCCGTCCCCAGGATGACACCGGGGTAGGTAGCAAAGTCTTTCCTGATCCCAGCTCTGTTCATCTTGGCTTCTTTTAAAAACACAGCAAGCAAGGGTTACTCCAAGCGGAGTCTCCCTTTTTTCCAAAAATTGGGCCCACACACACCCACCCCTTCAGTGGCAGCAGTTGTGCCCCAGTTGTACACTTCACAGCTAGATTTGCATCAAGCACATTCAAAAATACGCCATTCTTATCCGTCCCCAGGATGACACCGGGGTAGGTAGCAAAGTCTTTCCTGATCCCAGCTCTGTTCATCTTGGCTTCTTTTAAAAACACAGCAAGCAAGGATTACTCCAAGCGGAGTCTCCCTTTTTTCCAAAAATTGGGCCCACACACACCCACCCCTTCAGTGGCAGCAGTTGTGCCCCAGTTGTACACTTCACAGCTAGATTTGCATCAAGCACATTCAAAAATACGCCATTCTTATCCGTCCCCAGGATGACACCGGGGTAGGTAGCAAAGTCTTTCCTGATCCCAGCTCTGTTCATCTTGGCTTCTTTTAAAAACACTGCAAGCAAGGGTTACTCCAAGCGGAGTCTCCCTTTTTTCCAAAAATTGGGCCACACAGACACCCACCCCATCAGTGGCAGCACTTGGGCCCTAGTTGCAAACAGGATGTTTTGATTTGCATCAAGCACATTCAAAAATACGCCATTCTTATCCGTCCCCAGGATGACACCGGGGTACGTAGATAAAGTCTTTGCTGATCCATGACTTGTTCATCTTGGCTTCTTTTAAAAACAATGTAAGCAAGGGTTACTCCAAGCGGAGTCTCCCTTTTTTTCCAAAAATTGGGCCACACAGACACCCACCCCATCAGTGGCAGCACTTGGGCCCTAGTTGCAAACAGGATGTTTTGATTTGCATCAAGCACATTCAAAAATACGCCATTCTTATCCGTCCCCAGGATGACACCGGGGTAGGTAGCAAAGTCTTTCCTGATCCCAGCTCTGTTCATCTTGGCTTCTTTTAAAAACACAGCAAGCAAGGGTTACTCCAAGCGGAGTCTCCCTTTTTTCCAAAAATTGGGCCCACACACACCCACCCCTTCAGTGGCAGCAGTTGTGCCCCAGTTGTACACTTCACAGCTAGATTTGCATCAAGCACATTCAAAAATACGCCATTCTTATCCGTCCCCAGGATGACACCGGGGTAGGTAGCAAAGTCTTTCCTGATCCCAGCTCTGTTCATCTTGGCTTCTTTTAAAAACACAGCAAGCAAGGGTTACTCCAAGCGGAGTCTCCCTTTTTTCCAAAAATTGGGCCACACAGACACCCACCCCATCAGTGGCAGCACTTGGGCCCTAGTTGCAAACAGGATGTTTTGATTTGCATCAAGCACATTCCAAATCCACAAGCATTTACTCTCCCCAGGATGACACAGGGGTAGTAAATTCCTTCTGGATCCATGACTTGTTCATTTTGATGAACGTCAGTCTGTCCACATTGTCACTGGACAGACGCGTGCGCTTATCTGTCAGCACACACCCAGCAGCACTGAATACACGTTCAGAGACAACGCTGGCAGCTGGACACGACAAAATCTCCAAGGCGTAACTGGAGAGCTCTGGCCATTTTTCTATGTTTGAAGCCCAAAAGGAGCAAGGCTCCAGTTGCACAGTCATGGCATCGATGTTCATTTGGAGATACTCCTGTATCATCCTCTCCAGCCGTTGAGTATGTGTCAGACTTGTTGTCTCTGGTGGCCTTGCAAAAGAGGGTCTAAAAAAATTATGAAAAGATTCCATAAAATTGCTGTTACCGGCACCAGATACGGTCCTACTGGTACGGGTAGACTGGTGAAGATGACGAGACCGTCCCATGTTTGTCAAGTTACAACTGGGAGATTCCCTCCCTGCACCTGCACGGTTGTTTGGTGGAAAAGCCGAGCTAAGATCGAGTAACAGCTTCTGCTGATACTCCTGCATACGTGCGTCCCTTTCTATGGCTGGAATTATGTCACAAAATTTGGACTTGTACCGGGGATCTAATAGTGTGGCAATCCAGTAGTCATCATCACTTCTAATTTTGACAATACGACTGTCATGTTGGAGGTAGTGCAACAAGAAGGCACTCATGTGTCTTGCGCAGCCATGCGGACCAAGTCCACGCTGTGTTTGTGGCATAGAGGTGCTAACCGTTCTTTCTTCCTCTGACATCTCCCCCCAACCTCTTTCAACTGAAATTTGACCAAGGTCTCCCTCATCCGCTGAGTCTTCCATGTCCATGGACAGTTCGTCCTCCATTTCTTCATGTTCTCCTGCACCTTGCTCAACATTTCGCCTGCTACTATGCGCCCTTGTCGATCCCTGTTCCCCATGGTCCCATGCCTGCTGCGTTGGTGATGATGAACGTCTGGATCTTGGTGATGTTGTTGTCCCTTGCACATATGAATCCTCCTGTAGTTCCTCCCCTTCATGTTGTCCCACCCCCTGACTCCGAATAGTGTTTAGCGTGTGCTCCAGCATGTAAATGACTGGAATCGTCATGCTGATAATGGCATTGTCAGAGCTAAACATATTCGTCGCCATGTCGAAACTGTGCAGAAGGGTGCATAGGTCCTTGATCTGAGACCACTCCATCAGGGTGATCTGCCCCACCTCTGCATCTCGTTGGCCCAGGCTATACGTCATGACGTATTGCACCAGGGCTCTGCGGTGCTGCCACAGTCGCTGTAACATGTGTAGAGTTGAATTCCAGCGTGTCGCCACATCGCATTTCAGGCGATGAACCGGCAGGCCGAAAGACTTCTGGAGCGATGCAAGTCGCTCAGCTGCGGCGCTTGAACGCCGGAAGTGAGCAGACAGTTTTCGTGCCCTGTTCAGAAGGCCATCTAGGCCGGGATAGTGTGTTAAAAATTGCTGCACGACAAGGTTCAACACGTGAGCCATACAAGGTACGTGTGTCACCTTGCCCAGGCGAAGGGCCGCACCCAGGTTTGCAGCATTGTCGCACACGGCCTTACCAGGCTGCAGGTTGAGTGGAGACAACCATTTATTAAACTCGGACCGCAGAGCTGACCACAACTCCTCAGCTGTGTGACTCTTATTACCAAGACATGTCAAGCTAAAGACCGCCTGATGCCGTTGCGCTCGGCTGCCAGCATAGTAATGAGGCGTGCGTGATTCCTTCTGCGCAGTTAGAACGCTGGTGGCCTGACCAGGCAGGCTTGGGGCGGAGGTGGAGGACCCAGATGAGGTGGAGGATGCAGAAGCTGTGGCGGAACTTGGACAGACAGAGGATTGACACACAAGTCGTGGGGACGGCAAGACTTGTGCAGCAGACCCTTCACCATCTATCACCATAGTTACCCAGTGCCCAGTCAGCGACATGTAACGTCCCTGTCCATGCTTACTGGTCCAAGTATCGGTGGTGAAATGCACCCGTTCACACACAGAGTTTCTCAAGGAAGCGGTGATGTTGTGTGCGACATGCTGGTGTAGCGCGGGCACACCTTTCTTAGAGAAGTAGTGGCGACTAGGCATCTGGTACTGGGGCACAGCGACAGACATAAGGTCTCTAAAATCCTGTGTGTCCACTAGGCGGAAAGGCAGCATTTCGGTAGCCAACAGCTTACAGAGGGATAGAGTCAACCTCTTAGCTTTGTCATGGGTCGGAGGAAGTGGCCTTTTATTTGACCACATCTGAGGGACAGAGATCTGGCTGCTGTGTGTAGACGGTGTTGAGTAGGGTGTCCCTGGAAAAATGCAGGTTTGTGAGGAAAGTGCAGGCGGAGACATGATGTTGCCTTCATCCAACGTTGGTGCTATCGATGTCTGAGAGAGCTGTACACACTCACTTGTTTCCCCTTCCAAACCAACTGACGACCTTACAAGCAAACTGCCTGTTGCGGTTACAGTGGTGGAAGTTTTGCGTGGAAAAACAGGTGTGACAGCTGTCCCCACAGTCCTAGAAGATGAAGAGCGCGCGGATGCACTGGAAGGGGCGGGCGGTGGATGGTTCGCTCCGCTAGCCGGCATTGCAGCACGGTGAGCTTCCCACCGGGACTTATGATATTTATTCATGTGACGATTCATGGAAGAAGTTGTCAAACTGCTGAGGTTTTGACCTCTACTAACAGAATCATGACAAATGTTACATATCACATGAGTTGGGCGATCTTTTTCGATGTGAAAAAAGGCCCAGGCTAGGCAAGGCTTAGAGGCCATGCGACCTGTTGATCCACCCCGAATAATGCTCATAGGCAGAGTGGTGGCTGAGGATGCAGTTGTAGACGTGCTACCAGTGCTCCGACTCTGTCCAGGAAGGCGCAAGGTAACTTCGTCGTCGGTTGCATCCTCCTCCACCGCCTCTGTTGACCTCCTCGAGTGCCTGACTGGGGGTTGACAGTAGGTGGGATCTAGAACGTCATCATCAATTGTTGTGTTTGCACTCCCCTCCCCCTCAGACCGAGCCTCTTCTTGCCCTGACCGAATATTTAAGTTGTCATCCCAATCGGGTATCTGCGTCTCATCTTCATCAGTATGTTCCTCATTGTCTATAACCACAGGTGTTACAGTTTGTGACAAAGGGTCAACATTATGCTCAGAAACTTGGTCCTCACGGCCTGAATCTGAGTCACAAAGGTTCTGGGCATCACTGCAGACCATTTCCTGTTCTGTACTCACTGTAGCTTGGGAGCAGACCTCTGATTCCCAGGCTATAGTGTGACTGAACAGCTCTGCAGACTCAGCCATCTCAGTTCCACCATACTGTGCAGGGCTGATGGAGACTTCAGAGCTGGGAGAAATCAAGTGTGATTGGGATGACAACTCAGAGGAATGGTGTTTTTTGGATGCGGTACTTGAAGTGGCTGAGAGGGCACTTGTTGGACCACTTGAGATCCATTCAAGCATTTTCCTTTTTTGCCCATCATCTACCTTTGTTCCTTTTGTTCGTGTCCGTAAAAAAGGGAGCACATCGGATTGTCCACAATAAGTAGTAGACATCTTACTTTTGCTAGTAGATGGTCTATCTTCAGCAGATGATAATGGAGCTTTGCCACCTTCCCCACTGACAAAACATTTTTTGCCTTTTCCACCACGCCTCTTCCCCTTTCCACCAGCATCTGTCATTTTGCCACTCATGTTGATTGCGACAAGATTGTGGACTGAAAATGTGGTAGTAAAAATTGAGAGGTGGTGAAGATTGCAGTGGTGGTCTAGCTTTATTAACAGCAGAATAATAAAGAATAAATATCCCTGACAATGTAACTTAGTTATAATTCGTTGGAGTGTGCAACGCAGGCAGACGTGCTGCAAATGTCTTGGCACTAGTGGGACTATAGCAAAGTCCAATAGCCACGTATAGGATGCCACTAGGTACACTGAGTGTTTGCTAGTATAATGGCTTCGTTATAATTTGTTGTAGTGTGCAACGCAGGCAGATGCGCTCTGCAAATGTCTTGGCACTAGTGGGACTATAGCAAAGTCCAATAGCCACGTATAGGATGCCACTAGGTACACTGAGTGTGTGCTAGTATAATGGCTTCGTTATAATTAGTTGGAGTGTGCAACGCAGGCAGATGCGCTCTGCAAATGTCTTGGCACTAGTGGGACTATAGCAAAGTCCAATAGCCACGTATAGGATGCCACTAGGTAAACTGAGTGTTTGCTAGTATAATGGCTTCGTTATAATTTGTTGTAGTGTGCAACGCAGGCAGATGCGCTCTGCAAATGTCTTGGCACTAGTGGGACTATAGCAAAGTCCAATAGCCACGTATAGGATGCCACTAGGTACACTGAGTGTGTGCTAGTATAATGGCTTCGTTATAATTAGTTGGAGTGTGCAACGCAGGCAGATGCGCTCTGCAAATGTCTTGGCACTAGTGGGACTATAGCAAAGTCCAATAGCCACGTATAGGATGCCACTAGGTACACTGAGTGTGTGCTAGTATAATGGCTTTGTTATAATTAGTTGGAGTGTGCAACGCAGGCAGATGCGCTCTGCAAATGTCTTGGCACAAGTGGGACTATAGCAAAGTCCAATAGCCACGTATAGGATGCCACTAGGTACACTGAGTGTTTGCTAGTATAATGGCTTCGTTATAATTAGTTGGAGTGTGCAACGCAGGCAGATGCGCTCTGCAAATGTCTTGGCACTAGTGGGACTATAGCAAAGTCCAATAGCCACGTATAGGATGCCACTAGGTACACTGAGTGTTTGCTAGTATAATGGCTTCGTTATAATTAGTTGGAGTGTGCAACGCAGGCAGATGCGCTCTGCAAATGTCTTGGCACTAGTGGGACTATAGCAAAGTCCAATAGCCACGTATAGGATGCCACTAGGTACACTGAGTGTTTGCTAGTATAATGGCTTCGTTATAATTTGTTGTAGTGTGCAACGCAGGCAGATGCGCTCTGCAAATGTCTTGGCACTAGTGGGACTATAGCAAAGTCCAATAGCCACGTATAGGATGCCACTAGGTACACTGAGTGTGTGCTAGTATATTGGCTTCGTTATAATTAGTTGGAGTGTGCAACGCAGGCAGATGCGCTCTGCAAATGTCTTGGCACTAGTGGGACTATAGCAAAGTCCAATAGCCACGTATAGGATGCCACTAGGTACACTGAGTGTTTGCTAGTATAATGGCTTCGTTATAATTTGTTGTAGTGTGCAACGCAGGCAGATGCGCTCTGCAAATGTCTTGGCACTAGTGGGACTATAGCAAAGTCCAATAGCCACGTATAGGATGCCACTAGGTACACTGAGTGTGTGCTAGTATAATGGCTTCGTTATAATTAGTTGGAGTGTGCAACGCAGGCAGATGCGCTCTGCAAATGTCTTGGCACTAGTGGGACTATAGCAAAGTCCAATAGCCACGTATAGGATGCCACTAGGTACACTGAGTGTGTGCTAGTATAATGGCTTCGTTATAATTAGTTGGAGTGTGCAACGCAGGCAGATGCGCTCTGCAAATGTCTTGGCACTAGTGGGACTATAGCAAAGTCCAATAGCCACGTATAGGATGCCACTAGGTACACTGAGTGTTTGCTAGTATAATGGCTTCGTTATAATTAGTTGGAGTGTGCAACGCAGGCAGATGCGCTCTGCAAATGTCTTGGCACTAGTGGGACTATAGCAAAGTCCAATAGCCACGTATAGGATGCCACTAGGTACACTGAGTGTTTGCTAGTATAATGGCTTCGTTATAATTAGTTGGAGTGTGCAACGCAGGCAGATGCGCTCTGCAAATGTCTTGGCACTAGTGGGACTATAGCAAAGTCCAATAGCCACGTATAGGATGCCACTAGGTACACTGAGTGTTTGCTAGTATAATGGCTTCGTTATAATTTGTTGTAGTGTGCAACGCAGGCAGATGCGCTCTGCAAATGTCTTGGCACTAGTGGGACTATAGCAAAGTCCAATAGCCACGTATAGGATGCCACTAGGTACACTGAGTGTGTGCTAGTATAATGGCTTCGTTATAATTAGTTGGAGTGTGCAACGCAGGCAGATGCGCTCTGCAAATGTCTTGGCACTAGTGGGACTATAGCAAAGTCCAATAGCCACGTATAGGATGCCACTAGGTACACTGTGTGTTTGCTAGTATAATGGCTGAGTTTAAAAAACTTGGAGTGTGCAATGCAGGCAGATGTGCTCTGCTAATGTCTTTGCACTAGTGGGACTATAGCAAAGTCCAATAGCCACGTATAGGATGCCACTAGGTACACTGAGTGTTTGCTAGTATAATGGCTTCGTTATAATTAGTTGGAGTGTGCAACGCAGGCAGATGCGCTCTGCAAATGTCTTGGCACTAGAGGGACTATAGCAAAGTCCAATAGCCACGTATAGGATGCCACTAGGTACACTGAGTGTTTGCTAGTATAATGGCTTCGTTATAATTAGTTGGAGTGTGCAACGCAGGCAGATGCGCTCTGCAAATGTCTTGGCACTAGAGGGACTATAGCAAAGTCCAATAGCCACGTATAGGATGCCACTAGGTACACTGAGTGTGTGCTAGTATAATGGCTTCGTTATAATTAGTTGGAGTGTGCAACGCAGGCAGATGCGCTCTGCAAATGTCTTGGCACTAGAGGGACTATAGCAAAGTCCAATAGCCACGTATAGGATGCCACTAGGTACACTGAGTGTGTGCTAGTATAATGGCTTCGTTATAATTAGTTGGAGTGTGCAACGCAGGCAGATGCGCTCTGCAAATGTCTTGGCACTAGAGGGACTATAGCAAAGTCCAATAGCCACGTATAGGATGCCACTAGGTACACTGAGTGTGTGCTAGTATAATGGCTTCGTTATAATTAGTTGGAGTGTGCAACGCAGGCAGATGCGCTCTGCAAATGTCTTGGCACTAGTGGGACTATAGCAAAGTCCAATAGCCACGTATAGGATGCCACTAGGTACACTGAGTGTTTGCTAGTATAATGGCTTTGTTATAATTTGTTGTAGTGTGCAACGCAGGCAGATGCGCTCTGCAAATGTCTTGGCACTAGTGGGACTATAGCAAAGTCCAATAGCCACGTATAGGATGCCACTAGGTACACTGAGTGTGTGCTAGTATAATGGCTTCGTTATAATTAGTTGGAGTGTGCAACGCAGGCAGATGCGCTCTGCAAATGTCTTGGCACTAGTGGGACTATAGCAAAGTCCAATAGCCACGTATAGGATGCCACTAGGTACACTGAGTGTTTGCTAGTATAATGGCTTCGTTATAATTAGTTGGAGTGTGCAACGCAGGCAGATGCGCTCTGCAAATGTCTTGGCACTAGTGGGACTATAGCAAAGTCCAATAGCCACGTATAGGATGCCACTAGGTACACTGTGTGTTTGCTAGTATAATGGCTGAGTTTAAAAAACTTGGAGTGTGCAATGCAGGCAGATGTGCTCTGCTAATGTCTTTGCACTAGTGGGACTATAGCAAAGTCCAATAGCCACGTATAGGATGCCACTAGGTACACTGAGTGTTTGCTAGTATAATGGCTTTGTTATAATTTGTTGTAGTGTGCAACGCAGGCAGATGTGCTCTGCAAATGTCTTGGCACTAGTGGGACTATAGCAAAGTCCAATAGCCACGTATAGGATGCCACTAGGTACACTGAGTGTTTGCTAGTATAATGGCTTCGTTATAATTTGTTGGAGTGTGCAACGCAGGCAGATGCGCTCTGCAAATGTCTTGGCCCTAGTGGGACTATAGCAAAGTCCAATAGCCACGTATAGGATGCCACTAGGTACAGAGTGTGTGCTAGTATAATGGCTGAGTTTAAAAAACTTGGAGTGTGCAATGCAGGCAGATGTGCTCTGCAAATGTCTTTGCACTAGTGGGACTATAGCAAAGTCCAATAGCCACGTTTAGGATGCCACTAGGTACACTGAGTGTTTGCTAGTATAATGGCTTAGTTAGAATGAGTTGGAGTGTGCAGAGGACAAGAGGGTACAGTGGCAGGATTGTGGTGCTCTGGGTAGAGGAATGGAAGCCTGCCTTTCTATTCCCTCCTAATGGTGAAATGCAGGGAGGAAATCCCTGACCTGGGCTACACAGACGCTGTTGCTGTTTGCAGGACCTGTCACCTATGGCTCTCTGACCCTGCCGGTACGAGCCCTTAAAAGGACTGCTATAAAGTGCTCTCCCTATGCTGTCTAACGCTGTGTATGCAGCGCATACAGCTGTATCGGCGATAGGACAAAGGACGGAACTGCGACAGTGATGTCTGACACCAAAGACGCAGAAGGCAGATAATGGCGTCCGTGAAGAAAATGTCCGGTTTTATAATGCAGGGACATGTGACATGGACATCCTATCACACATGCCGTTGCTTCTCTGGCTCAAAGTCCACTTAGCTGTGTGTGTGTCTGGGATTGGCTGACATGCTGGCCCTCCCCACTACACGCGCGCGCTTAGGGAAGGAAGACAAGAAAAAAAAAAAAAAAATGGCGATCGCCATTATAGAAACAGCAGTGATCTGAAGGCGCTGTTCACGCACACTATACACTGAAATGTGATAATAGTTTGATTCACAGAGTGACTTACACTATTACAGCAGAAACCAAGCTAAGATTTAGCTGTTTTTTGGCTGCTAGAACCGTTCTCGAACGTTTCTAGAACTATCGAGCTTTTGCAAAAAGCTCGAGTTCTAGTTCGATCTAGAACATGCCCCAAAATCACTCGAGCCGCGAACTGGAGAACCACGAACCACGAACCGCGCTCAACTCTAGTGATAATATATCTTTGTCTTTTGACATGATGGCGTATTAGATTCCATTAGTATATATATCTGGTTGGTTCTGTGCGGCAAGTTTTTGCTCCAACATAAACCATTTTTTGTTCTCCATATAATTGTTAGACCTAATCTGAATAACAACATATATTTTATTACATCTATTTATCATGTGTTTTTAACCAATAAAATGTATTTTCTAATCACATATATCACCTTGTCTCCCTTTCTCCTCCTATGTTATATGCTCTTTGGAGTTGGCTTCTATCCTGGGGGACACTACTGAGTTGTTCCCTCGGTGTTGTATATTATGGCCATTCTTTTGTATTTAACTCTTTCCCTGTCTGTCTGTTTTTCTGTCTCTATCCATGTCTGTGTCTGTCTCTCTGTCTGTCTGTCTGTGTCTATCTTTCTGTCTGTCTCTGTATCAGTCTCTCTGTCTCTATCTCTGTGTCTGTCTTTCTGTCTCTCTATCTTTGTGTCTGTCTCTATCTCTGTGTCTATATGTTTCTGTCTCTCTATCTCTGTGTCTATCCTATCTGTTTCTCTCTCTATCTCTGTGTGTCAGTTTGTTTCCCCATCTGTCTCATTCCAGGTCTGTCTCATTCCAGGTCTGTCTCATTCCAGGTCTGTCTCATTCCAGGTAAGAAAACTGACCAAGTCAAAAAGTTGTGTGTAAGTAAACACTAAATCAGGGGACATACCCAAATTTATACAAAGATACAAAAGTAATTTATTTCAATTAATAAATAGCCGCAACACATGAGGACATACACAAAAGGGTGGGTTAAAATCAACACACAGAAGGGCGGTGTATTACAGGTGGAGATCCACTTGGCATAAATGTAATGTAACATATATATGCACATGGGCTTATCAGAGAACAGAATTATAATGCTCAGAAAGAGTCTCAGATAGTGGGTAAAAATGATGGAAAACAATGTATAGACCAGCAGTAGTACAAGAGATGACTTGTAATGCCATAACAGCTACATCAAGAATCATTAATGCAAATCATTGTAATCAGTCAAAATTAGACATGAAAGAAGTCTCATTCCAGGTCTGTCTCATTCCAGGTCTGTCTATTTCCAGGTCTGTCTATTTCCAGGTCTGTCTCTCTTTCCCCGTCTGTCTCTCTTTCCCCGTCTGTCTCTCTTTCCCCGTCTGTCTCTCTTTCCCCGTCTGTCTCTCTTTCCCCGTCTGTCTCTCTTTCCCCGTCTGTCTCTCTTTCCCCGCCTGTCTCTCTTTCCCCGTCTGTCTCTCTTTCTCCGTCTGTCTCTCTTTCCCCGTCTCTTTCCCTGTGTTTCTCTCTTTCCTTTTCTCTGTCTAGTTCCCTGTCTCTGTCTCTTTCCCTATACTATATGGAGAGAAGGTATGCACACCAGTGACTATGTAAGGGGAATATATGAAAAGCAGAAACTGCTGTGTGAATACTGACATGAAAAATCCAATAGCTATATGTAAGATGAAAATATGAAAAATGGAATCTGCATTACTGCTATGAACATATGAATAAAGAGAAATGTAGCAATTGAATTGATCAATGCAACAGAGCCCCAACACTACGCCAAAATATTTCTCTACGTTGGGGTCCCTAGCTAGTGTGTGTCCTCTCATGCAGATAAAAAACTTACCGTGTATGGGAAGCTGAGACCCAGGCTATATATGCGTATAATGTGGACTGGTAATAGGTGTGGGTGGGGCCGGATTCACAAACGAAAGACTACAAATCAATCAAGAAATAACGTCTGGAACACCATTCTGAGTCTGAACTGGGTGCAAAAACCTATAAAATCTATACTATATGGAGAGAAGGTATGCACACCAGTGACTATGTAAGGGGAATATATGAAAAGCAGAAACTGCTGTGTGAATACTGACATGAAAAATCCAATAGCTATATGTAAGATGAAAATATGAAAAATGGAATCTGCATTACTGCCATGAACATATGAATATGTTTGTCTCTTTCTCTGTCTCTCTCTGTCTGTGTCTTTCCCTGTCTGTGCCTGTTTCTTTCCCTGTCTGTATCTGTCTGCCTCTGTCTCTTTGACTGTCTGTCTCTCTCTGTCTCTTTCCCTGTCTGTCTCTCTCCCTGTCTGTGCATGTCTGTCTCTGTCTTTCTCTTTCCCTCTCTGCGCCTGTCTGTCTGTGTCTGTCTGCCTGTGTCTGTCGCTTTGATTGTCTGTCTCTCTCTCTCCCTCTCTTTCCCTGCCTGTCTCTGTATCTCTGTCTGTGTCTCTTTCCCTGTCTGCCTCTCATTCTGTCTCTGCCTATGTCTGTCTCTTTCTGTCTCTCTCTATCCATCTCTCCATCGACATCTTATTACCTCACACAGAAGCTTCTTATGCTAACAATGTATTTTGTTCCTATAGCAACCAACCTACAGCTGCTATAAATGACCTTTAGCTCGCAGCTCCATTGACTTTAATGGAAGCAGGTTTTTTGGAGAGTAACTGTAAAGCGCAGGGTTAAATTTTCGCATCAAAACATAGTCTATCACGTTCCCTGAGTCACACGGGGTGTCTGTGCAAAATTTCGTGATTGCAAAAGCGACGATGCGAATTCCTTTAGCGGACATACATACACACATACACTCAGCTTTTTATATTAGATAGTAGGCCCACATGTTCCCTATACACAGATGATGTCTCCGCAGCTCCGCTATACACTGTATGATGTCCCCTCTGCTCCCCCAAAGCTCAGTTTAATGACCCGCACAATAGCTTTCACACTGTATAATGGCCCCACATTAGAACCCATACCTTATGATGGCCCCATAATAGTCCCCAAACTGTATAATGATCTCTACATTAGCTCCCATACAGTATAATGGCCCCCAAAATGTACAATAGGTCAGCATTAGACCCCAAGCTATATACCTGCTTTCACAATAGCCCCCAAACTGTATAATGACCCCCACGTTAGCCCATAAAGTGTATAATGGCCTTTGCATTAGCCCTCAATTTGTATAATGACCCCCACATTAGCCCACAAAATGTATAATGGCCCCCACACTGTATAATGACCCCTGCATTAGCTCCAAGCTGTAAAATAACCCCTGCGTTAGCTTCCAAATTGTATACTGGCCTCCACATTATTCCCCAAAATGTATAATGGTTTCCACATTACCCCTATAATGTATAATTTCCCCCCAATCTTTGGGGGCTCTTCACAGTAGCCCCAAAATGTATGTGGGCCCCCACACTGTTTCAGAATCCTCCACAGCAACTCCCACACTGTATGAAGGTTCCCCATTGATTATGAAGTCCCCGCAGTCAAACCTCAAGTTTTATTTAAAATAAACAACATATACTCACCTAATCCAAGACTTGCCAAGGGCCCTATAGACCACTCTGCTATTGTGATGCCCCTGGACTAGTGAGGTCGTCACGGGGTACTGCACGCTCTTTATCACCCAGTGCAGGACTCAACCCCCCATGGTTCTGGGTTCCCAACTTCCAGCACTGCCTCCACCAGCATATACAAATCCTAGTCACACTTCGCACACCACACCCTGTCAGGCACACCAGTGGGCTGCTAAACTGGAATAGGGCCGCCCACCTAGGGGTCAGGCAGTGACGTGGGAGGTGACAAGTCAGTGGGCTCCAGGGGAGAAAAGTGTGAGGAAGATGGGAGTTGGAGCGCCCAGGGGAAAAGTAGATTGGTTTGCAGACGGTGGTCTGGACCCGGAGGAGTCAGAGACCCGGTCGCGAGGTATTGGGACTGGGTGCCTGGCCTAGTCTTGGAGGACGGCCAGCAGCCGTGGTCCAATAACCAGTCTGGGGCTGAAAGCACGTTGGGGTACTGGACCCTAGGTCGGGGAGAGGCTTCAAGCAACCCAGCAATTAACCTGCAGAGGATAGTGACTTTATGGACTGTCCCCATGAAGCTCAGAGATCTTGGGCACTAGCGCAACGAGGGGGATAGGGCTTTTTAAACAAAGCAGCCCACTGAAATCCCGAGCGTGAGCTCCTGAGAGCAAGCTCCTCTACTACCCATAGTAGGGAGTGGGGCCCGGACAGCTTCAAGCTTACAGGCCATTTGGACACTACTAAATTCTGTACACTGAGGCAGGCCCCGGACCATCAGGCAGTACTGCAGGGGACGGAGCCCGGACGAGCTCCCCAAGAGGGCAGCGGCACCCAGATACTTGGTTTACCACGTTATCAGCGTCTGCTTTCCTTCTGAGCAAGTACCTGATTACCCCCTGCTACCAGCAAGCCTGCGCTCCCCCTGCAATCCATTCCACCATCCAGAGTCACGGGCATTCCCCTACCCGTGGAGGGTAACGTCATCTAGCTGCCCTGCTCCATGACCCAGGGTACTCCCAACGGCAGTGGCGGTACTCCCTATTACCGCACACCACGGGTGGCGTCACAAATTACCTAATTCCCCTGTAAGTAACCACCCCATCATATTTTAGAGTGACCCTGAGCCCCCGGATCCAGAGACCCTCGAGCCACGAGTAGCGACACCTGGATCCGAGCGGTTCGACCGCTGCTGGGGCGGTACACTATCATAGTGCAGAGTGCACACACAGCACGTCACAATCAAAGTGCGATGATAGCACTCAACTGACATCCTGCACCAGCGCCAGTGCATCAGCCTGCCGTTATATAGACTACAGACTTAAGGCAATCTCTGGACCTTATTATAACATACTATGTCACAGTCTATAAATTGTTTTCTGCCTGAAAGGGGTTGCGTGGAATAAGAAGAACATGGCTACTTTCATTAAGAATCACTACCACTGTTGTCAAGTGCATTTTTATTATTGTTTTCTCTGTCATACTCTTTTAATGATTTTTTTGGGCATTTTCTGGACCTTTATTTATAATGCAGTTCCCCTGGTGAGGTGAGTGCTGCAGAGGTCATCCAACCTGAGTTGGACCCTCTCTCTATATACTCCATACCAGCCACATAGGAAGACGATATTTTATGTGTGTGTAACACCCCTTTAATTTGCCGCTGGGGCAGGGTGTTCGGTAGTTCTCACCTTGATATGACGCAGTGCCTCCACCTGAATCTTGCTAGGAGCTCTAGTGGAATGCAGAAGGGTCTTTGTCTTCTGCTAGGGGTCGACTCGGGAAACCCCTACCCACGCTCCGTACACACTTACAATAAATGAGGTTAGAAATCTTAACAGGTTTATTTGCAGGAGGATGAAAAATGGCAATTGCAGGGTAAAAGCAAATAACAGTGAAAAGACAGGTAGTGTTATGCAGTATTCTACAAAAATGCAGGAGGGGCTCTTTGTACTAGACCTGAAGGTTAGGGGTAATGCTTCCTCTTTAACCTACACCACACACTCTGCTGACTAATTACAATCTATCAACTAACAGCTGCAGCCTCACAAATGACACAGTCCCAAATTGGGGCCCCAGTTGCCGCAGATGTTGGCGCGCTTGCAGTATGTTGGTGCACTTAAAGTAATGAAGGCAGTATTTCCCCAGGGCTGGTCCTATACAAACTCCCAGTTAGTGCAGTCAAAAGTCTTCTCTAGCAAGGCCTTGTAATTTGCTCCAGCACACTTCTCAAACTGTAGAACTACAAGTCACAGCAATGTCCTACTCACTTCTGTCTGCAGCAGGTCTGTTCTCTCAGACTATTCCACACTGGGGCGTCTGGATTCAATGTCTGGCAGAGAGTAGTGGGTACAGCAGGCAAAATCCTTCTTCGTTGTGGTAAACTTGGAAGACAGCAACTCCTACTAATTGTGCATCCTGTAGCTTTTACACTCAGTCTCTCCTCACCCAGAGTTGCAGCTTCCCGCCTCCAAGATGGCTCAACTTCCCACCCCTCCGTCCTGTTTCCTCCTCCCCCAGATTTGCAAGGCACCTTGGGAATTGTTGTATTCTCCAGTTCAACCAAAGAAGCAGCATCTGTAGAGGTGAATGTGGGTGGAACGCTATAGATCGCTCCCAAAGCAGGTGTCGCATGTGTACCGAATGTCCACAGTGGAAATTTAAATAATCATGTTTTAGAAATCTAAGGTAAAGGGCCATTTACACGCTGCGACATTGCTAACGATATAATGTCGGGGTCACGGTGTTTGTGACGCACATCCGGCGTCATTAGCGACATCGCAGTGTGTGACAGGCTGGAGCGACCTTAAACGAACGCAAAAGAGGCAAAAATTGTTTGTCTGTGAGAGGTCGTTTCTTTATGAAAAATCGTTGTCTGGTGAGTTGCGATGTTGTTCCTCGTTCCTGCGGCAGCACACATCGCTATGTGTGACAGCGCAGGGACGAGGAACATCTCCTTACCTCTGTCCACCGGCAATGAGGAAGGAAGAAGGTGGGCAGCATGTTCCAGCCGCTCATCTCCGCCCCTCTTCTGCTATTAGACGGCTGCTGTGTGACGTCGCTGTGACGCCGCACGAACCGCCCCCTTAGAAAGGAGGCGGTTCGCAGGCAACAGCGACGTCGAAAGGCAGGTAAGTCCGTGTGACGGGTGTTAGCGATGTTGTGCGACACGGGCAGCGATTTGCCCGTAACGCACAACCGACGGGGGCGGGTACGCTCACTAGCGATATCAGTACCGATATCGCAGCGTGTAAAGTACCCTTTAGTCACCTCTTTTTTTTTTTTAATGTAAAGTGGTATCATTTCCATCAGATTTCAGTTTTCATTGCAGAGTGAAAAATCTAAACTTTTAATAGATCTATTTGTCCAAATTGTAGCATTTTTTTTTTATTAAGTATGCTATGGTCAAATATTTACCAGTAATGACTGGTGTACTTTTTTATTTGTTTCATCAATTGCTGAGTAAAGCGAGGACAGCATTAAAGTTCAAGGTTTCAGATAAGTGCATGGTTGTGCAAACCAAATACTGGCGCCTATGCATTATGACGGAGCTAATCATTTTAGTAAACCATCTCAACTGCTTGTTTCCCTCTATCTACTTTGTTCTGTGGCTCTAAGAAGTCAGGGCTGTCAATCAAAAAAAGGGGAGGGTGGAGATTGCGGGAAAGTAAGCAGGTGGGAAGGTGAATTTAAGTGATTGGCCCCTCCGAGGAATGTCAGTACTAGATTTGCATAATCACCCTCTGCTGACCCTTTAAACTCAACATCATAGTTGAATACAAGAACATAGAAAACTAAAGTTTGGTGTTTTCTTCATTTCTATTACATTGTTTTTTTCTGATATTGCTCCTCCCCATTTAATATGTTCTTCCTAGACAACACTACTAAAAGTTTATCTTGAAGAAAAAGACAATTAATGGCCGGACTAGCGTCTTTCTTAAGTGTAAAAACCAACTGCACTGTGAACATAGGGGCAATAGGGGTTTAAATAGCCTGAAAAGGGTGCCAAAAATAACTAAAGAAACACCCACACAGTAGAGATGAGCTAGTACCTAACTATTCGTACTTGCTATACTCATAACGAGTACTGTCTAATATTTGCGTATGTGTTCCAAATAGCATGTGCAATGCAAGTCAATGGGGAATATCCGCAATGTAACGAGTAATCCGAATTTTGCACTATTCCCTACTCGCACGAATAGTACAACACGGGGCAGGGGTTAAATACTCATCGCCGGGTCGGTGATATCGAGTCTGTGATGTCACGGGTGGCACTTTCCGGCTTCGTGGCCCCGAGGTGTAAACCAAAAGGGGAATGGAGATGGGATGAGGATGGGTAATGTTAGGAGTAGTAGTTCTCTCGTGACTAGAGATGAGCGAACCGGTCCCGGTTCGGCTCGAGGTCGGTTCGCCGAACGGAGGTCCCGTTCGAGTTCGGTTCGTCGAACGTTCAACGAACCGAACTCGAACCGCATAGGGAACAATGGCAGGCAATCACAAACACATAAAAACACCTACAAAATACCCTCAAAGGTGTCCAAAAGGTGACAAACAACTCACAACACAACACAAACACATGGGAAAGTGACAAGGACATATACTCATGCGAAAACAAAGGAGCTGGACAAGGAAAAAGAGGAGGAGACACAGATATGAGTATATGCAAGGGAACGTCGATGCCATTACTGAGCAACTTGAGCCCTGCTCATTTTAGGCTTCCAATCTGGATAAATTGCCTGAGCTCGCCACGTACGCCTTGGGGATCATCTTGTGTCCTGCAGCCAGCGTTCTCTCGGAACCTGTCTTCAGTGCTGCTGGGGGTCTGCTGGCAGATAAGCACACGTGTCTGTCCACTGACAATGTGGACATGGCTCTCAGAGGACTTTTCTTCCCCTGGGTCAGCCAGGGGACGGGAAAGGCACGCGTATTTTTGAGAGTGCTTCATGCAAAGCATCTTTTTCTTTTTCAAAAGGTGGGTCAACTGATGCCAGTCAAGTGGGGTGTGTGTGGCACAATTAGTGGCAACGAGGGAGACTGTGGTTGAAGTCCCCTCGCTATGTTTTACATGATTTTCGAAGGGCATGACATGCCTAAGAGGTTGAGTTTCATCATCTGCAACTTGTTGGCAACAGAAAGGCTGCCTTTACACCCTTTTGAGACCGAGGATTTTCGAGACCTTATGCCCATTGCAGCGCCCCAAGAGCCGATGGCCAGTCGTCACTCCTTCTCCAAGAAAGGCATGCCCGCGCTACCACAGTAGGTCGCACACAACCTCACCGATTCCTTGAGAAACTCTGTGTGTGACAGGGTGCATTTCAACACAGATACTTGGACCAGTAAGCATGGACAGGGGAGTTACATGTTGCTGACTGGGCACTGGGTAACTATGGTGAGAGATGGAGAAGGGTTTGGTGTACAAGTCTTGCCGTCCACACGACTTGTGTGTCAATCCTTCCTCTGTATGTACAAGTTCCTCCACTGCTTCTGCCTCCTCAACCTCGTGTGGGTCCTCCACCTCGGCCCAAACCCTGTGTGGTCAGGCCACCCTTCCTTGTAACTGCGCCCAAGGAATCCCACACACCTCCTTACTATGCTGGCAGCAGAGCTCAAGGCCATCAGGCGGTCAAATGTTTACTTTGAAATGTAGGGGAAATGTGAGACACCGCTGAGGAATTGTGGACGGTTAGCCCTGGAGAGTGAGACCGATTTTCTTCAATGGTTGTCTCCACTCAACCAGCAGTCAGGGAAGGTCGGGTGCGACAATGATGCAAACCAGTCTGCGACCCTTCTTCAGGGCAATGTGACACACGTGCCTTGTATGGCTCACGTGTTGAACCTGGTTGTCCAGCAATTTTTAAAACACTATCCCGGCCTACATGGCCTTCTGCAGAGGGTACGGTGTAACGCCTGCCTGGATCGACACACTCAGATGGGCTGTAAAGGATAGGCTAGAGGCAAGCCACTCACCAAGCTGGACACCCAGAACCCTGAAACCCTTTAACCCCTATACAGTGATTTGGAATTACACAGGGCCCAAGTTGATCAATACCTGTGGAAGGCTGCAGTTCCAGAGAATAGTAGTCATGCAGGGTCAAAAACATTAATTGAGGAAGAGGAACAGAATGGGATGGCCAGGACTTAATCAGAAAACAAGCAGAGGTGAAATGCGGATCGGCCAACGAGGTACATAAACAGCAAGCAGGAAACATAGTCAGGTAACAAGCACACAAACTCATAAAACTGAACTGGGGGTAACAGTAACAAGAGGTTCATAGCTTTGTCTGGCAGTGGTCTGCAGAGAGGAGGGGCCTAAAAAAGGGCGTGGTGTCTTCCCATTGGGACCAGAGTACAAATTGATTGAGTGGACTACGTTGGTGACTTAACAGCCGTGTGCGGCAAGGATGCAAACCTGTCTGCGGCCCTTCGTCAGGGCAATGTGACACACGGGCCTTGTATGGCTCACGTCTTGAATCTGATTCTCCAGCAATTTTTAAAATACCATCCCGGCCTACATGGCCTTGTGCAGCGGGCACGCTGCTATGTGGTCACTTTCATCCTTCGCACCCAGCAGCTCAACAACTTTCATCGCTCCGGAAGTCTTAGGGTCTGGCGGTTAAACGCCGGAAATGCGATGTTCTGACACGCAGGAATTGGAATCTGCACATGTTGCAGCGTGTGTGGCAGCACCGCAGAGCCCTGCTGAAATACGGTATGACGTATACCCTGGGCTAACTTGATCCAGAGGTGGTGCAGATCACGCTGCTGGAGTGGTGTCAGATCAAGGACCTATGCACCCTTCTACACAGTTTACAAATGTCGACGAAGATGTTTAGTACTGGCAATGCCATTCTCAGCGTGACAATTCTGGTCATCTACATGATGGAGCACACTGTAAGCATTATTCGGAGTCAGGTATTGGTCCAAGAGGAAGGTGAGGAAGTACAGGAGGAGTCATATGCAGAAGGGATAATAAGATCTACAAGGTCCATACGGTAAGCGGCACCTAGGCAGCAGTTATGGTGGGGGATAGGGATTAACAAGGGCGCATAGTATCAGCAAAAATTGGTGAGGAAGGTGCAGGAGCCATGAAGAAATGGAGGACGAACTTGCGATGGGCATGGAAGACTCAGCAGATGAGTGAGAGCTTGCTCACATTTCGGTTGTGCGAGGTTGGGGGGAGAGGGCAGAGGAAGGAGGCACGATTCTCACCTCTCTGCCACCAACACACCAAGGACTTGGTCCTCCTGGATGCACAAGACACATGAGCGTCTTCTTGCTGCACTACCTACAACATGACCCTCGGATTGTACGAATTCGAAGTAATGCTAACTACTGGGTTGCCACACTGTTAGATCCCCGGTACAAGACAAAATTTGGCGAAATAATTCCTGCCATAGAAAGGGACGCACGTGTACAGGAGTATCTTCACAAGGTGGTACGCAATCTTCGATCTGCTTTTCCACTAAACACCAGTGCTGCACAGAGTGAATCTCAACGGTTTGTCCTGGATAGGAGGAAATGGTCTTTTACTTGTCCACATCTGAGGGACCGAGGGCTGGCTGTTGTGCTGAGATGGCATTGAGTACGGTGTCCCTGCAGAGTTGCACTTTTGGTCATATACAAAATGAGTTGAAAAAGGACAGATGCTGGTGAAAAGGGGAACAGGTGTGTTGGAAAGGGGAAAAAAGTTTTGGTCCGTGGGTTTGGTGGTTAAGCAAAAGTAACATTTGATGAAGAAACATCATCTGTTACGGTGGGACTGGCAGATTTGGATAAGGTGGTATATACTATGTTACCGCTATATAACGAAAATTAATATGAAAAGAAAGAGAAAGGTATATATCCCCATCAGCAGTCAGTGTCCACCGTGCTCCTAGATGGAAAAGGAGAGGTTGGCAACTGGAAGGTTCGGTGGAGGATACAGAGCTGTGTGGCTATGAAACTAATAGTAGCCTGAACCAAGTTAGACGCCACTCGGATCTTGAGACTGGGAGCCCTGTTAGCGTCACAGGGTCCACACGCCCACCCAGCCCAGGAACTCCCTGTTAACATCACAGGGGCCATTCAGTACGCTGACCGTGTGCATTGGGGCCACACCTGTGAACAGCAGGCGCATCAGCAGCAGCAGGCCTGTTAATGCCACTGGGCTGCACAAGCAGGACTTGTAGGACAGGAGCTGGTCTTAACCGTTCTGCGTTACCAACTGTGGTGGCGGCCTGCATCGACGCCCTAACCCTGCCTACCTCTGGCCTAAAGCCGCAATGGGTACAACACATGGAGGTGTGCTCTTTCGGAGCATAATAGAAGACTGCGCACCTCCTTGTTGTCTCCAGCCCCTTCTATAACCTGGGTCCGCCCCAAACCAGGGTGGACCACAATGCACCTCATGGAGACAAAAGCAGAGTGACACGTCATGAGTGGCATAACTAGCGTCCTTTTTGGAACCGCAACTTCAGTGATGACCTCATGGCTGTCATGACCCAAACACCTCACCAGTCATCGTCTGACCATCAATAATGAGGTGACAAGTCATAAGGGCGGGCCTCTGCAAGCCATTTGGGAGTGGCCTGGCCACATTGTCAGGACACCTGATGCCCTGTGGTCTATATGGGCCCCCCACATCAGGGGCAAGGCCAAAGAGTTCATTACTGGACCTAGTCTCTGATGCAATAAGTGCCTGAGCATGCTCAGTAGCATGAAATACAGTCTCTGAAAAAAGACTATCAGCTTTAGCATGGTGTCTAGGCACAAAACAGGACTTAGACCCGGCACGGAGTGCAAGTACCTGTGCAAAGAGGCTTTTCGCACTAAGTGTGGGAGCATGCGCTGTAGCCCGAAATGAAGACTTAGCCTCAGGAATGGCACAGTCAGGCTGAGCATACTCACTAGGCAAAACACTGGAGTTAGGCTGCGGCTGGGGTAAATCGGCACACGCATGCGCACTAGCTGCCTCTCCACACTGAGACGTAGAGGAGAAAGCAGCCAGCTGGACAACCCGAGGCACAGGCCTAAATGGCAGCTGATGCCTGGGCGCAACTGAAACCGCAGCAGGCTGCTTGCGTTTAAGGCGTCACCGTTTTGTAACAACAAATAACATCCAAAAGAACAGGTGTACTTCTTCCCATGGATAATCTGATATGATCCCTTTTTTCATGGACACGACCATCGCTAACAAATGTAGATGAGGCCAAATCAGCAGCTGCTTCAATGGATCTGAATTGCTCCATAAAGTGGCCTCTCCTCCACCCCAATTTCAAGATCCCAAATACTCCATTCCTCTGTGGTGTCAATCCAATCGCACTTGCTTCCTAAAAGCTCTCAAGTTTCCACCAGCCCTGCTGAGTATGGGGTGACAGAGATGGTTGAGTTTGCATAGCTGTTCAGTCGCACTATAGCCTGGGAATCAGAGGTCTGCTCCAAAGCTGCAATGAGTACAGACAAGGAAGTTATTATTATTTTTATTATTATTGATTTATAGAGCACCATTGATTCCATGGTGCTGTACATGAGAAGGGGGTTACATACAGAATACATATACAAGTAACTATAGACAGACTGGCACAGAGGGAAGAGGGCCCTGCCCTTGCGGGATTACATTCTAAAGGATTTTTGGGAGGAGACAGTAGAAGTTGTTTAGGTTGAGCGTCAAGTACGTATGGTGGTGGTGTCATTGAAGGTTATAGTAATTTCTGAACAGATCAGTTTTCAGATTCAGTTTGAAGCTTGCGTGTGTAGCAGATAATCTAACGTGTTGAGGTAGCGAGTTCCATGAGACAGGGGAAATGATCTGCGCAGATGGCCAGAAGCTTTGTGACTGGGATCCAGGCCCCGATGAAGAAGGTGCTGAGCCTAATCTACACCCTCATTTCCAAAAAGTAAATCCTCCTGGTGGAGACAATGGGGAACATGATGAGGAGCACAGATACCTGATTGGAAGGACAACTTTACTATTCGGTCAGGGCAGGAAGAGGTTGTCTCGGAGGACTCAGGACGAGGGGAATGAAAACACACAGGGTTATTGATGAGGTTGGAGACCACACTTACTGTCAAACCAAAGTCAGCCAGTCGATGAGGTCAGCAGAGGAGGTGGAGGAGGATGCTATTGACGACGAGGTTACGTTGCGTCTTCCTGGCCAGAGATAAAGTACTGGAAGCACGTCAACAACTGAATCCTGGACCACAACTTTGACTCTGAGCAGATGTCGTGTTGGCTATGCAGGTCGCATGGGCTCTAAACCTTTCCTAGCCTGTGAATTTTTGGACATCGCAAAGGATCACCCAAGTCATGGAATCTGTAAGATTTGTCAACAATCTGTAAGTAGAAGGCAAAAACTCACACTTTTGAGTACTTCCTCCATGAAGTATCACATGGATATGAATTGACAGCGTGAAGGTGTATTGCTCAGCTTTAGCAACTGTCAACGCAATATGCTTATTTGCCGTTCATTGCATGCATTGTTGCAGACTACACACAAGGGGCTGCTGTTTTTTTGGATCTGCCTTTGGTCACTATAGCAATAGAAAATTGCTCTTCGGGGGTGGACTTGGAGATGCTGTCTATGAACAGAAGGAAAAGCTAAAGGTGTGTGTTACAGCAAGGAGCCACCGCGGAAACACTTCGTTCAATTGTGAGGGGAGTTGTGTTGTACTTTGATGATGAGCACTGTAACGTCAGTGAGCAGCATCCTGTGCCACAGACCAACATTCTTACGGTGCTGTCTATACTGTTTACCGTGAGAGGAGCGTAAAGTCTGTATTTCTGGCAACTGGACATCACAGTACCCGGGTACGGTAGGCTGTGCCCAGACAATAATGCGGGCACGCAACACTTTGTTTTATTAGCAAAACACATATCTGTTCTGGGTAGGCCGACTATATAGACAATAAGACTTGCTGCCTCTGCACTGTCAAATTGTCACGTACAGTTTAAACCATAGAGGGACAGCAACACATGTTTTCATTGACTGTTGCTTTTCAAGATTTCCATGACTGTGTTGCAGAGCTGTGTGGTTTGCATTCACACTGTTATCATCTGCATTATCTGTGAGGCTTCAGCTAACAAGGGTATTCAGGGGGGGTCATGTGTTTTGTCTATGTTTAGGTAGATAACTTGGAAGCTCTTGTGATGCGCCACTGGTAAGTCGTGTTCGCACACACACACACACGCACAAACACACAATTACTGCTACACAGAGGGATTAGCAGGTAGTAGGCAACAGAATAGATTGTTCAATTATTTAAATTGTATGCATGGTTCTTATTGTTGTTTTGGTAAAGTTAAACAATCATTTATCTACCCAACTGCCTAGAGACCTTTTCATGTTGCCTGGTTTTGCTGCATACTGGGGAGCCCACCCTGTACACGACTTAAAATGAAGCATAAGTCGCAATGTGAATTTCACTGTGATACAATGCGGCCTAGCGTGCCTGTGCAACCACCGCCTGCCCCATCAAGTGCATCAAGTGCTCTTCATCCTCTGTGACTGTGGGGACAGCAGTCACACATGGTTTTTCACACTGAACTTCCACTCCTTAACCCACAACAGGGAGTGTGATTGGCAGGTCATCACTTGTTTTGGAAGTGGAAATAGAAGGTATTGTTGAGCTGTCAGACATCGAGAGAACCATCATTGGATGCAGGCTACATTATATCCACACCTGCACCTTCGTCACAGATTGCCTGGACTACCTGCAGTTAATAATTGCATTCCAGAAATGGAAAGGAGTGTAGAATGCACATGTGTTGTACCTTGCTTGGCAGCAAAGGAACACTAACTTAGTATTCCAGACAATTTTAGGATGGCAGAAAAAGAGTCAGCTCTTTGTGCAAATTAAATAGCGTGGCAAAAGTGGACAGATGGGTACAGTGGCCGTGTTCTGTGGGTACCAGGACAGTAAAAGAAGCCTCACTTTCTATCCCTCCTAATGATCAAATGCAGCAAGGAATTCCCTGAGTTTGCTATAAAATTAGCATAGCAAAATGTGCATGAGGGTAGAATGCAGAGGTGCTTGAGATTGCTTGGCACCAGTGGCACAATAAAGGAGTCCTACAGGCATTTTTTGTATACCAATAAGTTGCAGTATTTTTTGCTATCATTATAGCTTATTAAAAACAGAGCAGGAGGGTGTCATGCAGAAGTGCTAGAAATAGCTTGGCACCAGTGGGGCACTAATGGAATACAACAGCCAGTTCTGTGATGCCACTAAATGGCAGTATTTTTTGCTATCATTATAGCTTATTAAAAACAGAGCAGGAGGGTGTCATGCAGAGGTGCTAGAAATAGCTTGGCACCAGTGGGGCACTAATGGAATACAACAGCCAGTTCTATGATGCCACTAAATGGCAGTATTTTTTGCTATCATTATAGCTTATTAAAAACAGAGCAGGAGGGTGTCATGCAGAGGTGCTGCACATAGATTTGCACCAGTGGGGCACTAATGGAGTACAACAGCCACTTCTTGTATGCCACTAAGTTTACTCAATTTTTGGTATTATAATGTATTAGTAACAATGAGTTTGAGTGTGCAATGCAGGCAGACGTGCTGCAAATATCTTTGCACTAGTGGGACTAGACAAAAGTCCAATAGCCACGTTTAGGATGCCACTAGGTACACTCAGTGTTTGCTAGTATAATGGCTTAGTTATAAGGAGTTTGAGTGTGCAATGCAAGCAGACGTGCTGCAAATATCTTTGCACTAGTGGGACGATACAGAAGTCCAACAGCCACGTTTAGGATGCCACTAGGTTCACTGAGTGTTTGCTAGTATAATGGCTTAGTAACAATGAGTTTGAGTGTGCAATGCAGGCAGACGTGCTGCAAATATCTTTGCACTAGTGGGACTAGACAAAAGTCCAATAGCCACGTTTAGGATGCCACTAGGTACACTGAGTGTTTGCTAGTATAATGGCTTAGTAACAATGAGTATGAGTGTGCAATGCAGGCAGACGTGCTGCAAATATCTTTGCACTAGTGTGACTAGACAAAAGTCCAATAGCCACGTTTAGGATGCCACTAGGTACACTGAGTGTTTGCTAGTATAATGGCTTAGTTATAATGAGTTGGAGTGTGCAATGCAGGCAGAGGTGCTGCAAATATCTTTGCACTAGTGGGACGATACAGAAGTCCAACAGCCACGTTTAGGATGCCACTAGGTTCACTGAGTGTTTGCTAGTATAATGGCTTAGTAACAATGAGTTAAGTGTGCAATGCAGGCAGACGTGCTGCAAATATCTTTGCACTAGTGGGACGATACAGAAGTCCAACAGCCACGTTTAGGATGCCACTAGGTTCACTGAGTGTTTGCTAGTATAATGGCTTAGTTATAATGAGTTTGAGTGTGCAATGCAGGCAGACGTGCTGCAAATATCTTTGCACTAGTGTGACTAGACAAAAGTCCAATAGCCACGTTTAGGATGCCACTAGGTACACTGAGTGTTTGCTAGTATAATGGCTTAGTTATAATGAGTTGGAGTGTGCAGAGGACAGGAGGGTACAGTGCCAGGGTTGTGGGGCTCTGGGTAGAGGAAAGGAAGCCTGCCTTTCTATTCCCTCCTAATGGGGAAATGCAGCGACGAAATCCCTGACCTTAGCTACACAGACGCTGTCTCTGTTTTCAGGACCTGTCACCTATGGCTCTGACCCTGCTGGTACGAGCCCTTAAAAGGACTGATAGAAAGTGCTCTCCCTAAGCTGTCCAGCGCTGTGTATGGCGCGCATACAGCAGTATCGGCAATAGGACTCAGGACGGAGCTGCGCCAGTGATGTCTGACACCAAGGACGCAGAAGGCAGATAATGGCGTGCTGGAGGAAAATGTCTGGCTTTATAATGCAGGGACATGTGACATGGACATCCTATCACACATGCCGTTGCTTCTCTGGCTAAAAGTCCACTTAGCTGTGTGTGTCTGGGATTGGCTGACATGCTGGCCCGCCCCACAAGACGCGCGCGCTTAGGGAAGGAAGACAAGGAAAAAAAAAAAAAAAAATGGCGATCGCCATTATACAAACAGCAGTGATCTGAAGGCGCTGTTCACGCACACTATACACTGAAATTTCATAATAGTGTGAGTCACAGAGTGACTTACACTATTACAGCGGAAAGCCAGCTAGGAATTAGCTGTTTTTTTGCTGCTAGAACCATTATCGAACGTTTCTAGAACTATCGAGCTTTTGCAAAAAGCTCGAGTTCTAGTTCGATCTAGAACAGGCCCCAAAATCACTCAAGCCTAGAACTGGAGAACCTCGAACCTAGAACCGCGCTCAACTCTACTCGTGACGCCACCTGCGGTATGCGGCCAGGGATTAGCTTCCACTGCAGTCGCTGTCCTCTGGGGTGGGTGGTGTCGCAGCTAGATAATTCAACTTTCCACAGGTGAAGCTCGGCCCCAGTGAGGATGAGGGTTGTGGTAGTGACCGTTTGCACCAAAGTGCGGGGTGCCGGCAATAACAGGATGACAAAGGGGCTGCGGTGAAAGTTCTTTTTACTTCACAGTATTGTTGTCACCCTTGGAGTGCCGATTTCTGCCGTGATGGGCCCCAGCCATTCCCGGATAGTTCAGAGGCCACCACCGGTGTTGTAAACTGAGAGACCTTCCTTTCTGTGTGCTTTAGTGTGGATCCCCGTGACTTTAAGTTACTTGTGGACCCCAGAGTTCTTGGCTTTAGTTCCTGTCTCGTCCGCAGGCATCGCAAATCCTTTGTTGGGCCTGACCGTGATCACGACTCCTGGATCTATGTGCTGCTGTGTCCTGGGACTTGTGATGGCCAGAGGGACGTGAAATCCCCCTGTCCGGCAGATTCTGGTGGCGCAACCTGAAGTATATGCCACCTTACTGTTCTGCACCCTAACTGCGCTGGTACTGATGGAGCTATTGAGCTCTACCTCCGACTACTGTGTTGCTCCTCTGTCTCTCCAGCTCACCCAGTAAACGCTCCTGTTTCCTTCCAGTCGGGCCGGTCCTAACAGAGGAAGCTCTGAAGCACTATCCCTTGCGACCATGTTTTTCTGTGTCTCAGACTATTCTGAGGTAAAAACTGTGTGTTATATCACTTCCTCTGTGCTGCCCCCACCCTTTCTGATGACTCATTGGTGGATGGAAAAACCCATTGTTATGGTGACCACCTTTAGCTCAATTCTAGTGGGAAAACACCTGAGCTGTGTGTGTTGTGTAAGTGAAAACCAGTGGTCAACCTCTATCGTACCCGGGATGAGTATTGCATCTTAAGTCAGATGCAATACTCTGTGGCGACTAAGTCTCAGGGGCTGAATAGGATAACTGAAGTGAGCACTAATATATATTATGAGTGCAAGCCAAAAAATACATACTATACAAAGGATAAGGCTGCACATCAAACATAGATAATGGTATAATGCCTCAAGCATATGGAAAAATATTGGAATATACAATGAAAAATGCTACTTGCTAATTTGAACATGTGAATAATGAATTGCATACTTGCCATGAATATTAGGAAAAAGGAGATATTTAGCAATCGCATTGATCAATGTAACTGAGCCCCAAGACCTCGTCAAGGTATATCTCTATATTGGGGTCCCTAGCTTGTGACCCTAACTGTGTGTCATCTCATTGCAATTAAAAACTGCTGTGGGTGGAGAGGGGTAACTAAGGACTTTCTTATATAGGAGATGGAAAAAACATGGCCTCAAGGGGCGGAGCTGTGTTCACATTCAGAAAAAAACTACATATAACTGAATAGGATAACTGAAGTGAGCACTAATATATATATGATGAGAGCAAGCCAAAAAATACATACTATACAAAGGATAAGGCTGCACATCAAACATAGATAATGGTATAATGCCTCAAGCATATGGAAAAATATTGGAATATACAATGAAAAATGCTACTTGCTAATTTGAACATGTGAATAATGAATTGCATACTTGCCATGAATATTAGGAAAAAGGAGATATTTAGCAATCGCATTGATCAATGTAACTGAGCCCCAAGACCTCGTCAAGGTATATCTCTATATTGGGGTCCCTAGCTCTGTGATTCTAACTGTGTGTCATCTCATTGCAATTAAAAACTGCTGTGGGTGGAGAGGGGTAACTAAGGACTTTCTTATATAGGAGATGGAAAAAACATGGCCGAAAGGGGCGGAGCTGTGTTCACATTCAGAAAAAAACTACATATAACTGAATAGGATAACTGAAGTGAGCACTAATATATATATATTATGAGTGCAAGCCAAAAAATACATACTATACAAAGGATAAGGCTGCACATCAAACATAGATAATGGTATAATGCCTCAAGCATATGGAAAAATATTGGAATATACAATGAAAAATGCTACTTGCTAATTTGAACATGTGAATAATGAATTGCATACTTGCCATGAATATTAGGAAAAAGGAGATATTTAGCAATCGCATTGATCAATGTAACTGAGCCCCAAGACCTCGTCAAGGTATATCTCTATATTGGGGTCCCTAGCTCTGTGACCCTAACTTTGTGTCATCTCATTGCAACTAAAAACTGCTGTGGGTGGAGAGGGGTAACTAAGGACTTTCTTATATAGGAGATGGAAAAAACATGGCCGAAAGGGGCGGAGCTGTGTTCACATTCAGAAAAAAACTACATATAACTGAATAGGATAACTGAAGTGAGCACTAATATATATATTATGAGTGCAAGCCAAAAAATACATACTATACAAAGGATAAGGCTGCACATCAAACATAGATAATGGTATAATGCCTCAAGCATATGGAAAAATATTGGAATATACAATGAAAAATGCTACTTGCTAATTTGAACATGTGAATAATGAATTGCATACTTGCCATGAATATTAGGAAAAAGGAGATATTTAGCAATCGCATTGATCAATGTAACTGAGCCCCAAGACCTCGTCAAGGTATATCTCTATATTGGGGTCCCTAGCTTGTGACCCTAACTGTGTGTCATCTCATTGCAATTAAAAACTGCTGTGGGTGGAGAGGGGTAACTAAGGACTTTCTTATATAGGAGATGGAAAAAACATGGCCGCAAGGGGCGGAGCTGTGTTCACATTCAGAAAAAAACTACATATAACTGAATAGGATAACTGAAGTGAGCACTAATATATATATTACGAGAGCAACCCAAAAAATACATACTATACAAAGGATAAGGCTGCACATCAAACATAGATAATGGTATAATGCCTCAAGCATATGGAAAAATATTGGAATATACAATGAAAAATGCTACTTGCTAATTTGAACATGTGAATAATGAATTGCATACTTGCCATGAATATTAGGAAAAAGGAGATATTTAGCAATCGCATTGATCAATGTAACTGAGCCCCAAGACCTCGTCAAGGTATATCTCTATATTGGGGTCCCTAGCTCTGTGACCCTAACTGTGTGTCATCTCATTGCAATTAAAAACTGCTGTCGGTGGAGAGGGGTAACTAAGGACTTTCTTATATAGGAGATGGAAAAAACATGGCCGAAAGGGGCGGAGCTGTGTTCACATTTAGAAAAAAACTACATATAACTGAATAGGATAACTGAAGTGAGCACTAATATATATATTATGAGTGCAAGCCAAAAAATACATACTATACAAAGGATAAGGCTGCACATCAAACATAGATAATGGTTTAATGCCTCAAGCATATGGAAAAATATTGGAATATACAATGAAAAATGCTACTTGCTAATTTGAACATGTGAATAATGAATTGCATACTTGCCATGAATATTAGGAAAAAGGAGATATTTAGCAATCGCATTGATCAATGTAACTGAGCCCCAAGACCTCGTCAAGGTATATCTCTATATTGGGGTCCCTAGCTCTGTGACCCTAACTGTGTGTCATCTCATTGCAACTAAAAACTGCTGTGGGTGGAGAGGGGTAACTAAGGACTTTCTTATATAGGAGATGGAAAAAACATGGCCGAAAGGGGCGGAGCTGTGTTCACATTCAGAAAAAACTACATATAACTGAATAGGATAACTGAAGTGAGCACTAATATATATATTATGAGTGCAAGCCAAAAAATACATACTATACAAAGGATAAGGCTGCACATCAAACATAGATAATGGTATAATGCCTCAAGCATATGGAAAAATATTGGAATATACAATGAAAAATGCTACTTGCTAATTTGAACATGTGAATAATGAATTGCATACTTGCCATGAATATTAGGAAAAAGGAGATATTTAGCAATCGCATTGATCAATGTAACTGAGCCCCAAGACCTCGTCAAGGTATATCTCTATATTGGGGTCCCTAGCTCTGTGACCCTAACTGTGTGTCATCTCATTGCAATTAAAAACTGCTGTGGGTGGGGAGAAGTAACTAAGGATTTTCTTATATAGGAGATGGAAAAAACATGGCCGAAAGGGGCGGAGCTGTGTTCACATTCAGAAAAAAACTACATATAACTGAATAGGATAACTGAAGTGAGCACTAATATATATATTATGAGTGCAAGCCAAAAAATACATACTATACAAAGGATAAGGCTGCACATCAAACATAGATAATGGTATAATGCCTCAAGCATATGGAAAAATATTGGAATATACAATGAAAAATGCTACTTGCTAATTTGAACATGTGAATAATGAATTGCATACTTGCCATGAATATTAGGAAAAAGGAGATATTTAGCAATCGCATTGATCAATGTAACTGAGCCCCAAGACCTCGTCAAGGTATATCTCTATATTGGGGTCCCTAGCTTGTGACCCTAACTGTGTGTCATCTCATTGCAATTAAAAACTGCTGTGGGTGGAGAGGGGTAACTAAGGACTTTCTTATATAGGAGATGGAAAAAACATGGCCGCAAGGGGCGGAGCTGTGTTCACATTCAGAAAAAAACTACATATAACTGAATAGGATAACTGAAGTGAGCACTAATATATATATTACGAGAGCAAGCCAAAAAATACATACTATACAAAGGATAAGGCTGCACATCAAACATAGATAATGGTATAATGCCTCAAGCATATGGAAAAATATTGGAATATACAATGAAAAATGCTACTTGCTAATTTGAACATGTGAATAATGAATTGCATACTTGCCATGAATATTAGGAAAAAGGAGATATTTAGCAATCGCATTGATCAATGTAACTGAGCCCCAAGACCTCGTCAAGGTATATCTCTATATTGGGGTCCCTAGCTCTGTGACCCTAACTGTGTGTCATCTCATTGCAACTAAAAACTGCTGTGGGTGGAGAGGGGTAACTAAGGACTTTCTTATATAGGAGATGGAAAAAACATGGCCGAAAGGGGCGGAGCTGTGTTCACATTTAGAAAAAAACTACATATAACTGAATAGGATAACTGAAGTGAGCACTAATATATATATTATGAGTGCAAGCCAAAAAATACATACTATACAAAGGATAAGGCTGCACATCAAACATAGATAATGGTATAATGCCTCAAGCATATGGAAAAATATTGGAATATACAATGAAAAATGCTACTTGCTAATTTGAACATGTGAATAATGAATTGCATACTTGCCATGAATATTAGGAAAAAGGAGATATTTAGCAATCGCATTGACCAATGTAACTGAGCCCCAAGACCTCGTCAAGGTATATCTCTATATTGGGGTCCCTAGCTCTGTGACCCTAACTGTGTGTCATCTCATTGCAACTAAAAACTGCTGTGGGTGGAGAGGGGTAACTAAGGACTTTCTTATATAGGAGATGGAAAAAACATCCATTGGACCCCAATATAGAGATATACCTTGACTTTGTATAGTATGTATTTTTTGGCTTGCACTCATAATATACTCATAATATATATATTAGTGCTCACTTCAGTTATCCTATTCAGTTATATGTAGTTTTTTTCTGAATGTGAACACAGCTCCGCCCCTTTCGGCCATGTTTTTTCCATCTCCTATTTAAGAAAGTCCTTAGTTACCCCTCTCCACCCACAGCAGTTTTTAATTACAATGAGATGACACACAGTTAGGGTCACAGAGCTAGGGACCCCAATATAGAGATATACCTTGACGAGGTCTTGGGGCTCAGTTACAATGATCAATGCGATTGCTAAATATCTCCTTTTTCCTAATATTCATGGCAAGTATGCAATTCATTATTCACATGTTCAAATTAGCAAGTAGCATTTTTCATTGTATATTCCAATATTTTTCCATATGCTTGAGGCATTATACCATTATCTATGTTTGATGTGCAGCATTATCCTTTGTATAGTATTTTTTGGCTTGCACTCATAATATATATATTAGTGCTCACTTCAGTTTTCAGTTATCCTATTCAGTTATATGTAGTTTTTTTCTGAATGTGAACACAGCTCCGCCCCTTTCGGCCATGTTTTTTCCATCTCCTATATAAGAAAGTCCTTAGTTACCCCTCTCCACCCACAGCAGTTTTTAATTGCAATGAGATGACACACAGTTAGGGTCACAGAGCTAGGGACCCCAATATAGAGATATACCTTGACGAGGTCTTGGGGCTCAGTTACATTGATCAATGCGATTGCTAAATATCTCCTTTTTCCTAATATTCATGGCAAGTATGCAATTCATTATTCACATGTTCAAATTAGCAAGTAGCATTTTTCATTGTATATTCCAATGTTTTTCCATATCCTTGAGGCATTATACCATTATCTATGTTTGATGTGCAGCCTTATCCTTTTTATAGTATGTATTTTTTGGCTTGCACTCATAATATATATATTAGTGCTCACTTCAGTTATCCTATTCAGTTATATGTAGTTTTTTTCTGAATGTGAACACAGCTCCGCCCCTTTCGGCCATGTTTTTTCCATCTCCTATATAAGAAAGTCCTTAGTTACCCCTCTCCACCCACAGCAGTTTTTAATTGCAATGAGATGACACACAGTTAGGGTCACAGAGCTAGGGACCCCAATATAGAGATATACCTTGACGAGGTCTTGGGGCTCAGTTACATTGATCAATGCGATTGCTAAATATCTCCTTTTTCCTAATATTCATGGCAGGTATGCAATTCATTATTCACATGTTCAAATTAGCAAGTAGCATTTTTCATTGTATATTCCAATATTTTTCCATATGCTTGAGGCATTATACCATTATCTATGTTTGATGTGCAGCCTTATCCTTTGTATAATAAAGGCCCCGTCACACACAGAGATAAATCTTTGGCAGATCTGTGGTTGCAGTGAAATCATGGACATATTGTTCCATTTGTACACAGCCACAAACCTGGCACTGATTGTCCACAATTTCACTGCAACCACAGATCTGCCACAGATTTATCTCTGTGTGTGACAGGGCCTTAAGTCTCAGGGGCAACATGAGAGTATTCCTCATTGACTTACATTGCATACACTTTTTGGAATGAGTACGCGAGTATTAGACAGTACTTATAAATCCATGATGTTTAACACTCCAAACCTTACCCTTGGTCGCAAAATAACAAATGCATCATGGGGTAGGGTTTAAAAACACTAGGCAACCGATCATGTTCAATCCATCAAATAATTCACATCATTACAAACATCTGTGATAGCACTTTTAATTACCGTACATACAAATTTGTTGTAAAAGGTAAAAACAACAACAACAAAAAAACGTTTTCACTTTGTTTTATATTATATGTTGTTCCATCAAAAATTATTCCATGGTTTATTCCTTTTCGTTGTTTTGTATCCAGTTTTCTATCCAATATGCTTCTTTATTCAACAACTTTTTACTCCAGTTTACTCTTATAGGGCGTTTACTTTTTCCACTCCAAAAAAATTTAAATGACCAAGTTCACCTTTGTGTTCCTCTATAAAATGTTTTGTTACACGACAGTATGTTGTATCTTTATTTTTGAAAAGTCTTATATATTCTGAAATTCTACTTTTTAGTTTTCGTGTGGCACATCCAATGTATTTAATATCACATGTATTGCATGCTAAAAATATACAACATAGTTTGTATCGCAGTTCATAAATGTGTTGATATTACTTTTGTCATCTATTTTATTGGTTTTATGTGTATAATTACACATATTGTACTTTGCCCCATCACACTTAAAAAAACCTGTGCATGAGAGCCAAGTTGTTTTTTTCTGTGACTCCTGATACAGAGTAAGTGAAAGTATGATCTGCAGCGATCTTCCTCTTCTAGCAACACAGGTGATTCCCTTCTTTAACATAAGATATTAGATGGGAATACACCGACACCGATATCGTATAGGACACAGGCACCGCACTGGATTTCCAGCACCACTTCCTGTATCGGCACTCGGGACCCTTTTTGGGTCTTTGCAGGTGGAGTTTCTTAGGGGACCGCTCTGGGTCTGACCAAAGCTGGTGGGGTTTATTACTTGCAAACTTAAAGGATTATAAAGGAAGCGCTTTTTATTACAAGGGCACCTGTTGACGCATATTGCTTACCACAGCAGTTTACATATTATGGCCATATAGGAAGTCTTTGGAAGGCACTCTTTTTTTTGCAGGAGCCTATATGGTGAAATCCTCCAGGAACTAGATTGGAATAACCCTTACCTTGACCCATCGACCTTAAAGGATTTTTTCCTCATCAATCTGGAGATTACTCCCAAATATACATCCAGTGTGCCCTAGCTCACTAAGGAAGAATCAGGCTTAGAAGTATAACCTCTCCCATAAATCCATTACTTTGGTGAAAGAATAGGGGATGTTTTGAAAAACAATACAGCATTATCTGTCGTTCTTATCAGCCTAGTCAGCAGACTTATTGAGTCACTGATCCTAATCAATTCTTAAGTGTCTTCTACTCAATACCCCTGATGAACCTCCTTTCATTGCGTTAGAAGGGGGGTAAACGCGTCGGGAGAGCTGCAGGAGCCTGCTTAGGCAGGCCCGGCTGCTCTATTCTAACAATCTCAAGTTCATATGTGGCGCTCTGGACTAGCCAGGTCGTCACAGATAACACACAAACACCCCATTCCCAGTAGACAGGGGCACCAGCCAAACACAAAACCCTTGTTGCCTCCCTCCAGTGTCTGATGTCCACACCAGGTGGGGTGGAGCCAAGCGGTTGGCCCCACCCACCGAGGAGTTCACAGGCCTGGAGGCGGGAAAAGTGACAGTTTAGTCCAGGAGGTTGAAGTGAGAGGAGTAAACACTTGGGTGTCTGGGTTTGTGGCCCGGGCACTGACAACAAGGTTGGCAGACGGTGGTGGCCGTCTGCAGGAGTGGTGAAGCAACGCGGAACCGTAGGACCGGGGTCGGGCGACGGCCCGCCGGTACCGACCGGGGAGCGAAGTGGAGCCAGCACACACAGGCAGGGCCATCGGACCCCGACCAGGCTTGGAGCCGCCGACAATAGTCAGATCTGAATGTGACTGGAACCCCAGGGGTTTCCTAACAGCAAAAGTCCCGATTGAAGGCAACCGCCCACACCGTGAGGGTATACAGCTACCGCCTAAGGCTAGAGACCCAAGGGCCAGCGCCTGCGGGCAAACGGGCTCCTCCGGTACCCATACACCGGGGAGCGGACTACCGTTGGGGATCCATAGTAGTCAAACAAGAACATCAAGGTGCAGGGAAAGACAGCCGCCATCACCTGTCCGGGGAGAGACACTGCAGCCGGCTGCGGGACCTGCCCATCCAGCTGTTTGGTTTACCGAGGACTTTGTACATTTCTTACTGAGTACACCCGTGCCATCCGGCGCCGCGCTGTCCCTGCAACCCTGCACCTCACCAACCCTGCCTCCCCGTCACATCATCGGGCCCCGGGACCACCGACCCCTACCCATGGAGGGGGAAAACAACATCCCAGCTGCTCCCTACCATCGCTCCCGGGATCCCCGTCATCAGCAGCGGTGGTGCCCATCTTCACCATGACCCATGGGTGGCGTCACGGACTAAGGGCGGCTTTGCACGTTGCAACATCGCACGTGCGATGTCAGTGGGGTCAAATCGAAAGTGACGCACATCCGGCGTCACTTTCGACATCGTTGTGTATAAATTCTAGATGATATGATAAACGAGCGCAAAAGCGTCGTTATCGTATCATCGTTGCAAGCTCCGACTTTTCCATAATTTTGCTGCAGCGATGGTACAATGCTGTTCCTCGTTCCTGCAGCACCACACATCGCTGTGTGTGTTACGCCGCAGGAGCGAGGAAATTCACCTTACCTGCCGCCGCCGGCTCTATGGAAGGAAGGAGGTGGGCGGGATGTTTACATCCTGCTCATCTCCACCCCTCCACCACTATTGGCCGCCTGCCGTGTGACGTCGCTATGACGCCGCACGACCCGCCCCCTTAGGAAGGAGGCGGGTCGCCGGCCAGAGCGACGGTCGCAGGGCAGGTGAGTGCATGTGAAGCTGGCGTAGCGATAATTTTCGCTACGCCAGCTATCACAAGATATCGTAACTGCGACGGGGGCGAGGACTATCGCATGCGACATCGCAGCATCGGCTTGCGATGTCGCAACGTGCAAAGCCCGCCTAAATCCCCCAAACCAACCACCCCTTCACTCACGGGCGAGGAGCGCCACTCGAGTCCCCGGATCCGGCCCACCGCTCGAGCCACCGAGCAGCAGCCACAGCAGTGCCGGACCCGAGCGTTAGCAAGAGCGCAGCAACGGCGGCGTCCTCCCCGCCAACGTCAACTTGGCGTCACGAACAGGATTGAACCCATCTACTTACCAGTAGAAGTGCGCCTTGTTATCTCCGCCGGTGGTGTCCGTCTGAAAATTTTGAAGCGCCGCCATCTTGGCGCGAAAACCTCCCGCTCGAGCGTCTTCTCCAAGCAGGGAAGGCGCGAAAGCGAAGCCCCTCCCCCAACAAGCGGAAGTGCTGAAGAGATCCAAGGGGGGGCGGGTGTGTGTCTGCCTAATGTAGCTGAGACTATAAAAGCGGGGACGCCAGGACTCTGCAGACGATTGGTTCCTGGAACATGGCCACGCATGATGTCCCGTCCGTCCGGCACCGCGGAAATCCCCGAGTTCACGCCAGGAACAGCGGCGTGGGTGGAAGCCCGGACCGCACAGATGTGCTGCCACCTTCAAGCCCAGGTCGGGTTCTTGATGGAGCGCTGGGTGGCTGAGATGGAGGAAGTGGCGGCGGCCGTGCGGAGATGCGAGGTGGAGGCAGAGTTGGAGGAGCAGGTAAGCGACCCACGCCCCTGTGTCCGAGAAGGACCGGCCGCTGCGGCTGAGGGGCCCGGCCTGCGCCCGCTCACCCTCCTGCTTCCCCCGCCATCTGTACAGGTTGCTGTCGCCCCTCCGCTTTGTCCGCTACCCCCAACACCGGTAGCGGAAGCCAACCCGTCCGCCCCAGGGGACCGGCCTGGGGGCGTTGTTCGGGAACGGCCTGTGTCCCTCCCGCTACCGTGGAAGGCCCTGCGGGAAGTAGCCGTCCACGATGAGAAGCCGTCGGCCCCAGAAGTGGCTGCACCCGAGACCGTCCCGGCTCCGGCAGTCCGCCCAGCCATGGAAGAACCGGCCGCTTCCGGCCCGAAGGCCCAACCGGTGAGGCTAACTGACCCTGAATTCTCTGCCTCGGCTGAGGCTGCGCCGGGCCGCCACTGCCAAGCAGCAGTACAGGCCACGACACCGCAGGCCCCCCTACGAAAGAGAACCGGTAGTGGCCGGTGTGGGCGCGGTCCAGCGGGGCCCAACCCGGGCGCAGGGGTCTGCCAACGCCCCTTATTGGGACAGGGAACCAAACCCGTTGGGCCGGGAGATTGCCGCCAGGGAGCAGCAGAGGGCCGAAGTAATGGCGAGGGTGATCAGAGAGAAGGATGCACTCCGCCATGCCACCTTTCGGGTGCGGGGCCCGGTGTACGAGGGCCAAGTCCGGCAGTTTGACCAACGGAGGGGGTTCGGCTTCATCTATGAGCCGGGCCTGGAGGCCGAAGTATTTGTGGCCCGCCGTGGTGTCAATTCGCACCTCCCCATGGGCCATCCAGGTCGTGATCTGTTGCCAGGCGACCTGGTGACTTACTGCGGGGAGGGTGGCTGGTTCGCCCTGAACGTTAAGCAGAGGAAGAGCCGCGGTGAGCAGATGCGGCCCCAGCCCCCTCCTCCTCCACCAAGCCATCCACATGTGGAGCTGGAAGAGGTCTTAGAGGAGTACGACCTCAAGTAGTGGCAGCGGTCCGCCGTTGCAAGCAGTTGTCCCTGTTGGGACCCTCAGTAGTTTAAATGAATGACCTTAATCAACCGTGATCTTCATCTGATTGTCTACCTGATTATTCCGGCCATTGCCGGCAAGTTGTCCCCGGAGGGACTTTATGTGTTTGTACCACCTGCATGAGAGACTACTCATGGACAAGGCCGAGAACTGGCAGGCCACCCACGAACTGGTGGGCATGTAAATAATTTTATGGGATGGAAACCGTTGCCGCCTCCGGAGAGGCAGATTGGAGGAAGGACCCGCAGCAGAGCAGGCTGGGGCCCGGCCACCACCAGGACCGGTGGCCATCCTCCGGGGGTCAGGGGTGCCCCAAGGACGTGGGGTCCCCTGAAATGACAGCCGAGTGCGAGTAACCATACCCGTTCCCGCTCGGGCAGCCTGAACCTGGTTTGGGGTCAAGGGGTGCTGCCCACTTCTTAGGGGCAGCATCAGGGCTAGGTTGCTTGGGTGGGAGAGCGGAAGACATTCGTCCGTCCGTCATTTTTTAAAAGTGTTCTTGTCTATATGTGCAACGTTTAAAGTGTCCTCACAAAAAATGCTTATATGTTTAAAATGTTTATATGTTATTTATATTTTTACAGTTTTGAAAATAATAAAACCGGTGATGGACGGGCAGCCCGCGGACGGTCTGCATTTCTCCAAGGGGGAATGTGGCGCCCTGGACTAGCCAGGTCGTCACAGATAACACACAAGCACCCCATTCCCAGTAGACAGAGACACCAGCCAAACACAAAACCCTTGTTGCCTCCCTCCAGGGTCTGATGTCCACAACAGGTGGGGCGGAGCCAAGCAGTTGGCCCCACCCACCGAGAAATTCACAGGCCTGGAGGCGCGAAAAGTGACAGTTTAGTCCAGGAGGTTGAAGTGAGAGGAGTAAACACTTGGGTGTCTGGGTTTGTGGCCCGGGCACTGATAACAAGGTTGGCAGACGGTGGTGGCCGTCTGCAGGAGTGGTGAAGCAACGCGGAACCGTAGGACCGGGGTCGGGCGACGGCCCGCCGGTACCGACCGGGGAGCGAAGTGGAGCCAGCACACACAGGCAGGGCCATCGGACCCCGACCAGTCTTGGAGCCGCCGACAATAGTCAGATCCGAATGTGACTGGAACCCCAGGGGTTTCCTAACAGCAAAAGTCCCGATTGAAGGCAACCGCCCACACCGTGAGGGTATACAGCTACCGCCTAAGGCTAGAAACCCAAGGGCCAGCGCCTGCGGGCAAACGGGCTCCTCCGGTACCCATACACCGGGGAGCGGACTACCGTTGGGGATCCATAGTAGTCAAACGAGAACATCAAGGTGTAGGGAAAGACAGCCGCCATCACCTGTCCGGGGAGAGACACTGCAGCCAGCTGCGGACCCGTCCATCCAGCCGTTTGGTTTAACAAGGACTTTGTACATTTCTTTCTGAGTGAGTAAACCCGTGCCATCCGGCACCGCGCCGCGCTGTCCCTGCAACCCTGCACCTCACCAACCCTGCCTCCCCATCACATCATCGGGCCCAGGGACCACCGACCCCTACCCATGGAGGGGGAAAACAACATCCCAGCTGCTCCCTACCATCACTCCCAGGATCCCTGTCATCAGCAGCGGTGGTACCCATCTTCACCACGACCCGTGGGTGGCGTCACGGACTAAATCCCCCAAACCAACCACCCCTTTCACTCACGGGCGAGGAGTGCCGCTCGAGTCCCCGGATCCGGCCCACTGCTCGAGCCACCGAGCAGCAGCCGCAGCAGTGCCGGACCCGAGCGTTAGCGAGAGCGCAGCAGCGGCAGCGTCCTCCCCGGCCGCGACACATAGACCGGACAATTTTTATCCGGTGAAGAACCTACATCTAACGCTATTATGTATTACATGTAGTCTGTCTAAACACATCTTGCACTTGGTTCTTGGTGGTGGACAAAAGCTAGTGGAGAATAGGGATAGTGAGGGCCAGCCATCCGGAGCGGGGGAGGTCCAAAACAGTATGACACCCTCCACTGGTAGGAAGGGTCATTTAAGGATCTAGATCAGTATCTACAAACCCGATACCTACCACTGATCTATTGCTTATTCCCTCACGCCTTTCTATTTTCCATCTAAGCCACTATTCACATCGTTTTGTCTATTATTGTTGTCTGAAAGACATATGTTGTCTATATTTTATAATTCTTACGAATAAAGATTTTTTAGAGGTATTGTTTACGTGGTTTGCTGTGAAGCAGAGAACCAGCAGTAGTACTACAAGACTATCTGGCGGCGAACAGCAGACTAGAGGAGGAATACTAAGGGTGTGGTGCCGTTTAGAGATGAGCGAACCGGTCGCGGTTCGGCTCGAGGTTGGTTCGCCGAACGGACCTCCCGTTCGAGTTCGGTTCGTCGAACGTTCGACGAACCGAACTCGAACTGCATAGGAAACAATGGCAGGCAATCACAAACACAGAAAAACACCTAGAAAACACCCTCAAAGGTGTCCAAAAGGTCACAAACAACTCACAACACATGGGAAAGTGACAAGGACATATACTCATGCGAAAACAAAAGAGCTGGACAAGGAAAAAGAGGAGGACACACAGATATATGAGTATATGCAAGGAAACATCGATTCCATTATTGTGCAACTTGAGCCCTGCTCATTCTTGGCTTCCAATCTTGATAAATTGCCTGAGCTCGCCACGTACGTCTTGGGGATCTTGTCGTGTCCTGCAGCCAGCGTTCTCTCGGAACCTGTCTTCAGTGCTGCTGTGGGTCTGCTGGCAGATAAGCACACGTGTCTGTCCACTGACAATGTGGACATGGCTCTCAGAGGACTTTTCTTCCCCTGGGTCAGCCAGGGGACGGGAAAGGCACGCGTATTTTTGAGAGTGCTTCATGCAAAGCATCTTTTTCTTTTTCAAAAGGGGGCTCAACCGATGCCAGTCAAGTGGGGTGTGTGTGGCCCAGTGAGTGGCAACGAGGGAGACTGTGGTTGGAGTCCCCTCGCTGTGTTTCTAAAAGAACCAAGATGAACAAGTCATGGCTCTCAGAGGACTTTTCTTCCCCGGGGTCAGCCAGGGGACGGGAAAGGCACGCGTATTTTTGAGAGTGCTTCATGCAAAGCATCTTTTTCTTTTTCAAAAGGGGGCTCAACCGATGCCAGTCAAGTGGGGTGTGTGTGGCCCAGTGAGTGGCAACGAGGGAGACTGTGGTTGGAGTCCCCTCGCTGTGTTTCTAAAAGAACCAAGATGAACAAGTCATGGCTCTCAGAGGACTTTTCTTCCCCGGGGTCAGCCAGGGGACGGGAAAGGCACGCGTATTTTTGAGAGTGCTTCATGCAAAGCATCTTTTTCTTTTTCAAAAGGGGGCTCAACCGATGCCGGTCAAGTGGGGTGTGTGTGGCCCAGTGAGTGGCAACGAGGGAGACTGTGGTTGGAGTCCCCTCGCTGTGTTTCTAAAAGAACCAAGATGAACAAGTCATGGCTCTCAGAGGACTTTTCTTCTCTTGAGTCAGCCAGGGGACGGGAAAGGCATGCGTATTTTTGAGAGTGCTTCATGCAAAGCATCTTTTTCTTTTTCAAAAGGGGGCTCAACCGATGCCAGTCAAGTGGGGTGTGTGTGGCCCAGTGAGTGGCAACGAGGGAGACTGTGGTTGGAGTCCCCTCGCTGTGTTTCTAAAAGAACCAAGATGAACAAGTCATGGCTCTCAGAGGACTTTTCTTCCCCGGGGTCAGCCAGGGGACGGGAAAGGCACGCGTATTTTTGAGAGTGCTTCATGCAAAGCATCTTTTTCTTTTTCAAAAGGGGGCTCAACCGATGCCAGTCAAGTGGGGTGTGTGTGGCCCAGAGAGTGGCAACGAGGGAGACTGTGGTTGGAGTCCCCTCGCTGTGTTATACATGCTTTTAGAAGGGCATGACATGGCTTGGAGGTTGACTTTCATAAAATGCAAACTGTTGGCTACCAAAATGCTGCCTTTCCAACAACTGTGGTTATAGGCAATGAGGAACATACTGATGAAGATGAGACGCAGATACCCGATTGGGATGACAACTTAAATATTCGGTCAGGGCAAGAAGAAACTCGGTCTGAGGGGGAGGGGAGTGCAAACACAACAATTGATGATGAAGTTCTAGATCCCACCTACTGTCAACCCACAGTCAGACACTCGAGGAGGTCAATAGAGGCGGTGGAGGAGGATGCAACCGACGTCGAAGTAACCTGGCGCCTTCCTGGACACAGTCGGAGCACTGGTAGCACGTCTACAACTGCATCCTCAGCCACCACTCTGCCTCTGAGCATTATTCGGGGTGGATCAACAGGTCGCATGGCCTCTAAGCCTTGCCTAGCCTGGTCCTTTTTTGACATAAAAAAAGATCGGCCAAATTATGTGATCTGTAACATTTGCCATGGTTATCTTAGTAGAGGTCAAAACCTCAGCAGTTTGACAACTTCTTCCATGAATCGTCACATGAATAAATATCATATGGCCTGGTGGGAAGCTCACCGTGCTGCAATGCGGCCTAGTGGAGCCAACCATCCACCGCCTGCCCCTTCCAGGGCATCCACGCGCTCGTCATCTTCTAGGACTGTGGGGACAGCTGTCACACCTGTATTTCCACCCACAACTTCCACCACTGTAACCGCAACAGGCAGTTTGCTTGGTAGGTCGTCAGTTGGTTTGGAAGGGGAAACAAGTGAGTGTGTACAGCTCTCTCAGACATCGATAGCACCAACTTTGGATGAAGGCAACATCATGTCTCCGCCTGCACTTTCCTCCCAAAGCTGCATTTTTCCAGGGACACCCTACTCAACACCGTCTACACACAGCAGCCAGATCTCTGTCCCTCAGATGTGGTCAAATAAAAGGCCACTTCCTTCGACCCATGACAAAGCGAAGAGGTTGACTCTATCCCTCTGTAAGCTGTTGGCTACAGAAATGCTGCCTTTCCGCCTAGTGGACACACAGGATTTTAGAGACCTTATATCTGTCGCTGTGCCCCAGTACCAGATGCCTAGTCGCCACTACTTCTCTAAGAAAGGTGTGCCCGCGCTACACCAGCATGTCGCACACAATATCACCGCTTCCTTGAGAAACTCTGTGTGTGAACGGGTGAATTTCACCACCGATACTTGGACCAGTAAGCATGGACAGGGACGTTACATGTCGCTGACTGGGCACTGGGTAACTATGGTGATAGATGGTGAAGGGTCTGCTGCACAAGTCTTGCCGTCCCCACGACTTGTGTGTCAATCCTCTGTCTGTCCAAGTTCCGCCACTGCTTCTGCATCCTCCACCTCATCTGGGTCCTCCACCTCCGCCCCAAGCCTGCCTGGTCAGGCCACCAGCGTTCTCACTGCGCAGAAGGAATGACGCACCCCTCATTACTATGCTGGCAGCAGAGCGCAACGGCATCAGGCGGTCTTTAGCTTGACATGTCTTGGGAATAAGAGTCACACAGCTGAGGAGTTGTGGTCAGCTCTGCGGTCCGAGTTTAATAAATGGTTGTCTCCACTCAACCTGCAGCCTGGTAAGGCCGTGTGCGACAATGCTGCAAACCTGGGTGCGGCCCTTCGCCTGGGCAAGGTGACACACGTGCCTTGTATGGCTCACGTGTTGAACCTTGTTGTCCAGCAATTTTTAACACACTATCCCGGCCTAGATGGCCTTCTGACCAGGGCACGGAAACTGTCTGCAGTGCTCACTTCCGCCGTTCAACCGCCGCAGCTGAGCGACTTGCATCGCTCCAGAAGTCTTTCGGCCTGCCGGTTCATCGCCTGAAATGCGATGTGGCGACACGCTGGAATTCAACTCTCCACATGTTACAGCGACTGTGGCAGCACCGCAAAGCCCTGGTGCAATACGTCATGACGTATAGCCTGGGCCAACGAGATGCAGAGGTGGGGCAGATCACCCTGATGGAGTGATCTCAGATCAAGGACCTATGCACCCTTCTGCACAGTTTCGACATGGCGACGAATATGTTTAGCGCTGACAATGCCATTATCAGCATGACGATTACAGTCATTTACATGCTGGAGCACACGCTAAACACTATTCGGAGTCAGGGGGTGGGACAACAGGAAGGGGAGGAACTACAGGAGGATTCATATGCGCAAGACACAACAACATCACCAAGGTCCAGACGTTCATCATCACCAACGCGGCAGGCATGGGACCATGGGGGACAGGGATCAACAAGGGCGCATGGTAGCAGGCGAGATGTTGAGGAAGGTGCAGGAAGACATGAAGATATGGAGGACGAACTGTCCATGGACATGGAAGACTCAGCAGATGAGGGGGACCTTGGTCAAATTTAAGTTGAAAGAGGTTGGGGGGGAGATGACAGAGGAAGAAAGAACGGTTAGCACCTCTATGCCACAAACACAGCGTGGACTTGGTCCGCATGGCTGCGCAAGACACATGAGTGCCTTCTTGTTGCACTACCTCCAACATGACCCTCGTATTGTCAAAATTAGAAGTGATGATGACTACTGGCTTGCCACACTATTAGATCCCCGGGACAAGTCCAAATTTTGTGACATAATTCCACCCATAGAAAGGGACGCACGTATGCAGGAGTATCAGCAGAAGCTGTTACTCGATCTTAGCTCGGCTTTTCCACCAAACAACCGTGCAGGTGAAGGGAGTGATTCTCCCAGTTGTAACTTGACAAACATGGGACGGCCTCGTCATCTTCAACAGTCTACCCGTACCAGTAGGACCGTATCTGGTGCTGGTAACAGCAATTTTATGGAATCTTTTCATAATTTTTTTAGACCCTCCTTTGCAAGGCCACCAGAGACATCAAGTGTGTCACATAGTCAACGGATGGAGAGGATGATACAGGAGTATCTCCAAATGAACATCGATGCAATGACTTTGCAAATGGAGCCTTGCTCCTTTTGTGCTTCAAATCTAGAAAAATGTCAAGAGCTCTCCAGTTACGCCTTGAAGATTTTGTCGTGTCCAGCTGCCAGCGTTGTCTCTGAACGTGTCTTCAGTGCTGCTGGGTGTGTGCTGACAGATAAGCGCACGCGTCTGTCCAGTGACAATGTGGACAGACTGACGTTCATCAAAATGAACAAGTCATGGATCCAGAAGGAATTTACTACCCCTGTGTCATCCTGGGGAGAGTAAATGCTTGTGGATTTGGAATGTGCTTGATGCAAATCAAAACATCCTGTTTGCAACTAGGGCACAAGTCCTGCCACTGATGGGGTGTCTGTGTGCCCAATTTGGGGAAAAAAGGTAGACTCCGCTTGGAGTAACCCTTGCTTGCTGTGTTTTTTAAAAATGATACAAGATGAACAGATCTGAAGGCAAGATGAAGGCAACATCATGTCTCCGCCTGCACTTTTCTCACAAACCTGCATTTTTCCAGGGACACCCTACTCAACACCGTCTACAGACAGCAGCCAGATCTCTGTCCCTCAGATGTGGTCAAATAAAAGGCCACTTACTGCGACCCATGACAACGCTAAGTGGTTGACTCTATCCCTCTGTAAGCTGTTGGCTACCGAAATGCTGCCTTTACGCGTAGTGGACACACAGGATTTTACAGACCTTATGTCTGTCGCTGTGCCCCAGTACCAGATGCCCAATCACCACTGCTTCTCCAAGAAAAGCATGCCCGCGCTACACCAGCATGTCGCACACAACATCACCACTTCCTTGAGAAAATCTGTGTGCGACAGGGTGCATTTCAACACAGATACTTGGACCAGTAAGCATAGACAGGGTCATTACATGTCACTGACTGGGCACTGGCAAACTATGGTGAGAGATGGAGAAGGGTCTGCTGTACAAGTCTTGCCGTCCCCACGAGTTGTTTCAATCCTTGTTCTGTATGTAGAAGTTAATACACTGCTTCTGCCTCTTCAACCTCGTGTGGGTCCTCTACCTTGGCGCAAACCCTGTGTGGTCAGGCCACCCTTCCTTGCAACTGCGCACAAGGACTACCACACACCTCCTTACTATGCTGGCAGCAGAGCTCAATGCCATCAGGCGGTCAAAGTTTTACTTTGAAATGTATGGGAAATGTGAGTCACACCGCTATTACAGAGAATAGTAGTCAGGCAGGGTCAAAACATTAATTGAGGAACAGGAACAGAATGGGACGGCCAGGAAAGAATCAGAAAACAAGCAGAGGTGAAATGCGTATCGGCCAACAAGGTACATAAACAGCAAGCAGGAAAAGTAGTCAGGTAACAAGCACACAAAATCATAAAACTGAACTGGGGGTAAAATTAACCAGAGGTTCATAGCTATGTCTGGCAGTGGTCTGCAGACAGGATGGGCATAAAAAAGGGTGTGGTGTCTTCCCATTGGTTGTAGCTGAATGATGGTATTTCATCTGTGAGATACCCACCAGCTACATTCAGCCAGAGATTCTGCATCTGTCAAGGTAATGCAGCCCAGTGGGTGAGCATAACCTGCGTCCACCTGCGCCGCTGGCATCGACTACTCTCCCATCATCAGCACTATTCATGAAAGGAACACGTTGTCACCTGGCGACCGGAGTACAAATTGATGGAGCGTACTCCGTTGGTGACTTAACAGCCGTGTGCGGCAATGATGCAAACCTGGCTGCGGGCCATCCTCAGGGCAATGTGACACACGTGCCTTTTAGGGCTCACGTGTTGAACCGAATTCGCCAGCAATTTTTAAAACACCATCACGGCCTACATGGCCTTGTGCAGTGGGCACGCTCGCTATGTGCTCACTTCCATCGTGCGCACACAGCAGCTCAACAACTTTCATCACTCCGGAAGTCTTAGGGTCTGGCAGTTAAACGCCGTAAATGCGATGTTTCGACACGCAGGAATTTGAATCTGCACATGTTGCAGCGTGTGTGGCAGCACCGCAGAGCCCTGCTGAAATACGGTAAGACATATAGCCTGGGATAACTTGATCCAGAGGTGGTGCAGATCACGCTGCTGGAGTGGTGTCAGATCAAGGACCTATGCACCCTGCTACACAGTTTTGAAATGTCGACGAAGATGTTTAGCACTGGCAATGTCATTCTCAGCGTGACAATTCTGGTCATCTACATGATGGAGCACACTGTAATTATTATTCGGAGTCAGGTGTTGGGACAAGAGGAAGGGGAGGAAGTACAGGAGGAGTCATATGCGGAAGGGATAACAAGATCTACGAGGTCCAGATGGTCAGCGGCACCTATGCGGCAGTCATGGTGAGGGAGAGGGATTAACAAGGGCGCATAGTATCAGCAAAAAGTGTTGATGAAAGTGCAGGAGCCCATGAAGAAATGGAGGACGAACTGGCGATGGGCATGGAAGACTCAGCAGATGAGTGAGAGCTTGCTCACATTTCGGTTGTGCGAGGTTGGGGGGAGAGGGCAGAGGAAGGATGCACGATTCTCACCTCTCTGCCACCAACACACCAAGGACTTGGTCCTCCTGGATGCACAAGACACATGAGCGCCTTCTTGCTGCACTACCTACATGACCCTCGGATTGTATGAATTTGAACTAATCCTGAATACTGGGTTGCCACACTGTTAGATCCCCGGTACAAGACAAAATTTGGCGAACTAATTCCTGCCATAGAAATAGACGCACGTATACAGGAGTATCTGCAGAATGTGGTACGCAATCTTAGATCTACTTGTCCACTAAACACCAGTGCTGCACAGAGTGAATCTCAACGCTTTGTCATGGATAGGAGGAAATGGTCTTTTACTTGTCCACATCGGAGGGACCGAGGGATGGCTGCTGTGCTGAGATGGCGTTGAGTACGGTGTCCCTGCACAGTTGCACTTTTGGTCATATCCCAAAATGAGTTGAAAAAGGACAGATGCTGTTGGAAAGGGGAACAGGTGTGTTGGAAAGGGGAAAAAAGTTTTGGTCCGTGGATTTGGTGGTTAAGCAACTGTAACATTTGCTGAAGAAACAACATCTGTTACAGTGGGACTGGCAGATTTGGATAAAGTGGTATATAATCTGTGACCGATATATAACGAAAATTAATAAGAAAAGAAAGAGAAAGGTATATATCCCCATCAGCAGTCAGTGTCCACCGTGCTCCCAGTTGGAAAAGGAGAGGTTGGCAACTTGAAGGTTTGGTGGAGGATACAGAGCTGTGTGGCTATGAAACTAATAGTAGCCTGAACCGAGTTAGACGCCATTCGGATCTGGAGACTGTGAGCCCTGTTAGCGTCACAGGGTCCACATGCCCACCCAGCCCAGGAACTCCCTGTTAACAACACAGGGGCCATTGAGTACGCTGACCGTGTGCGTAGGGGCCACACCTGTGGACAGCAGGCGCATCAGCAGCAGCAGGCCTGTTAATGCCACTGGGCTGCACAAGCAGGACTGTTAGGACAGGAGCTGGTCTTAACCGTTCTGCGTTACCAACTGTGGTGGTGGCCTGCATCCACCACCCGATCCCTGCCTACCTCTGGCCTAAAGCCGCAATGGGTTCAACACATGGAGGTGTGCTCTTTCGGAGCATAATAGAAGACTGCGCACCTCCTGGTTGGCTCCAGCCCCTTTTATAACCTGGGTCCGCCCCAAACCAGGGTGAACCACAATGCACCTCCTGGAGACAAAAGTAGAGTGACACGTCATGAGTGGCATAACTAGCGTCCTATTTGGAAACGCAACTTCAATGATGACCTCATGGCTGCCATGACCCAAACACCTCACCAGTCATCGTCTGAGCATCAATAATGCGGTGACAAGTCATAGGTGTGGGCCTCTGCAAGACATTTGGGAGGACACCTGATGCCCTGTGGTCTATATGGGACCCCCACATCAGGGCCAGGGCCAAAGAGTTCATTACCGGACCTAGTCTCTGATGCAGGAAGTGCCTGAGCATGCTCAGTATCATGAAATACAGTCTCTGAAAAAAGACTATCAGCTTTAGCATGGTGTCTATGCCCAAAACAGGACTTATACCCGGCACGGAATGCAAGCACCTGTGCAAAGAGGCTTTTCACACTTAGTGTGGGAGCATGCGCTGTATCCCGAAATGAAAACTTAGCGTCAGGAATGGCACAGTCAGGCTGAGCATACTCACTAGGCGAAACACTGTAATTATGCTGCAGCTGGGGTACATCGGCACACGCATGCGCACTAGCTGCCTCTCCACACTTAGACGTGGAGGGGAAATTTGTCTTGGAGATGCTGTCTATGAACAGAAGGAAAAGCTAAAGGAAGCCTGACTTTCTATCCCTCCGAATTATGAAATGCAGCAATGAATTCCATGAGTTTGCTATAACATTAGCGTAGCAAAATGTGCATGAGGGTGTGATGTAGAGGTGCTAGAAATAGCTTGTCACCAGTGGGGCACTAATGGAATACAACAGCCAGTTCTATGATGCCACAAAATGGCAGTATTTTGTGCTATCATTATAGCTTATTAAAAACAGAGCACGAGGTTGTCATGCAGAGGTGCTGCACATAGATTTGCAGTAGTGTGAATTGACAAAAGTACAATAGCCACGTTTAGGATACAACTAGGTACAGTGAGTGTTTGCTAGTATAATGGCTGAGTTTAAAAAAGTTTGAGTGTGCAATGCAGGCAGATGTCCTGCAAATAACGTTCCAATACTGTGAATTGACAAAAGTACAATAGCCACGTTTAGGATACAACTAGGTACAGTGAGTGTTTGCTAGTATAATGGCTGAGTTTAAAAAAGTTTGAGTGTGCAATGCAGGCAGATGTCCTGCAAATAACGTTCCAATACTGTGAATTGACAAAAGTACAATAGCCACGTTTAGGATACAACTAGGTACAGTGAGTGTTTGCTAGTATAATGGCTGAGTTTAAAAAAGTTTGAGTGTGCAATGCAGGCAGATGTCCTGCAAATAACGTTCCAATACTGTGAATTGACAAAAGTACAATAGCCACGTTTAGGATACAACTAGGTACAGTGAGTGTTTGCTAGTATAATGGCTGAGTTTAAAAAAGTTTGAGTGTGCAATGCAGGCAGACGTGCTGCAAATAACGTTCTAATACTGTGAATTGACAAAAGTACAATAGCCACGTTTAGGATACAACTAGGTACAGTGAGTGTTTGCTAGTATAATGGCTGAGTTTAAAAAAGTTTGAGTGTGCAATGCAGGCAGACGTGCTGCAAATAACGTTCCAATACTGTGAATTGACAAAAGTACAATAGCCACGTTTAGGATACAACTAGGTACAGTGAGTGTTTGCTAGTATAATGGCTGAGTTTAAAAAAGTTTGAGTGTGCAATGCAGGCAGATGTCCTGCAAATAACGTTCCAATACTGTGAATTGACAAAAGTACAATAGCCACGTTTAGGATACAACTAGGTACAGTGAGTGTTTGCTAGTATAATGGCTGAGTTTAAAAAAGTTTGAGTGTGCAATGCAGGCAGACGTGCTGCAAATAACGTTCCAATACTGTGAATTGACAAAAGTACAATAGCCACGTTTAGGATACAACTAGGTACAGTGAGTGTTTGCTAGTATAATGGCTGAGTTTAAAAAAGTTTGAGTGTGCAATGCAGGCAGATGTCCTGCAAATAACGTTCCAATACTGTGAATTGACAAACGTACAATAGCCACGTTTAGGATACAACTAGGTACAGTGAGTGTTTGCTAGTATAATGGCTGAGTTTAAAAAAGTTTGAGTGTGCAATGCAGGCAGACGTGCTGCAAATAACGTTCCAATACTGTGAATTGACAAAAGTACAATAGCCACGTTTAGGATACAACTAGGTACAGTGAGTGTTTGCTAGTATAATGGCTGAGTTTAAAAAAGTTTGAGTGTGCAATGCAGGCAGATGTCCTGCAAATAACGTTCCAATACTGTGAATTGACAAAAGTACAATAGCCACGTTTAGGATACAACTAGGTACAGTGAGTGTTTGCTAGTATAATGGCTGAGTTTAAAAAAGTTTGAGTGTGCAATGCAGGCAGATGTCCTGCAAATAACGTTCCAATACTGTGAATTGACAAAAGTACAATAGCCACGTTTAGGATACAACTAGGTACAGTGAGTGTTTGCTAGTATAATGGCTGAGTTTAAAAAAGTTTGAGTGTGCAATGCAGGCAGATGTCCTGCAAATAACGTTCCAATACTGTGAATTGACAAAAGTACAATAGCCACGTTTAGGATACAACTAGGTACAGTGAGTGTTTGCTAGTATAATGGCTGAGTTTAAAAAAGTTTGAGTGTGCAATGCAGGCAGATGTCCTGCAAATAACGTTCCAATACTGTGAATTGACAAAAGTACAATAGCCACGTTTAGGATACAACTAGGTACAGTGAGTGTTTGCTAGTATAATGGCTGAGTTTAAAAAAGTTTGAGTGTGCAATGCAGGCAGACGTGCTGCAAATAACGTTCTAATACTGTGAATTGACAAAAGTACAATAGCCACGTTTAGGATACAACTAGGTACAGTGAGTGTTTGCTAGTATAATGGCTGAGTTTAAAAAAGTTTGAGTGTGCAATGCAGGCAGACGTGCTGCAAATAACGTTCCAATACTGTGAATTGACAAAAGTACAATAGCCACATTTAGGATACAACTAGGTACAGTGAGTGTTTGCTAGTATAATGGCTGAGTTTAAAAAAGTTTGAGTGTGCAATGCAGGCAGATGTCCTGCAAATAACGTTCCAATACTGTGAATTGACAAAAGTACAATAGCCACGTTTAGGATACAACTAGGTACAGTGAGTGTTTGCTAGTATAATGGCTGAGTTTAAAAAAGTTTGAGTGTGCAATGCAGGCAGACGTGCTGCAAATAACGTTCCAATACTGTGAATTGACAAAAGTACAATAGCCACGTTTAGGATACAACTAGGTACAGTGAGTGTTTGCTAGTATAATGGCTGAGTTTAAAAAAGTTTGAGTGTGCAATGCAGGCAGATGTCCTGCAAATAACGTTCCAATACTGTGAATTGACAAACGTACAATAGCCACGTTTAGGATACAACTAGGTACAGTGAGTGTTTGCTAGTATAATGGCTGAGTTTAAAAAAGTTTGAGTGTGCAATGCAGGCAGACGTGCTGCAAATAACGTTCCAATACTGTGAATTGACAAAAGTACAATAGCCACGTTTAGGATACAACTAGGTACAGTGAGTGTTTGCTAGTATAATGGCTGAGTTTAAAAAAGTTTGAGTGTGCAATGCAGGCAGATGTCCTGCAAATAACGTTCTAATACTGTGAATTGACAAAAGTACAATAGCCACATTTAGGATACAACTAGGTACAGTGAGTGTTTGCTAGTATAATGGCTGAGTTTAAAAAAGTTTGAGTGTGCAATGCAGGCAGATGTCCTGCAAATAACGTTCCAATACTGTGAATTAACAAAAGTACAATAGCCACGTTTAGGATACAACTAGGTACAGTGAGTGTTTGCTAGTATAATGGCTGAGTTTAAAAAAGTTTGAGTGTGCAATGCAGGCAGACGTGCTGCAAATAACGTTCCAATACTGTGAATTGACAAAAGTACAATAGCCACGTTTAGGATACAACTAGGTACAGTGAGTGTTTGCTAGTATAATGGCTGAGTTTAAAAAAGTTTGAGTGTGCAATGCAGGCAGATGTCCTGCAAATAACGTTCCAATACTGTGAATTGACAAAAGTACAATAGCCACGTTTAGGATACAACTAGGTACAGTGAGTGTTTGCTAGTATAATGGCTGAGTTTAAAAAAGTTTGAGTGTGCAATGCAGGCAGATGTCCTGCAAATAACGTTCCAATACTGTGAATTGACAAAAGTACAATAGCCACGTTTAGGATACAACTAGGTACAGTGAGTGTTTGCTAGTATAATGGCTGAGTTTAAAAAAGTTTGAGTGTGCAATGCAGGCAGATGTCCTGCAAATAACGTTCCAATACTGTGAATTGACAAAAGTACAATAGCCACGTTTAGGATACAACTAGGTACAGTGAGTGTTTGCTAGTATAATGGCTGAGTTTAAAAAAGTTTGAGTGTGCAATGCAGGCAGATGTCCTGCAAATAACGTTCCAATACTGTGAATTGACAAAAGTACAATAGCCACGTTTAGGATACAACTAGGTACAGTGAGTGTTTGCTAGTATAATGGCTGAGTTTAAAAAAGTTTGAGTGTGCAATGCAGGCAGACGTGCTGCAAATAACGTTCCAATACTGTGAATTGACAAAAGTACAATAGCCACGTTTAGGATACAACTAGGTACAGTGAGTGTTTGCTAGTATAATGGCTGAGTTTAAAAAAGTTTGAGTGTGCAATGCAGGCAGACGTCCTGCAAATAACGTTCCAATACTGTGAATTGACAAAAGTACAATAGCCACGTTTAGGATACAACTAGGTACAGTGAGTGTTTGCTAGTATAATGGCTGAGTTTAAAAAAGTTTGAGTGTGCAATGCAGGCAGACGTGCTGCAAATAACGTTCTAATACTGTGAATTGACAAAAGTACAATAGCCACGTTTAGGATACAACTAGGTACAGTGAGTGTTTGCTAGTATAATGGCTGAGTTTAAAAAAGTTTGAGTGTGCAATGCAGGCAGACGTGCTGCAAATAACGTTCCAATACTGTGAATTGACAAAAGTACAATAGCCACGTTTAGGATACAACTAGGTACAGTGAGTGTTTGCTAGTATAATGGCTGAGTTTAAAAAAGTTTGAGTGTGCAATGCAGGCAGATGTCCTGCAAATAACGTTCCAATACTGTGAATTGACAAAAGTACAATAGCCACGTTTAGGATACAACTAGGTACAGTTTGTGTTTGCTAGTATAATGGCTGAGTTTAAAAAAGTTTGAGTGTGCAATGCAGGCAGATGTCCTGCAAATAACGTTCCAATACTGTGAATTGACAAAAGTACAATAGCCACGTTTAGGATACAACTAGGTACAGTGAGTGTTTGCTAGTATAATGGCTGAGTTTAAAAAAGTTTGAGTGTGCAATGCAGGCAGACGTGCTGCAAATAACGTTCTAATACTGTGAATTGACAAAAGTACAATAGCCACGTTTAGGATACAACTAGGTACAGTGAGTGTTTGCTAGTATAATGGCTGAGTTTAAAAAAGTTTGAGTGTGCAATGCAGGCAGACGTGCTGCAAATAACGTTCCAATACTGTGAATTGACAAAAGTACAATAGCCACGTTTAGGATACAACTAGGTACAGTGAGTGTTTGCTAGTATAATGGCTGAGTTTAAAAAAGTTTGAGTGTGCAATGCAGGCAGATGTCCTGCAAATAACGTTCCAATACTGTGAATTGACAAAAGTACAATAGCCACGTTTAGGATACAACTAGGTACAGTGAGTGTTTGCTAGTATAATGGCTGAGTTTAAAAAAGTTTGAGTGTGCAATGCAGGCAGACGTGCTGCAAATAACGTTCCAATACTGTGAATTGACAAAAGTACAATAGCCACGTTTAGGATACAACTAGGTACAGTGAGTGTTTGCTAGTATAATGGCTGAGTTTAAAAAAGTTTGAGTGTGCAATGCAGGCAGACGTGCTGCAAATAACGTTCTAATACTGTGAATTGACAAAAGTACAATAGCCACGTTTAGGATACAACTAGGTACAGTGAGTGTTTGCTAGTATAATGGCTGAGTTTAAAAAAGTTTGAGTGTGCAATGCAGGCAGACGTGCTGCAAATAACGTTCCAATACTGTGAATTGACAAAAGTACAATAGCCACGTTTAGGATACAACTAGGTACAGTGAGTGTTTGCTAGTATAATGGCTGAGTTTAAAAAAGTTTGAGTGTGCAATGCAGGCAGATGTCCTGCAAATAACGTTCCAATACTGTGAATTGACAAAAGTACAATAGCCACGTTTAGGATACAACTAGGTACAGTGAGTGTTTGCTAGTATAATGGCTGAGTTTAAAAAAGTTTGAGTGTGCAATGCAGGCAGATGTCCTGCAAATAACGTTCCAATACTGTGAATTGACAAAAGTACAATAGCCACGTTTAGGATACAACTAGGTACAGTGAGTGTTTGCTAGTATAATGGCTGAGTTTAAAAAAGTTTGAGTGTGCAATGCAGGCAGACGTGCTGCAAATAACGTTCTAATACTGTGAATTGACAAAAGTACAATAGCCACGTTTAGGATACAACTAGGTACAGTGAGTGTTTGCTAGTATAATGGCTGAGTTTAAAAAAGTTTGAGTGTGCAATGCAGGCAGACGTGCTGCAAATAACGTTCCAATACTGTGAATTGACAAAAGTACAATAGCCACGTTTAGGATACAACTAGGTACAGTGAGTGTTTGCTAGTATAATGGCTGAGTTTAAAAAAGTTTGAGTGTGCAATGCAGGCAGATGTCCTGCAAATAACGTTCCAATACTGTGAATTGACAAAAGTACAATAGCCACGTTTAGGATACAACTAGGTACAGTGAGTGTTTGCTAGTATAATGGCTGAGTTTAAAAAAGTTTGAGTGTGCAATGCAGGCAGACGTGCTGCAAATAACGTTCCAATACTGTGAATTGACAAAAGTACAATAGCCACGTTTAGGATACAACTAGGTACAGTGAGTGTTTGCTAGTATAATGGCTGAGTTTAAAAAAGTTTGAGTGTGCAATGCAGGCAGATGTCCTGCAAATAACGTTCCAATACTGTGAATTGACAAACGTACAATAGCCACGTTTAGGATACAACTAGGTACAGTGAGTGTTTGCTAGTATAATGGCTGAGTTTAAAAAAGTTTGAGTGTGCAATGCAGGCAGACGTGCTGCAAATAACGTTCCAATACTGTGAATTGACAAAAGTACAATAGCCACGTTTAGGATACAACTAGGTACAGTGAGTGTTTGCTAGTATAATGGCTGAGTTTAAAAAAGTTTGAGTGTGCAATGCAGGCAGATGTCCTGCAAATAACGTTCTAATACTGTGAATTGACAAAAGTACAATAGCCACGTTTAGGATACAACTAGGTACAGTGAGTGTTTGCTAGTATAATGGCTGAGTTTAAAAAAGTTTGAGTGTGCAATGCAGGCAGATGTCCTGCAAATAACGTTCCAATACTGTGAATTAACAAAAGTACAATAGCCACGTTTAGGATACAACTAGGTACAGTGAGTGTTTGCTAGTATAATGGCTGAGTTTAAAAAAGTTTGAGTGTGCAATGCAGGCAGACGTGCTGCAAATAACGTTCCAATACTGTGAATTGACAAAAGTACAATAGCCACGTTTAGGATACAACTAGGTACAGTGAGTGTTTGCTAGTATAATGGCTGAGTTTAAAAAAGTTTGAGTGAGCAATGCAGGCAGATGTCCTGCAAATAACGTTCCAATACTGTGAATTGACAAAAGTACAATAGCCACGTTTAGGATACAACTAGGTACAGTGAGTGTTTGCTAGTATAATGGCTGAGTTTAAAAAAGTTTGAGTGTGCAATGCAGGCAGATGTCCTGCAAATAACGTTCCAATACTGTGAATTGACAAAAGTACAATAGCCACGTTTAGGATACAACTAGGTACAGTGAGTGTTTGCTAGTATAATGGCTGAGTTTAAAAAAGTTTGAGTGTGCAATGCAGGCAGATGTCCTGCAAATAACGTTCCAATACTGTGAATTGACAAAAGTACAATAGCCACGTTTAGGATACAACTAGGTACAGTGAGTGTTTGCTAGTATAATGGCTGAGTTTAAAAAAGTTTGAGTGTGCAATGCAGGCAGATGTCCTGCAAATAACGTTCCAATACTGTGAATTGACAAAAGTACAATAGCCACGTTTAGGATACAACTAGGTACAGTGAGTGTTTGCTAGTATAATGGCTGAGTTTAAAAAAGTTTGAGTGTGCAATGCAGGCAGACGTGCTGCAAATAACGTTCCAATACTGTGAATTGACAAAAGTACAATAGCCACGTTTAGGATACAACTAGGTACAGTGAGTGTTTGCTAGTATAATGGCTGAGTTTAAAAAAGTTTGAGTGTGCAATGCAGGCAGATGTCCTGCAAATAACGTTCCAATACTGTGAATTGACAAAAGTACAATAGCCACGTTTAGGATACAACTAGGTACAGTGAGTGTTTGCTAGTATAATGGCTGAGTTTAAAAAAGTTTGAGTGTGCAATGCAGGCAGACGTGCTGCAAATAACGTTCTAATACTGTGAATTGACAAAAGTACAATAGCCACGTTTAGGATACAACTAGGTACAGTGAGTGTTTGCTAGTATAATGGCTGAGTTTAAAAAAGTTTGAGTGTGCAATGCAGGCAGACGTGCTGCAAATAACGTTCCAATACTGTGAATTGACAAAAGTACAATAGCCACGTTTAGGATACAACTAGGTACAGTGAGTGTTTGCTAGTATAATGGCTGAGTTTAAAAAAGTTTGAGTGTGCAATGCAGGCAGACGTGCTGCAAATAACGTTCCAATACTGTGAATTGACAAAAGTACAATAGCCACGTTTAGGATACAACTAGGTACAGTGAGTGTTTGCTAGTATAATGGCTGAGTTTAAAAAAGTTTGAGTGTGCAATGCAGGCAGATGTCCTGCAAATAACGTTCTAATACTGTGAATTGACAAAAGTACAATAGCCACGTTTAGGATACAACTAGGTACAGTGAGTGTTTGCTAGTATAATGGCTGAGTTTAAAAAAGTTTGAGTGTGCAATGCAGGCAGACGTCCTGCAAATAACGTTCCAATACTGTGAATTAACAAAAGTACAATAGCCACGTTTAGGATACAACTAGGTACAGTGAGTGTTTGCTAGTATAATGGCTGAGTTTAAAAAAGTTTGAGTGTGCAATGCAGGCAGACGTGCTGCAAATAACGTTCCAATACTGTGAATTGACAAAAGTACAATAGCCACGTTTAGGATACAACTAGGTACAGTGAGTGTTTGCTAGTATAATGGCTGAGTTTAAAAAAGTTTGAGTGTGCAATGCAGGCAGATGTCCTGCAAATAACGTTCCAATACTGTGAATTGACAAAAGTACAATAGCCACGTTTAGGATACAACTAGGTACAGTGAGTGTTTGCTAGTATAATGGCTGAGTTTAAAAAAGTTTGAGTGTGCAATGCAGGCAGATGTCCTGCAAATAACGTTCCAATACTGTGAATTGACAAAAGTACAATAGCCACGTTTAGGATACAACTAGGTACAGTGAGTGTTTGCTAGTATAATGGCTGAGTTTAAAAAAGTTTGAGTGTGCAATGCAGGCAGACGTGCTGCAAATAACGTTCTAATACTGTGAATTGACAAAAGTACAATAGCCACGTTTAGGATACAACTAGGTACAGTGAGTGTTTGCTAGTATAATGGCTGAGTTTAAAAAAGTTTGAGTGTGCAATGCAGGCAGACGTGCTGCAAATAACGTTCCAATACTGTGAATTGACAAAAGTACAATAGCCACGTTTAGGATACAACTAGGTACAGTGAGTGTTTGCTAGTATAATGGCTGAGTTTAAAAAAGTTTGAGTGTGCAATGCAGGCAGACGTGCTGCAAATAACGTTCTAATACTGTGAATTGACAAAAGTACAATAGCCACGTTTAGGATACAACTAGGTACAGTGAGTGTTTGCTAGTATAATGGCTGAGTTTAAAAAAGTTTGAGTGTGCAATGCAGGCAGACGTGCTGCAAATAACGTTCCAATACTGTGAATTGACAAAAGTACAATAGCCACGTTTAGGATACAACTAGGTACAGTGAGTGTTTGCTAGTATAATGGCTGAGTTTAAAAAAGTTTGAGTGTGCAATGCAGGCAGACGTGCTGCAAATAACGTTCCAATACTGTGAATTGACAAAAGTACAATAGCCACGTTTAGGATACAACTAGGTACAGTGAGTGTTTGCTAGTATAATGGCTGAGTTTAAAAAAGTTTGAGTGTGCAATGCAGGCAGATGTCCTGCAAATAACGTTCTAATACTGTGAATTGACAAAAGTACAATAGCCACGTTTAGGATACAACTAGGTACAGTGAGTGTTTGCTAGTATAATGGCTGAGTTTAAAAAAGTTTGAGTGTGCAATGCAGGCAGACGTCCTGCAAATAACGTTCCAATACTGTGAATTAACAAAAGTACAATAGCCACGTTTAGGATACAACTAGGTACAGTGAGTGTTTGCTAGTATAATGGCTGAGTTTAAAAAAGTTTGAGTGTGCAATGCAGGCAGACGTGCTGCAAATAACGTTCCAATACTGTGAATTGACAAAAGTACAATAGCCACGTTTAGGATACAACTAGGTACAGTGAGTGTTTGCTAGTATAATGGCTGAGTTTAAAAAAGTTTGAGTGTGCAATGCAGGCAGATGTCCTGCAAATAACGTTCTAATACTGTGAATTGACAAAAGTACAATAGCCACGTTTAGGATACAACTAGGTACAGTGAGTGTTTGCTAGTATAATGGCTGAGTTTAAAAAAGTTTGAGTGTGCAATGCAGGCAGACGTCCTGCAAATAACGTTCCAATACTGTGAATTAACAAAAGTACAATAGCCACGTTTAGGATACAACTAGGTACAGTGAGTGTTTGCTAGTATAATGGCTGAGTTTAAAAAAGTTTGAGTGTGCAATGCAGGCAGACGTGCTGCAAATAACGTTCCAATACTGTGAATTGACAAAAGTACAATAGCCACGTTTAGGATACAACTAGGTACAGTGAGTGTTTGCTAGTATAATGGCTGAGTTTAAAAAAGTTTGAGTGTGCAATGCAGGCAGATGTCCTGCAAATAACGTTCCAATACTGTGAATTGACAAAAGTACAATAGCCACGTTTAGGATACAACTAGGTACAGTGAGTGTTTGCTAGTATAATGGCTGAGTTTAAAAAAGTTTGAGTGTGCAATGCAGGCAGATGTCCTGCAAATAACGTTCCAATACTGTGAATTGACAAAAGTACAATAGCCACGTTTAGGATACAACTAGGTACAGTGAGTGTTTGCTAGTATAATGGCTGAGTTTAAAAAAGTTTGAGTGTGCAATGCAGGCAGACGTGCTGCAAATAACGTTCTAATACTGTGAATTGACAAAAGTACAATAGCCACGTTTAGGATACAACTAGGTACAGTGAGTGTTTGCTAGTATAATGGCTGAGTTTAAAAAAGTTTGAGTGTGCAATGCAGGCAGACGTGCTGCAAATAACGTTCCAATACTGTGAATTGACAAAAGTACAATAGCCACGTTTAGGATACAACTAGGTACAGTGAGTGTTTGCTAGTATAATGGCTGAGTTTAAAAAAGTTTGAGTGTGCAATGCAGGCAGACGTGCTGCAAATAACGTTCTAATACTGTGAATTGACAAAAGTACAATAGCCACGTTTAGGATACAACTAGGTACAGTGAGTGTTTGCTAGTATAATGGCTGAGTTTAAAAAAGTTTGAGTGTGCAATGCAGGCAGACGTGCTGCAAATAACGTTCCAATACTGTGAATTGACAAAAGTACAATAGCCACGTTTAGGATACAACTAGGTACAGTGAGTGTTTGCTAGTATAATGGCTGAGTTTAAAAAAGTTTGAGTGTGCAATGCAGGCAGATGTCCTGCAAATAACGTTCTAATACTGTGAATTGACAAAAGTACAATAGCCACGTTTAGGATACAACTAGGTACAGTGAGTGTTTGCTAGTATAATGGCTGAGTTTAAAAAAGTTTGAGTGTGCAATGCAGGCAGACGTCCTGCAAATAACGTTCCAATACTGTGAATTAACAAAAGTACAATAGCCACGTTTAGGATACAACTAGGTACAGTGAGTGTTTGCTAGTATAATGGCTGAGTTTAAAAAAGTTTGAGTGTGCAATGCAGGCAGACGTGCTGCAAATAACGTTCCAATACTGTGAATTGACAAAAGTACAATAGCCACGTTTAGGATACAACTAGGTACAGTGAGTGTTTGCTAGTATAATGGCTGAGTTTAAAAAAGTTTGAGTGTGCAATGCAGGCAGATGTCCTGCAAATAACGTTCCAATACTGTGAATTGACAAAAGTACAATAGCCACGTTTAGGATACAACTAGGTACAGTGAGTGTTTGCTAGTATAATGGCTGAGTTTAAAAAAGTTTGAGTGTGCAATGCAGGCAGATGTCCTGCAAATAACGTTCCAATACTGTGAATTGACAAAAGTACAATAGCCACGTTTAGGATACAACTAGGTACAGTGAGTGTTTGCTAGTATAATGGCTGAGTTTAAAAAAGTTTGAGTGTGCAATGCAGGCAGCTGTCCTGCAAATAACGTTCTAATACTGTGAATTGACAAAAGTACAATAGCCACGTTTAGGATACAACTAGGTACAGTGAGTGTTTGCTAGTATAATGGCTGAGTTTAAAAAAGTTTGAGTGTGCAATGCAGGCAGACGTCCTGCAAATAACGTTCCAATACTGTGAATTAACAAAAGTACAATAGCCACGTTTAGGATACAACTAGGTACAGTGAGTGTTTGCTAGTATAATGGCTGAGTTTAAAAAAGTTTGAGTGTGCAATGCAGGCAGACGTGCTGCAAATAACGTTCCAATACTGTGAATTGACAAAAGTACAATAGCCACGTTTAGGATACAACTAGGTACAGTGAGTGTTTGCTAGTATAATGGCTGAGTTTAAAAAAGTTTGAGTGTGCAATGCAGGCAGATGTCCTGCAAATAACGTTCCAATACTGTGAATTGACAAAAGTACAATAGCCACGTTTAGGATACAACTAGGTACAGTGAGTGTTTGCTAGTATAATGGCTGAGTTTAAAAAAGTTTGAGTGTGCAATGCAGGCAGACGTGCTGCAAATAACGTTCTAATACTGTGAATTGACAAAAGTACAATAGCCACGTTTAGGATACAACTAGGTACAGTGAGTGTTTGCTAGTATAATGGCTGAGTTTAAAAAAGTTTGAGTGTGCAATGCAGGCAGACGTGCTGCAAATAACGTTCCAATACTGTGAATTGACAAAAGTACAATAGCCACGTTTAGGATACAACTAGGTACAGTGAGTGTTTGCTAGTATAATGGCTGAGTTTAAAAAAGTTTGAGTGTGCAATGCAGGCAGACGTCCTGCAAATAACGTTCCAATACTGTGAATTGACAAAAGTACAATAGCCACGTTTAGGATACAACTAGGTACAGTGAGTGTTTGCTAGTATAATGGCTGAGTTTAAAAAAGTTTCAGTGTGCAATGCAGGCAGACGTGCTGCAAATAACGTTCCAATACTGTGAATTGACAAAAGTACAATAGCCACGTTTAGGATACAACTAGGTACAGTGAGTGTTTGCTAGTATAATGGCTGAGTTTAAAAAAGTTTGAGTGTGCAATGCAGGCAGATGTCCTGCAAATAACGTTCCAATACTGTGAATTGACAAAAGTACAATAGCCACGTTTAGGATACAACTAGGTACAGTGAGTGTTTGCTAGTATAATGGCTGAGTTTAAAAAAGTTTCAGTGTGCAATGCAGGCAGACGTGCTGCAAATAACGTTCCAATACTGTGAATTGACAAAAGTACAATAGCCACGTTTAGGATACAACTAGGTACAGTGAGTGTTTGCTAGTATAATGGCTGAGTTTAAAAAAGTTTGAGTGTGCAATGCAGGCAGATGTCCTGCAAATAACGTTCCAATACTGTGAATTGACAAAGGTACAATAGCCACGTTTAGGATACAACTAGGTACACTGAGTGTTTGCTAGTATAATGGCTGAGTTTAAAAAAGTTTGAGTGTGCAATGCAGGCAGACGTGCTGCAAATAACGTTCCAATACTGTGAATTGACAAAAGTACAATAGCCACGTTTAGGATACAACTAGGTACAGTGAGTGTTTGCTAGTATAATGGCTGAGTTTAAAAAAGTTTGAGTGTGCAATGCAGGCAGATGTCCTGCAAATAACGTTCCAATACTGTGAATTAACAAAAGTACAATAGCCACGTTTAGGATACAACTAGGTACAGTGAGTGTTTGCTAGTATAATGGCTGAGTTTAAAAAAGTTTGAGTGTGCAATGCAGGCAGACGTGCTGCAAATAACGTTCCAATACTGTGAATTGACAAAAGTACAATAGCCACGTTTAGGATACAACTAGGTACAGTGAGTGTTTGCTAGTATAATGGCTGAGTTTAAAAAAGTTTGAGTGTGCAATGCAGGCAGACGTGCTGCAAATAACGTTCTAATACTGTGAATTGACAAAAGTACAATAGCCACGTTTAGGATACAACTAGGTACAGTGAGTGTTTGCTAGTATAATGGCTGAGTTTAAAAAAGTTTGAGTGTGCAATGCAGGCAGACGTGCTGCAAATAACGTTCCAATACTGTGAATTGACAAAAGTACAATAGCCACGTTTAGGATACAACTAGGTACAGTGAGTGTTTGCTAGTATAATGGCTGAGTTTAAAAAAGTTTGAGTGTGCAATGCAGGCAGATGTCCTGCAAATAACGTTCCAATACTGTGAATTGACAAAAGTACAATAGCCACGTTTAGGATACAACTAGGTACAGTGAGTGTTTGCTAGTATAATGGCTGAGTTTAAAAAAGTTTCAGTGTGCAATGCAGGCAGACGTGCTGCAAATAACGTTCCAATACTGTGAATTGACAAAAGTACAATAGCCACGTTTAGGATACAACTAGGTACAGTGAGTGTTTGCTAGTATAATGGCTGAGTTTAAAAAAGTTTGAGTGTGCAATGCAGGCAGACGTGCTGCAAATAACGTTCCAATACTGTGAATTGACAAAAGTACAATAGCCACGTTTAGGATACAACTAGGTACAGTGAGTGTTTGCTAGTATAATGGCTGAGTTTAAAAAAGTTTGAGTGTGCAATGCAGGCAGATGTCCTGCAAATAACGTTCTAATACTGTGAATTGACAAAAGTACAATAGCCACGTTTAGGATACAACTAGGTACAGTGAGTGTTTGCTAGTATAATGGCTGAGTTTAAAAAAGTTTGAGTGTGCAATGCAGGCAGACGTCCTGCAAATAACGTTCCAATACTGTGAATTGACAAAAGTACAATAGCCACGTTTAGGATACAACTAGGTACAGTGAGTGTTTGCTAGTATAATGGCTGAGTTTAAAAAAGTTTGAGTGTGCAATGCAGGCAGATGTCCTGCAAATAACGTTCCAATACTGTGAATTGACAAAAGTACAATAGCCACGTTTAGGATACAACTAGGTACAGTGAGTGTTTGCTAGTATAATGGCTGAGTTTAAAAAAGTTTGAGTGTGCAATGCAGGCAGACGTGCTGCAAATAACGTTCTAATACTGTGAATTGACAAAAGTACAATAGCCACGTTTAGGATACAACTAGGTACAGTGAGTGTTTGCTAGTATAATGGCTGAGTTTAAAAAAGTTTGAGTGTGCAATGCAGGCAGACGTGCTGCAAATAACGTTCCAATACTGTGAATTGACAAAAGTACAATAGCCACGTTTAGGATACAACTAGGTACAGTGAGTGTTTGCTAGTATAATGGCTGAGTTTAAAAAAGTTTGAGTGTGCAATGCAGGCAGATGTCCTGCAAATAACGTTCCAATACTGTGAATTAACAAAAGTACAATAGCCACGTTTAGGATACAACTAGGTACAGTGAGTGTTTGCTAGTATAATGGCTGAGTTTAAAAAAGTTTGAGTGTGCAATGCAGGCAGACGTGCTGCAAATAACGTTCCAATACTGTGAATTGACAAAAGTACAATAGCCACGTTTAGGATACAACTAGGTACAGTGAGTGTTTGCTAGTATAATGGCTGAGTTTAAAAAAGTTTGAGTGTGCAATGCAGGCAGACGTGCTGCAAATAACGTTCTAATACTGTGAATTGACAAAAGTACAATAGCCACGTTTAGGATACAACTAGGTACAGTGAGTGTTTGCTAGTATAATGGCTGAGTTTAAAAAAGTTTGAGTGTGCAATGCAGGCAGACGTGCTGCAAATAACGTTCCAATACTGTGAATTGACAAAAGTACAATAGCCACGTTTAGGATACAACTAGGTACAGTGAGTGTTTGCTAGTATAATGGCTGAGTTTAAAAAAGTTTGAGTGTGCAATGCAGGCAGATGTCCTGCAAATAACGTTCCAATACTGTGAATTGACAAAAGTACAATAGCCACGTTTAGGATACAACTAGGTACAGTGAGTGTTTGCTAGTATAATGGCTGAGTTTAAAAAAGTTTCAGTGTGCAATGCAGGCAGACGTGCTGCAAATAACGTTCCAATACTGTGAATTGACAAAAGTACAATAGCCACGTTTAGGATACAACTAGGTACAGTGAGTGTTTGCTAGTATAATGGCTGAGTTTAAAAAAGTTTGAGTGTGCAATGCAGGCAGACGTGCTGCAAATAACGTTCCAATACTGTGAATTGACAAAAGTACAATAGCCACGTTTAGGATACAACTAGGTACAGTGAGTGTTTGCTAGTATAATGGCTGAGTTTAAAAAAGTTTGAGTGTGCAATGCAGGCAGATGTCCTGCAAATAACGTTCTAATACTGTGAATTGACAAAAGTACAATAGCCACGTTTAGGATACAACTAGGTACAGTGAGTGTTTGCTAGTATAATGGCTGAGTTTAAAAAAGTTTGAGTGTGCAATGCAGGCAGATGTCCTGCAAATAACGTTCCAATACTGTGAATTGACAAAAGTACAATAGCCACGTTTAGGATACAACTAGGTACAGTGAGTGTTTGCTAGTATAATGGCTGAGTTTAAAAAAGTTTGAGTGTGCAATGCAGGCAGATGTCCTGCAAATAACGTTCCAATACTGTGAATTGACAAAAGTACAATAGCCACGTTTAGGATACAACTAGGTACAGTGAGTGTTTGCTAGTATAATGGCTGAGTTTAAAAAAGTTTGAGTGTGCAATGCAGGCAGACGTGCTGCAAATAACGTTCCGATACTGTGAATTGACAAAAGTACAATAGCCACGTTTAGGATACAACTAGGTACAGTGAGTGTTTGCTAGTATAATGGCTGAGTTTAAAAAAGTTTGAGTGTGCAATGCAGGCAGATGTCCTGCAAATAACGTTCCAATACTGTGAATTGACAAAAGTACAATAGCCACGTTTAGGATACAACTAGGTACAGTGAGTGTTTGCTAGTATAATGGCTGAGTTTAAAAAAGTTTCAGTGTGCAATGCAGGCAGACGTGCTGCAAATAACGTTCCAATACTGTGAATTGACAAAAGTACAATAGCCACGTTTAGGATACAACTAGGTACAGTGAGTGTTTGCTAGTATAATGGCTGAGTTTAAAAAAGTTTGAGTGTGCAATGCAGGCAGATGTCCTGCAAATAACGTTCCAATACTGTGAATTGACAAAAGTACAATAGCCACGTTTAGGATACAACTAGGTACAGTGAGTGTTTGCTAGTATAATGGCTGAGTTTAAAAAAGTTTGAGTGTGCAATGCAGGCAGACGTGCTGCAAATAACGTTCCAATACTGTGAATTGACAAAAGTACAATAGCCACGTTTAGGATACAACTAGGTACAGTGAGTGTTTGCTAGTATAATGGCTGAGTTTAAAAAAGTTTGAGTGTGCAATGCAGGCAGATGTCCTGCAAATAACGTTCCAATACTGTGAATTGACAAAAGTACAATAGCCACGTTTAGGATACAACTAGGTACAGTGAGTGTTTGCTAGTATAATGGCTGAGTTTAAAAAAGTTTGAGTGTGCAATGCAGGCAGATGTCCTGCAAATAACGTTCCAATACTGTGAATTGACAAAAGTACAATAGCCACGTTTAGGATACAACTAGGTACAGTGAGTGTTTGCTAGTATAATGGCTGAGTTTAAAAAAGTTTCAGTGTGCAATGCAGGCAGACGTGCTGCAAATAACGTTCCAATACTGTGAATTGACAAAAGTACAATAGCCACGTTAAGGATACAACTAGGTACAGTGAGTGTTTGCTAGTATAATGGCTGAGTTTAAAAAAGTTTGAGTGTGCAATGCAGGCAGATGTCCTGCAAATAACGTTCCAATACTGTGAATTGACAAAAGTACAATAGCCACGTTTAGGATACAACTAGGTACAGTGAGTGTTTGCTAGTATAATGGCTGAGTTTAAAAAAGTTTGAGTGTGCAATGCAGGCAGACGTGCTGCAAATAACGTTCCAATACTGTGAATTGACAAAAGTACAATAGCCACGTTTAGGATACAACTAGGTACAGTGAGTGTTTGCTAGTATAATGGCTGAGTTTAAAAAGGTTTGAGTGTGCAATGCAGGCAGATGTCCTGCAAATAACGTTCTAATACTGTGAATTGACAAAAGTACAATAGCCACGTTTAGGATACAACTAGGTACAGTGAGTGTTTGCTAGTATAATGGCTGAGTTTAAAAAAGTTTGAGTGTGCAATGCAGGCAGATGTCCTGCAAATAACGTTCCAATACTGTGAATTAACAAAAGTCCAATAGCCACGTTTAGGATACAACTAGGTACAGTGAGTGTTTGCTAGTATAATGGCTGAGTTTAAAAAAGTTTGAGTGTGCAATGCAGGCAGACGTGCTGCAAATAACGTTCCAATACTGTGAATTGACAAAAGTACAATAGCCACGTTTAGGATACAACTAGGTACAGTGAGTGTTTGCTAGTATAATGGCTGAGTTTAAAAAAGTTTGAGTGTGCAATGCAGGCAGATGTCCTGCAAATAACGTTCCAATACTGTGAATTGACAAAAGTACAATAGCCACGTTTAGGATACAACTAGGTACAGTGAGTGTTTGCTAGTATAATGGCTGAGTTTAAAAAAGTTTGAGTGTGCAATGCAGGCAGATGTCCTGCAAATAACGTTCCAATACTGTGAATTGACAAAAGTACAATAGCCACGTTTAGGATACAACTAGGTACAGTGAGTGTTTGCTAGTATAATGGCTGAGTTTAAAAAAGTTTGAGTGTGCAATGCAGGCAGATGTCCTGCAAATAACGTTCCAATACTGTGAATTGACAAAAGTACAATAGCCACGTTTAGGATACAACTAGGTACAGTGAGTGTTTGCTAGTATAATGGCTGAGTTTAAAAAAGTTAGAGTGTGCAATGCAGGCAGATGTCCTGCAAATAACGTTCCAATACTGTGAATTGACAAAAGTCCAATAGCCACGTATAGGATGCCACTAGGTACACTGAGTGTTTGCTAGTATAATGGCTTCGTTATAATTAGTTGGAGTGTGCAATGCAGGCAGACGTGCTCTGCAAATGTCTTTGCACTAGTGGGACTATAGCAAAGTCCAATAGCCACGTATAGGATGCCACTAGGTACACTGAGTGTTTGCTAGTAAAATTGCTTAGTTTAAAAAAGTTGTAGTGTGCAATGCAGGCAGATGTGCTCTGCAAATGTCTTTGCACTAGTGGGACTATAGCAAAGTCCAATAGCCACGTATAGGATGCCACTAGGTACACTGAGTGTTTGCTAGTAAAATTGCTTAGTTTAAAAAACTTGGAGTGTGCAATGCAGGCAGATGTGCTCTGCTAATGTCTTTGCACTAGTGGGACTATAGCAAAGTCCAATAGCCACGTTTAGGATGCCACTAGGTACACTGAGTGTTTGCTAGTAAAATTGCTTAGTTTAAAAAAGTTGTAGTGTGCAATGCAGGCAGACGTGCTCTGCAAATGTCTTTGCACTAGTGGGACTATAGCAAAGTCCAATAGCCACGTATAGGATGCCACTAGGTACACTGAGTGTGTGCTAGTATAATGGCTTAGTTATAATTAGTTGGAGTGTGCAACGCAGGCAGATGCGCTCTGCAAATGTCTTGGCACTAGTGGGACTAAAGCAAAGTCCAATAGCCACGTATAGGATGCCACTAGGTACACTAAGTGTTTGCTAGTATAATGGCTTAGTTATAATGAGTTGGAGTGTGCAATGCAGGCAGAGGTGCTGCAAATGTCTTTGCACTAGTGGGACTATAGCAAAGTCCAATAGCCACGTATAGGATGCCACTAGGTACACTGAATGTTTGCTAGTATAATGGCTTACTTAGAATGAGTTGGAGTGTGCAGAGGACAAGAGGGTACAGTGGCAGGATTGTGGTGCTCTGGGTAGAGGAATGGAAGCCTGCCTTTCTATTCCCTCCTAATGGTGAAATGCAGGGAGGAAATCCCTGACCTGGGCTACACAGACGCTGTTGCTGTTTGCAGGACCTGTCACTTATGGCTCTCTGACCCTGCCGCTTTGAGCCCTTAAAAGGACTGCTAGAATGTGCTCTCCCTAAGCTGTCTAACGCTGTGTATGCAGCGCATACAGCTGTATCGGCTATAGGACTCAGGAGGACGGAGCTGCGACACTGATGTCTGACACCAAAGACGCAGAAGGCAGATAATGGCGTTCGTGAAGAAAATGTCCGGTTTTATAATGCAGGGACATGTGACATGCAGATCCTATCACACATGCCGTTGCTTCTCTGGCTCAAAGTCCACTTAGGTGTGTGTGTGTCTGTGATTGGCTGACATGCTGGCCCGCCCCACGCTTAGGGAAGGAAGACAAGAAAAAAAAAAAAAAAAATGGCGATCGCCATTATAGAAACAGCAGTGATCTGAAGGCGCTGTTCACGCACACTATACACTGAAATGTGATAATAGTTTGATTCACAGAGTGACTTACACTATTACAGCAGAAACCAAGCTAGGATTTTGCTGTTTTTTGGCTGCTAGAACCGTTCTCGAACGTTTCTAGAACTATCGAGCTTTTGCAAAAAGCTCGAGTTCTAGTTCGATCTAGAACATGCCCCAAAATCACTCGAGCCGCGAACTGGAGAACCACGAACCACGAACCGCGCTCAACTCTAGTGCCGTTCCATTGGCCCTGGCTGAAAGGTGGAAACTTAAGCTGGAAGGCACACTTTACCACAGTCAATCAGTGGTACTGCAGGTCCTCGTGAAACCTACCTTAGTGGATGGGTGGAGCCTGCACCTACCAGAGCCACTGACTCCTCCCCATCACAGCACTGTCCATGGTGGGCATACGGCGGCTTCTGGTGATCAAGGCAGAAGTCGCAGGAGCAGACTCTAGTGACAACGTCACATTTGAATGATCCCTGTAACAGTCAGCTCATTGGGGAACACAGGAAAAGTGTATGTTTAATGTGTCAGCCTTTTCTTCATCCTCTTTAATTATCTTATTATCTTCTAGGATACCGATGTCATCTAATTTTTTTCTTGGCATTTATATATTTATAAAATTTATAGTTAATTGTTTTAATTTTGTAGGCAATTTGTTTTTCAGTAACTAACTTTACTATCTTCATTTCATTTTTACATTTCCTATTGTGATCTCAGTGAGTGATGAGTGAGCACTAAACTGCTCAAGTGCTTGCTACACAAATTGAACAGGTCTAATGCTCGGAGAAGCTCGATTCGAATAAAGAGTATAATGGAAGTCAATGAGGAACTAGAGCAGGGCTGGGGGCAGGAAAATGGGTGAAAGGGATAGATATAGCACTGAAATTAAATGGGAACAGCATGGGAAAAATGCCTGGATCTCTGACTCCAAGTTCACTGCTGAGAAGTAAATAAATCATTTGAAAAAATGACGAGAAGTGCTCCCTATTTTTGATCACTAGCCCAGATAAAGCAGATAGCTGCAGGCTGGTATTTTCAGGGTGGGAAAGCCGATGGTAATTTGTCCCATTCCAGCCTAAAAATGTCAGGGCAGTCGAGAAGAGCTGGGATGAAGAGCCAGAATTGGGGCACTTATGTGATGCACCAATTCAGGGGCTGCAGTGGGCTGATATTTTTAGGCTGCGAACTGATAAAGATAACGTGTGCACATAGCCTTAATAGCTAAATCATCACTCACCGTATTTGCACATCGACTATGACTACAGTAGATGACGTAGTATGGGAGTGAATGAGACAACAGCTTCCAGTAGTCACTGGTAAATATAATTTAAATATTTTACTACCTTTATCTAAGCATGTGGTGTGTGACATGGTAAAACACATTCTGTTTAATTTATGAAGGAGGGACTCTGAAACTTACAAAGCCTATGCGGACATTGCAAGAACTTTCAAATCGTAGAAGGAAAAAGGACCCAGATACACACTGTATTACATATAAAGGAGGGCGTCATAGAGATTCTGGTAACTATGTTAGGTAGTGGAACTGTTACACTCACAAAGGTTAGGCACTAAGTGCAATGGCTGTAAAAAATCAGAAGGAGGAACTGCAATACACTTTGGAAGACATGTAGAGGAGGACAACATTTTTGACCATTCTAAAGGAGTGGGACTCCTAGGCTGGTAAAGCCTGTAAATGGAGTGCAAGGGCTGCCAAAAATTAGAAGAAGGGTCTTCAATATGGCCAGCAAGAGATGTAGAAGAGAGACTCTGATTCAATTCTGGTACAATAGTACAAAGAATGTGGCTGTGAAACTGGCAAAGGCTATATACTTAGTGTGAAGTCTAGCTAAAATTACAAGGAGGCATTGCAATACATCCTGCAAGAGACAATGAGGGCATACTCTGATTAAATTCTGGTACAAATTTTAAATAGATTCTCATTCCCAACCTGAGAACGCCTATGCACTCAATGCAAGAACTATCTAGAATTCCAAAGAAGGATTGTACAAATGTGGCACCCCTGCGACCTCAGGTGCCACAGGGCATTGCACCCACTTAAGGTGTAATGTCTTCCTGAATTCCAGGGGACCAGCACTGGTCTGCACAAGCCAGACCAAATTGCCCACTCCTGTCCAAGCCCAGGGGGGAGGAGTCAGTTTGGGGAGGATAGCAGAAATTACAGGGTTGAGGGTTGGAGGTCGAGCAGTGAGGAGCTCTCCTGGCAACCTCTGTGGACTGTGAGAAGAAAAGTGAACGGTTGCCGGTGGAAGTCAGACAGGACTCCCGGAATCGTGTGTGCCAGGAGCAGAAACCTAGACCAGGGAGAAGCTCCAAGCCTCTGGTAAATCAGCAAAGGGGAAGAGAAGGACAGAACGGAGTCTGCCCCACCAGAAGCCTGACACCTAGCTGCAAGAGAGTGAGCCTGGGTAGACAAGTGAGGAAGCTTACCCCAGAGAGGTTCCCTGCTCTAGGTGTGCAGGCTGGTACTAAGAGCAGTGCAGGAAAGCGTCCCCAAGAACCCCAGGTCACAGGGACCAAATTACTGGGACACAAAGTGGGAAGAGTCTGCAGGGGAGAATTCTGGTGTCGGAACCCGAGGAGAGAGGATCCTGATGCCCACTTTGGTGAAGACCAGCTGCCGGGGCCCACCAACACTCCCAGTGATTAAAAAGACTTTTAAACGACTTCCCTGTGTCGTCCCAGTGACTTTCGTTGCACATGTGGCGACCCTGAGTATGTCAGGGTGCCACAGGCAACTGCACCCTTTCACCAAGGGTGCAGGGCCTACCCCCCATAGTTCCAGGTTCTTAAGAAACCGGTGTCACTACCATCAGCACCAAAAATCCCAACCACACCTCACATCATGACTGTCAGACACACCAGTGGGTTGGTCAAACTGGAATAGGGCCACCCACCTTGGAGTCAGGCAGACTGATGAGAGGGAGGAAGTAGTGAGTTGAGCGAAAGCCCTCAAAGAGTGAGGAGCTGGAGTGGTAGCTCCCGGGGAGCTAGACCAAGGTTGGGTTGCAGACGGTGTTCCAGGACCAGAGGAGTCGGGGACCGGTGGCAGTGACACTGTAAAAGGGTGCGACGGACATAGTCTAGGAGGACTGTCGGCATCAGAAATCCAAAAGAACTGATCGGTACCGAGCACAGCGGGTTACAGGACCCTAGGTCAGGAATCGATTCAACATCGTGATAATTAATCTGGGAGGGAGAGTTTCTTTATGAACTTCCCTAAGAGCTCAGAGATTGAAGGCATCAGCACAACGCGGTGGATAGGGTTTTCCAAATTAAGCAACCCACTAAAATCCCAAGTGCCAGCCATCAAGAGCACAGCTACACTACATATAGTGAGCGGGGCCCTAATAGCTTCACACCAAGGGGCCACAATGGACAACTAAAATTGTGCATGGAGGTAGGCTCCGGATAATCAAGTGACACCGGTGGGAGCGGACACCTGGACGGGCTCCCCGTAGTGACTCTGATGCACAGAGACTTTGGTTTACCTTCAGTTTACTTTGTAATCCTCATCATAAGACTAAGACATAAGACTACCCACAGTGAGTACCCTGGTCCCCTGCACCCTGCTCCAAATAGTCACCAATTCCTCAGAGGCTGGAGCCTTCCCTACCTGCGGAGGGACTGACACATTGCTGCTCCATACCATCTGCCCCGGTACTCCTTCCAGCAGCAGTGGTACTCCCGTTACCATAATCCGCAGGTGGCGTTACGAACTTCTCCCTTGTAAATATCCCCTTTTCAAGGATCGGAGTGTTAGCCAAGACCGGGTCCGGACACCTAGAGCCACGACCGCCCCGGATCTGAGCACCCCGGTCATTGCCGGGGCAGCACACACACTTACACTGACTACTACTCTCATCCTCTACTGGGGCCAGCCCTACCCACGGAGGGCTTACCAACCTGCTGCTCATAACACCGGCCCCAGCAGGAGTGAAACACAGCAGAAGTGGCCATTCTACCTGGCCACACTACCGTGGGTGGCGTCACGAACTTTTCCACTTAAACTATCAACTTTTATTGTGGAGCCATCCCAGGGCACGGAACCAGGCACCGCCACCAGTGACCTGTTAAGCCCGGGACTGAGTGACTGCCCCTGATCCCTGGGACTGCGCCCCCTAATAGCGCAGGGTGACACAAATCATGGCGTCACGAACAGGATCAACCTAGACCTGTTTCACACAGGTGACGTGCGCCTTAAAAACTGTGACTGTATCGGACCGTTTGCCGCCATATTGCTGGGCGGGAAAAACTTAAACTTACCACCATCCAAAAAAGCGCTAAAGCAAAGACTCCACCCACCGCTCTGCAGAGCCCGGAAGTTCCCAGCAGGCCTGAGCCCGGAGGTTCCAAGAAGACCAGAGCTCGGAAGTTGCCAGCAGCACTCGAGTCCCACGAGAAGAGGTACGTGACATTTCCCAAGGGGAACTCGAGATGGGTTACTGGGAGGAAGACGGGGATGTTGCAAGGCCCGATGACGGAGGCTAATCCTAATGCTGAGCCGGCTAACGCTGTCGCAATGCCTGCTCAGGGAGTGGAAGCAGTAGCACCCGGAGCACTGATCTCGATAATGCCGATATCACTACAATACATCCCGGGGGCAAAATGGATACCCCAATTTGAAGGTAAACTAGATACCTTGAATGAGTTGAAAAGGAAGAACTGTGCAATTATGGACATGTATGCCATGATCGGTAAACAAAGAGCAGCCATGGTAGTGGGACAATTAAAAGGTGCAGCAGAGTTAGAAGCGGAGACATGGTCGGATGCAGACCAACAATCAGTGACTGTTATATTTGGAAAAACTCAAAGCTGCATTTGAAACACGCACTGAAGTGGAGCTCAGAATGAGGTTCTACCATTGCAGGCAGCGGCCCCAAGACAGCATAAGAGACTATGCCCTGAGGCAACAAACAGCCTTAAAGACTCTAAAGTATGTGTGACGCCCTGGCCTAGCCAGGTAGTCACAGACACAACACCATACACCGCTTCCCTGGACAGGTCACACCAGTCACACATTAAACCCTTGTTGCCACCCTCCAGGGTTGATGTTCACACCAGGTGGGGCGGAGCCAGGCGGTTGACCCCACCCACCGAGGAGCTCACAGGCTTGGAGGCGGGAAAACACAGTCAGTTAGGGAGTCCCGTTGTGGATGGTAGAGTGAGAGGAGTGAAACTGTCGGTGTCTGGGTTGGAGCCCGGGCATTTCCAGCAAGGTAGGCAGACGGTGGTGGCCGTCTGCAGGAGTTGGTGAAAGTCAGCGGAACCGTAGGACCGGGGTCGGGTGGTGGCCCGCCGGTACCGAACCGGGGAGCCGATTGGAGCCAAGCACCAGGCAGGGTACTCAGACCCCGACTAGGCTCGAAGCCAACCTTTAGTCAAATTTACTGATTGCGGTCTGGACCTCAGGGGTTCATTCCCACCCAAGTCCCGAGTGAAGGCAAAAGCCCAACTGTTCCGGATAAGTGCCACCGCCAAGGGCCAGAGATCCAAAGGGCCAGCGTCTGCGGGCAAAAGGGCTCCTCCGGCACGTATACGTCGGGGAGCGGACTACCGGTGCCCAGGCATTGGAGTCAAGATACAAAACACAAGTGCAGGGAAACGACAGCCACCATCAACCTGTCCAGGGAAAACACCGCAGGCGGCTGCAGGCCCTGTCCATCCAGCCGTTTGGTTTACCAGAGACTCTGTCCATCTGTGTCTGAGTGAGTACTCCTGTGCCATCCGGCACCGCGCTGCGCTGCACCGCAACTCTGCACCCTGCCAAAACCCATCCAGCGGAATCCTCCGCCCTCCTATCGGGCCCCAGGACCACCAGCCCCTACCCACGGAGGGGTTAACACCTAGCTGCTCCCCGCCATCGCTCCCGGGAACCCCGTCACCAGCAGCGGTGGTGCCCACCATCAGCACAACCCGTGGGTGGCGTCACAAACTCTCCACATCTCAAAGGGAACCCAAGTCCCCTTTTCACTTGAGGGCGAGGAGCGCTGCTTGAGCCTCGGGTCCGGCCCACTCGAGCCACCGAGGAGGAGGCGCCGGATCCGAGCGCGATCTCCCCGAGCAGCCCCCATGACGGGGAAGCTGGCCCCCGCCCCCGACATATGTCGACCCTATTAGTGCACAAGTAGAAAACAAAATGATGATGGAGCAATTCCTGCAAGGGTGAACGGGCTTTACACACTACGATATATCTAACGAGATGTTGGCGGGGTCACGTCGTAAGTGACGCACATCCGGCATCGTTATTGATATCGTATTGTGTGACAGCGGTGAATGAGCTGAAATACTCACCTTCTCGTTCATCGCTGACACGTCGCTCATTTTCTAAAAATCGCATGTCCTGTTGTTCATCTTTTCCGAGGCAGCACACATCGCTCCGTGTGACACCCCGGGAACGATGAACTGCAGCTCACCTGCGGCCGCCAGCAATGCTTAAGGAAGGAGGTGGGCGGGATGTTTACGTCCCGCTCATCTCTACCCCTCCGCTTCTATTGGCCGGCCGCTGTGTGACGTCTCTGTGATGCCCAATGTCCCTCCCCCTTCAGGAAGTGGATGTTCGCCGCCCACAGCGAGGTCGTTTGGAAGGTAAGTACGTGTGACGGGGGGTTAAAACATTGTGTGACATGGGCAAGAAATTGCCCGTGCCGCACAAACGATGGGAGCGGGTGCGATTGCAAATGCGATCGCACGATTAATTGTAACGTGTAAAGCAGGCTTTACAGTCACCTGAGGATGGCAAGCAATTGCGCCTGTGGGCTTTAGAACATCCAGATGCCCCGTTTGCTGTCCTGAAAGACTGAGCCATCAAAGCCCTGCAACCCCATGTTACCACAGATCCTGCCTCACCATCATGGCAAGAAAGCACAGTGGAGCCCCTTGCTGCCTCCACTGCAGAGGCCAAAAGACAGACAGTGACTACTGACCAGCAACACTCTCAAGCCCAGCAACTGAGCAAAGATGTTGCTCTGATCCTGGAAACCCTACAGATGAAGGTAGAGTCCAAGCCCTCAGAGAGGATCCTGCTGGCCGACTGCTTGGAGGATGTCCCCTGGATGCGGAAGCGGAGGACTATGCCATCAAAAGGGAGATCCAGTGATCGTTACACCACAGGAGGACATCCCATTTTCCGACGCTGCAACAAGGCTGGTCACATCGCATGTAGATCTCCTTTAAACGGACATCCCTGGGGCCAAGGGCTGACCCCTTCCAGGCATAAGACAACAAGGCCCAGCTGACTAGCATAACAGGTACATGGGGGGACGACCAATCCTATCCAATACCCTGGATGGGATCCCCACAACTGCCTTACTAAACACTGGTTCCCAGGTAACCACGATCCCCTATGTACTGTATAAAAGATTTTGGGCAGATGAGGACCTTACCTGTCAGGATTCAGATCTCACCATTTATGCAGTAAATGGGTTGCCTGTAGAACAAATTGGGTATAAAGAGGTAACCATAAATGTGGGGAGGCTGGAATTATCAGGTGAAGGACTTATTGTGGTTGCAACAGATGTAAATTATAAGAATCCACAAATAATCCTAGGTACTAATCTTATGGAAAACTGTCTAGGTGAACTATTGTTTTTGCTCCAATAGATCACTGAGACTGCCGGAATCGGGCAGCAGAGGGTCCTGCAGATAAAGGGAACAGGTACACTTGCTGCATTAAAAGACTTCCAATTATTTCTCCACTCTAGATCTTACCAGTGGGTATTGGCAGGTCTCCGTTGCAGAGGAAGACTGAGAGAAGACAGCATTTGCAACACCCATGGGCCTATGTGAATTTAACAGCATGCCATTCGAACTCTGTAATGCACCAGGAACATTCCAAAGATTGATGGAGTGCTGCCTGGGATACCGCAACTTTGAGACTGTGCTACTCTACCTGGATGACATCATAGTGTACTCGAAGACCTATGAAGACCATCTAACGCATCTAGCTAAGGTATTCGAAGCATTGTGCAGGTACGGTATGAAGCTGAAATGATCCAAGTGCCATCTGCTGAGATGCAGAAACCTAGACCATGGAGAAGCTCCAAGCCCCTGGTAAATCTGCAAAGGGGAAGAGAAGGACAGAACGGAGTCTGCCCCACCAGAAGCCTGACACCTAGCTGCAAGAGAGTGAGCCTGGGTAAACAAGTGAGGGAGCCTACCCCAGAGAGGTTCCCTGCTGCAGGTGTGCAGGCTAGTACTAAGACCAGTGCAGGAAAGCGGCCCCCTAGAACTTTAGGTCACAGGGACCAAATTACTGGGACACAAAGTGTGAAGATTCTACAGGGGAAAATACCGGTGTCGGAACCCGAGGAGAGAGGGATCCTGAGGCCCACTTTGGTGAAGACTAGCCGCCGGGGCCCACCAACACTCCCAGTGAGTAAAAAGACTTTTAAACGATTTCCCTGTGTTGTCCCAGTGACTTTCGTGCACACACTTACACTGACTACTACTCTCATCCTCCACTGGGGCCAGCCCTACCCATGGAGGGCTTACCAACCTGCTGCGTAAAAACGACCCCAGCAGGAGTGAAACACAGCAGCGGTTGCCATTCTACCTGGCTACACTACCGTGGGTGGCGTCGTGAACTTTTCCACTTAAACTATCCCTTTTTATTGTGGGGCCACCCCAGGGCACGAAGCCGGCCACTGCCACCAGTGACCTGTTAAGCTCAGGACTGAGTGACTGCCCCTGATCCCTGGGACTGCGACCCCTAATAGCGCAGGGCGACACACACAGCAAGAGATGGAGAGGGGCCCTGTGACTATGTTGCGGGCGGGAGCCAGACCATAGCTAAGGGGGCTGCTCGGGGATGCTCGGATCCAGGGCTTTACTGTGTCTCGAGTGGGAACCGGACCTGGGCTCGAGCAGCGGTCCGCCGCCCATAAGTGAAAAGGGGATATTTACAGGGGAGATTGTCTGTGACTCCACCCGTGGGTTGCGGTGATGAGATGGTGGCACCGCTGCTGCCTCTGGGGACCGTGCCTGGGACTGATGGAGCGGGGCAGCAAGGTGGGATCTCCTCCACGGGTAGGGGAGGTGTGGTCCCAGGGCCCAGGGTAATGTGAGAGGTTGCAGGGAGCAGTCTTTAAGAGGCAGGAAGTAGAGCACTTACAGGTGGTAGTCGTGGTGCTGGATGAGGCTGTATTGATGTGGAGGGTCAGAAACACACAGTCTGTTTTGTCAACCAACTTGCCAAATGGCCGGTCACCTTTGGCAGGTGTCTTCGGGTCCCTCACCCAGATGTACAGCCAGGGCCCTTCCTTCCACTCTCTCTGTCTGTCTCCCTTATGTCTGGAGTAGTCCGCTTGAATGGCCTCCGGACTGGGTCCCCTCTCCCGGCACCGGTGGGCTACAACCCTGTTCCGGTCACCTCAGGTTCCCCGCGACCGGATCTCCATCGCCTGTGACCCTCACTGCCACCTAGTCCGGTAGTCCAGGGCTCCAACCCCGGACTACTACCTTCTCCCTTCTCCAGGGAGCTCCAAGCTTCTTCCTGTCAGCGCTTCACTGACTACAGCACAACTGAACTAAACTCCTCTCGCCCCCTCCCTTTTTCCTGGGGAGGGCATGAGTAGGGCCGGTGTACATCTCTGTGGGGATTGTGTAGCTGCCAAGGAGAATTAACTCTTTCTGTGACTACCTGGTTTTGCCAGGGCGTCACAACTACGTTTTGTAGCATTCTAAAAAGATTCAGACTCCTACTCTTGTATAGCCTATGCACTCATTGCAAGGACTATTTAGAATTCCAAAGAGATATTGTACATGCAGCAAGTGACGTCCATGAGATACTCTGATTAAATTCTAGGATATTAAAAACATTAGTGTTGTCTCGTGCCCCCCTGCCAAGTGGGACAGTAATTCAGGTATACAGGAGAAAAAGGGATTTTCGCCGCGCTCACACCACACTGCTCATATATATTTAATTTATGTCTTTTTTATTCTTTGTAGGCCCAGGTCAACGCATTTCAAGGAACTCAGCCTTCATCAGGACAGCAGACCAGACTGGTATAAATACACATCATCGATTACGTCATAGAACAACCCACCTTTAAAAACGTTGTCGGGATCATCTACAATTAAACATGACGGTATATGAATTACAAATTAATTGCATCAAAAAAATCCACAGATGAACCAAGAAAAATAAAATTCAAAATGTTGTTGATATCTGCAAAATAAATTTATTTTTGATGAAGTGTTTGCTTTCATCTGTTTTAAAGGAAAAAAAAAAATATATATATATATTTGTACACAGTATAATATATATATATATATATATATATATATATATATATGTAGCCTCAAACTGATAAGCCATCAAGTGTGTCCTTTCATTGGACAATTGAAAGAAACTTACTCCTAAGGTGATTGGACCGCTACTACAAAGTGATCGATCTCTGAAGGAAGAGAGGAAAATGCAGGAAGAGTCTTGAGAAGGAACGTTTTAAAATTATTTATTTATTTATATCAAACCACATCCACGGTAGTGGAAGTAATATATATAGAAAAAACCTAGGGTAAGTGGCTAATAATCGAAAAAGTAAAAAAATAACACTGTTGTTAACGTGCATGTGGTGAAAGAGTCTAATAAGAACTAAATCATTATTGTGATTTTTATTAAAACACAAAAAAGTGTTAATGGTTACTATATCGCTTTAATCCCAGCGCTATATTCCTGCTGTGAAAAAGTAAAGAAAAAGGAGCAAGTGACAGATAGGTGCCAAGTGCGCAGAATCAAAAGCTGATCTGGGTCCAGGTTGAACTTCTATGCATGTTCAAAGGAGTTCATACCCATGGGAAAAACCCACAGCGCATGCTCAAGGATCATCCCATACTAAGTCGACTATCTCAGCACCCAACACCTTGTTGGGGGTTATAAATGAGATATTCGAAGGAACAAAAAATAACTCCTCCCAGCTGGAAAGGGAAGTGGGGTTGGGGGGTTTAAAATGCAAAGTTTTTTTATTTTAAAAAATAAGATAAAAAAAAGTCAATTAAAATAGATGAAAGAAACAATTATATACAATAAACGCCGACCTGGCCTCTGTTACAAAAAAAAATTATATAAAACTCATGTAAAAGACATAATCAAGATTATAAGAACTATAAGAACATGGATAAAAAATTATTCAATAGCAAATACTAATAAAAATAAAACCTATCAATAAAAATAGACTAATAAAACAGATCTGTTATTTCATTTAAGCCCATAGGTTTCCACTCTATTGGAGCTATGTGATGGAACTTGTTCAATTGGAGTGATCCTTTTTATGTTCTTTTTAATGTGAACGATAGTACTATGTCTTGAATATGTCTAGACTATGTAATCAAAAAACACTTTGATGTTATATCTGTGTGAGTTCAGCCTATTATGTAGTTCTTGTGTAGTTCTCCCAACATATTTCAAACCACACTCGCATTCAATTAGATAAATTACAAAATCAGTTTGACATGAAAGATGTGCTCTAATGGGAAATACTTCAGTGTTGGGGCTCGCACTGCAACTTAATTTTCGGTGTTGAATGGAATGGCAGCATAGACAATTTCTCGAAAAACATTTATAGGCACCAGCTGGCTTACTACAGATATCTCTTTTATACTGGATTTGAATCTACTAGGAGCCACAATGTTCCTCACACTCAGGGCTCTCCTAAAAGGGAAAGCAGGTTTAGTTGGAATGATCCCCTTTAATATAGGGTCATTTAATAAGACATTCCAGTGTTAAGTGGATAGTACTTTTCTAACAAAACCATTGTCGCTACTAAAGGTTGTCAGGAAATTATATGAAAAATCTTGGAAATATTCACTGCGTACGGGCTGAATTTGGGGCTTTATAAGATTCTCTTGCCTTAAATTTATAGCATCTTTACTGTATAAGCTTTTTTTATTAGTGACTGAGGATAATCCTTCTCAATAAATCTCTTTCATTAGAGTCTCAACCTGTTCTAAAAAATCTGTATCAAGGGTACAATTTTTTCGAAATCTCTTATATTGATTCCCTGGTATATTCATTAACCACTTCTTGTAATGGCTATTGGAGTAATGTATGTAGCCATTACTATCCACTTTTTTGAAGTATGTTTTTGTGATAATTCTCCCTTTGATATGTGAAATTGATAGATCTAGGAAATCTATTTGTTCATTATTTACTATAGGGGTAAATATTAGACTCCATTCATTGTTTTACTCTCAAGGAATTACAATATGTTATCCTTCGAGTTATCCCACATCAGGAAGAGATTGTCAATATATCTCTTGTATATGACTATATGTTTGTAAAAAGCAGAATTGTAAATAAATAAAATCTCAAAGATACCCATAAATAAATTTGCAAAGGTCGGTGCTACCTTCGAGTCCATTGCAGTCCCATGCTGCTGATGATACAATTTGTCAAAGAAAGGGAAGAAATTGTTCTTTAAAATAAATGCCATCCCCTTAAGAATTATTTTCTTTTGTGTGTGGGGTAACCGATCATCTAATAATTAGGGATGAGTGAATGTATTTGCCACTATTCGGTATCCGACGGATAATGGGGTATTCGAGGTATTCGGTATATGGCGGCTAATATGGTATTCGCTCCAATACTTTCATTTTTCATTTCTGGACTTCCTGGCACCTTTTCCCAGCCAATGAACACATCTGATGTTGCTTGTCCTCACAGTAACGCCGCAGCCATCTTTGTTGTGGTGTTACTATGATTCGCTTCGCCACACAGCTTCATAGGAGCTATATAAGGCTGACGCCATTTTGGTCAGTCGGTCTCTCCCTCTCTCTTTCTTACTCACCAATCACGGGCATGGCGCTTCACGGCTGTCACACTGTGGCGAAATCTCCAGCTTTTGAAAATGCCGGCCGCACATCATTCCATCTTGTATTAACTGCTTCCCCTGCCCACCGGCACCTATTATTGCTTGCAGTCAGACACGCCCCCACGCTGAGTAACCGTGCTGGTGGGCCGGTGTATATCGTGTAGTAAAATAAATAAATAATTTAAAACAATGATATGCGGTCCCCCCCAAATGATACCCAGCCAAAGTAAGCACACAGGCCGGTATTCTCAGGCTGGCGAGGATGAGGGCCATGGTTACGGCCCCCCTCTCGCAGCCAAGAATATCAGCCTGCTGCTGCCCCGAGAATGTCGCATCCATTAGATGTGATAGTCCCGGCATGTCACCGTTAGTGATGAGCGAGTACTAAAAAGCTCGGGTGCTCGAAGCTCGGGCCGAGCCTCCCAAGATACTCGTGTACTCGGGCCGAGCAACGAGCCCAATGTTATCCTATGGGAGACCCGAGTATTTTTGTGAAATGACCCCCCGGCAGCATGGAGAAACCCTAAAAATGTCACAAAAGTCTCAGAAGAGTGCTCAAATGACATGGCAACAGCATGGGGAAGACCCCTTGAAGCATTTATCACTGAAAAGTCACAGCTGTGAACAATTTTGTCCGCGTTTTACGCCATTTTTACGGACTCACCAGAAAACCTTCCAAAATGACCCCAAAATGATTTTTTCATGGCGGAAATGTTAAGGGCACATACCCAATAGTGAGATAGAGCTGGTGTATGTTACTTTTTGAGATTAATACATGAAAGATTTTACGTGAAAACATTGTGTGGCACTCCGATGTCCCTGAGAAGAGACGTACATGAAGGCCTCTTGAGTCTAATGTGCCCATTTTGAGGAAGTGAGTCTTTGTAGTATTTTCCTTTGCCAGGGCAGTCCAAAATTGTGAGGTTCACCAATGCCCCTGCATACAGACGTGCATGAGGGCCTCAAAACATTAAGTGTCCATTGTCAGGAAGTGGGTGTATTATAGTATAGCCCTTAGGCAGGGCAGCCAAAAATTGGGAGGCTCCACGTTGTCCCTGGATAGAGACGTGCATGATGGCCTGTAAACCTGAAGTGCCCATTGTAAGGAAGTGGGTCTATTGTAGTATAGCCCTTAGGCAGGGCAGGCAAAAATTGGGAGGCTCCACGTTGTCCCTGGATAGAGACGTGCATGAGGGCCTGTAAACCTGAAGTGCCCATTGTAAGGAAGTGGGTGTATTATAGTATAGCCCTTAGGCAGGGCAGCCAAAAATTGGGAGGCTCCACATTGTCCCTGGATAGAGACGTGCATGAGGGCCTGTAAACCTGAAGTGCCCATTGTAAGGAAGTGGGTGTATTATAGTATAGCCCTTAGGCAGGGCAGCCAAAAATTGGGAGGCTCCACGTTGTCCCTGGATAGAGACGTGCATGAGGGCTTGTAAACCTGAAGTGCCCATTGTAAGGAAGTGGGTCTATTGTAGTATAGCCCTTAGGCAGGGCAGCCAAAAATTGGGAGGCTCCACGTTGTCCCTGGATAGAGACGTGCATGAGGGCCTGTAAACCTGAAGTGCCCATTGTAAGGAAGTGGGTGTATTATAGTATAGCCCTTAGGCAGGGCAGCCAAAAATTGGGAGGCTCCACATTGTCCCTGGATAGAGACGTGCATGAGGGCCTGTAAACCTGAAGTGCCCATTGTAAGGAAGTGGGTGTATTATAGTATAGCCCTTAGGCAGGGCAGCCAAAAATTGGGAGGCTCCACGTTGTCCCTGGGTAGAGACGTGCATGAGGGCCTGTAAACCTGAAGTGCCCATTGTAAGGAAGTGGGTGTATTATAGTATAGCCCTTAGGCAGGGCAGCCAAAAATTGGGAGGCTCCACATTGTCCCTGGATAGAGACGTGCATGAGGGCCTGTAAAACTGAAGTGCCCATTGTAAGGAAGTGGGTGTATTATAGTATAGCCCTTAGGCAGGGCAGCCAAAAATTGGGAGGCTCCACGTTGTCCCTGGATAGAGACATGCATGAGGGCCTGTAAACCTGAAGTGCCCATTGTAAGGAAGTGGGTGTATTATAGTATAGCCCTTAGGCAGGGCAGCCAAAAATTGGGAGGCTCCACATTGTCCCTGGATAGAGACGTGCATGAGGGCCTGTAAACCTGAAGTGCCCATTGTAAGGAAGTGGGTGTATTATAGTATAGCCCTTAGGCAGGGCAGCCAAAAATTGGGAGGCTCCACGTTGTCCCTGGATAGAGACCTGTTAGGTTCTTAGTGCCTCCGTGCTTGCATTTAAAAACCGCACGTGTGTGCCTGTTTGTGGCAGCTTTCCGCTGCATTTGTGTGAGTTTTGCAAAAACTTGGATATAACGCACAAGTCTAGTGAATACACATCAGCACAGCATTGCAAAATGCGCAAGGGCGTTGTCAATGAACAAGGAAGTGGACGTGATGGTGGTGCAGGCAGAGACCGAGGTTGTGTGCAAGCTCTAATTTCGCCACAACAAAGGGCCACATCTAGTCGCTCGCACGTCCTGTCCCAAATTCTTGGGGACCGCAGCAGTACACCGCTCTTGAACCAAGACCAGTGTCAACAGGTTGTTAGTTGGATAGCGGATAATGCTTCCAGTCAGATTGGCACCACCACAAACACTCTGTCTTCCACACGGTCAAGTGTCAGTAGCCGTGATACTGCACCGCACATTTCAGAACCTGATCCTCCTTCCTACCACCAGGCCGAGTACACGTCCACGGACATTACTGATCCCACACTTGGACACTCGGAAGAGCTGTTCGTTCACGTTTCCATTCACAAATTCTGGCCTCTCGCCAGCTCCTGTTGAAGTGGGCCATGACGAGATTGTATGTACAGATGCCCAAATATTTGAGCAGCCACGTTCTCACGAAGTTGGCAACGTGTCTCAACAAGGGGTGGACGATGATGAGACACAATTGTCAGGAAGTCAGGAGGAGGAGCAGGGTGCGGAAGAGGAAGACGACGTGGTGGATGATCCAGTAACTGACCCAACCTGGCAGGAGGATATGCAGAGCGAGGACAGCAGTGCACAGGGGGAGGGAGGCGTAGCATCACAACAGGCAGTAAGAAGCAGAGTGGTGGCCCCAGGCAGACGTCAGGCAACTGTTCCCCGGAACAACACGACACAAGGTGCCTGTACAAATGTTAGGTCTTCCCGAGTCTGGCTGTAATACTATTGTATGTATTGAGGATTTCGATTGCGTTAGGGCAATGACAACCAGAGACGAGTTCTTGGTGCAAGACGTTTATAATATGCAACCAGCAAATATGTACATAAACGGAACAAAAACACAGTAGAACATAAATACAGGAAATACCTTCCAGGGACGGAGCGAAAGGGAATTCCCGGGACCGCGCACCGGACTCCCCCAGGGACACCACCAAGAGCGAACCCCTATACAGGGACTGTCTGGCAATCACCCCAGAAGCCCTAAATGCGCAGCAGCCGGGACACAAAAGGGCAATAGGTAAGTCCAAAAATGTCCGTACGTGATGTGAGTCCAGAGTGGTATTAAACGGAAGGAACCGGGCAGAAGTGCCGACCAAAGACGGCAAACGGAGTCCGGGCACAGCTAGATGATACCAGATGAAGTCCAGAGTCGGTGTCGGTTGTTTTCCAAGAGGATCCGAATAACAATCAGGAACCAAAAGCAGCAGGGCAGGAGCACACAGGAAGCAGTATACTAAGGCACTGGACTAAGCTTTAGGGGCGGCTTTTAAACAGATGGACAGGAAGTAGGGCAACAGAACAGAAAACTCCATGTTAACAAAGGGCAAGCTCTTTCAAAAGAAAACTGGAAAACCCGGAACTCTGACACTGGCAGTTTTTTAAGTTGGCTCCAGATGATTCTAAAAAGGCCATTTGCAACACCTGCCATGCCAGCATCAGCAGGGGTACCAAAACTAGCAGCCTGACCACCACCAGCATGATCAGGCACATGTCAGCCAAGCACCCGACTTTGTGGGAAGTACAACAGAGTCGAGGAGCAGTGCTTGCTGATGTCACTGCTACGTCTTCGCTGGTTGTGCATGCGAGCCAATCCCCTGTCCATGCTGCCTGCGAACAAGCCTCCTCCACTCCTGCACCTGCAGTTGCCTACGCAGAAAGAACACCATCATCAAGCACGTCCTTGTCCCAGCGCAACGTTCAGTTATCCATTCAGCAAACCTTTGAACGCAGGCGCAAATACACTGCCAACACCCCACATGCCACAGTTCTAAATGCTAACATTTCGCGACTCCTTGCGCTGAAAATGTTGCCTTTTAGGCTGGTTGAGACAGAAGCATTCCGCGACCTGATGGTGGCAGCTGTCCCACGTTACTCGGTCCACAGCCGCCACTATTTCTCCCGGTGTGCCGTCCCCGCATTGCATAACCACGTGTCACAAAACATCACACGTGCCCTGAACAACGCTGTTTCAGCCAAAGTCCACCTAACCACAGACACGTGGACAAGTGCATGTGGGCAAGGCCGCTACATCTCGTTGACGTCACACTGGGTTAATATTGTGCAAGCTGGGACCCAGTCTGAGCGAGGGACGGAACACGTCCTTCACACACCAAGTTTTGCAGGCCCTACCTCAGTCAGGGTTTCACACACACTCTACAGCTCCGGAATGTCATGCTCCTCATCCTCCTCCTCCTCCTGCGCATCCTGATCCACTTTACCCTCCACACCAGTCCCAAGCTGGAAGTGTCGCGGGCGGAGGAGGGGACGGTGCGCTCTCCCACTGCTCGGGTCCGGCTGACGCTGCTCTACGGCTGCTGCTGCTCGTTGGCTCGAGCGATGGCCGGATCCCGGGGACTCGAGCGGCGCTACTCGCCCGTGAGTGAAAAGGGGTGGTTTGGGTTTTGGGGATATTGTCCGTGACGCCACCCACGGTTGTGGTGATTGTGTGGACACCACCGCTGCTCTGGACGGGGATCCCGGGAACCTGTGACAGGGAGCAGCTTTGTTGTTATTTCTCCCCTCCGTGGGTAGGGGGGTTGGTTGTCCCGGGGCCTGGTGATGGGGTAGACATGGATGACAGGCGGGTTGCGGGGCCTGATGAGGTGCAGGGTCGCAGGGGCAGCGCTGTGCCGCACGGCACGGAGGTACTCACTCAGCCCAATGATGATGACACAGTTCACGGTAAAACAAGTGGCTGGATGGACGGGTCACTCGGACGGCTGCGGTTGTTCCTCCCTGCAGGTTAGTGATGACTGTCTCTCCCTGCACCTAAGTTAAGTGTTGGTAGTGATGGTTTCCCAACGGTAACCCGCTCCCCGACCTGGATATGGGCCGGAGGAGCCCCTTTTGCCCACAGGCGCTGGCCCTGGGAGACGGTTGCCCTTGGCGGTGGCTGTGTCTCCCCTTCACGGTTGTACGGTTGCCTTCTATCTGGACTTGGCTGTTTGGAAACCCTGAGGTTCCCTTCACTAACGGATTTGTCAAATTCACGGCGACACCAAGCCTTGCCGGGATCCGAAAGTCCTCTGCCAATGGTGCTGGCTTCTCTTTGTATACCGGTCCGGTACGGCCGGGTCACCACCCGTCCACGGTCCTTACGGCAGACTCCAATCGGCCTCCACTGCAGACGGTCACCACATCCTGCCAACCTTGCTGTCCTGTCCGGGCCACACACCCGGACCAACTTCAGGCTCTTTGCTGTCACTTTTCTCCTCTCTACTACTTTCCTCCTTCCACTTCCTTAGCTTAACTCTCACTGCCTGTGTTTTCCCTCCTCCTCGGTGGGTGGAGACCAACCGCCTGGCTCCACACCCTGGTGTAGGCAACAGCCCCTGGGGAAGGCAACAAGGATTTTGTGTTTTGACTATGATATGCCTGCAGGGAGTGTGGGGTGTTTAAGTGTTGTGCTCTGTGGCCCCTGGCTTGTCCAGGGCGACACAGAAGCACTGCAGCACTGCCTCGGCGAAGCGGCAACAGGCAGTGCTGAAGCTAATCTGCATAGGTGACAAACCCCACAATGCAGTAAAGACAATTACGGACAACGCGTTTCAGCTAACAAAAGCCTTCATCAGGTGTAGTTTACATTGCTGGTATTAAGAAAATCTAATTTATAGACTGATCTGTCTATGTGTATGATGTAGGCGGGTATGAGGAACATGGGTGTGTACTTCCAATTATTAGTCACAAACAGAATAGTATCACATCAAATAGTACAGGAGAGACAATTAATATTAATCAACATCTAACATGTGACAGTGACCATGTAGTCTATGTGGTCAGCTGCGACTGTGGTCTTCAGTACGTTGGCCGCACCACACAAACGGTGCGGTCACGCATGAATGGCCACAGGCACAATGCGAAAAAAGGTTTTCTTAAACATAGTCTCTCCAGACACCTGTTAATCAAACATCAAAAAAATTTTGATATAAAAGTGACCCCTGTAGAAAGAATTGCAGAGGACGATAGTGACAGTTTTAAAAAATTAAATAGGAAGGAGTCCTATTGGATTTTTAAGCTGAAAACCTTATACCCAGATGGTTTGAACGATGTGATAGAGAATGTCTAAATGTATATGTATTTTTTTTTTTTTTCTCTTTGTCTCTTATTTATAAATGCAATATATCTGGAAGTGATTTTTATATAAGTGCATGAATTTTAAACTATTCTCTAAAGGAAAAAGGAAGGAAAGGGAGAGAGCAAAAGGGGAAAGGGAGAGAGAGGAAAGAGAAGGGAAGGAAGAGATGAAGGAAAGAGAGAAGGGAGAGAGAAAGGAAAAAAAAAAAAAAAAATTGTGTTTTTAATCTGAATAATTTATTATGTGTTTTATATCACCGCATATTTTAAACACCAAAATTTTCCTTATTAACAATTAGAATTTTTATTCTTTTTCATTCATAAATTGTATCATTGATGCATAGCAGCAATATTTGCTTGCCCTTACACATGATCCATATAAGGATTTCAGCACAAGAACCACCATTTACCTCTTCGAGGTTGAGTGCTAATCTAATTGGAAGTACACACCCATGTTCCTCATACCCGCCTACATCATACACATAGACAGATCAGTCTATAAATTAGATTTTCTTAATACCAGCAATGTAAACTACACCTGATGAAGGCTTTTGTTAGCTGAAACGCGTTGTCCGTAATTGTCCGTTTTTTATTGAACCCTTAATAAACTCTTGTTCTTGAAGTTGTTGCAAACTTGCACTGATAATCCATTTATCCTCCGGAAGCGCCGAAAGGGATTTTGTCTTTACTCCATTACCCACGTGGGAGCACCCGTTCAGGACTCTCATTGTTTTTCCCGAGGATTCGTGCTGCATACTGGAGGATTAATAAGAGAGTTGATCCACTACACGGATCATACTAGCGAAAACAGAAGAAATCTGCACGGTGAGTGTAAAATTCGTATGATCATACAATCTGTGTTTCCATACATCTACACTTAGATTTGGCGCCCCGTTGTTCTCTTCTTTTTTTCTTTCCTTTATTCTGAAACCCCACAATGCAGAAGAGGTGTGGACAGCTCTGAAACAGCAGGCAGATCACTGGCTCACAACTCTGAACCTAAAGCCAGGAAAGGTCGTGTGTGACAATGGCCGGAACCTGGTGGCGGCTTTGAGGCGAGGCCAGCTGACACATGTTCCATGCGTGGCCCATGTGCTCAACCTCGTGGTTCAGCGGTTTCTAAAGTCATACTCAGAGCTGTCTGATCTGCTGGTAAAAGTTCGCCGCCTGTCTGCACATTTTCGAAAGTCACCTACTGCTTCAGCCGGCCTTGCCGGCTTAAGACGCCGTTTGCATCTTCCGGCACACAGACTGGTGTGTGATGTCCCCACGCGTTGGAATTCAACTCTGCACAAGTTGGTCAGGATATGTGAGCAGAAGAGGGCAGTTGTTGAGTACCTGTATCACCTAAGCCGTCGGGAAATGGGTCAAACTCCACACATAACACCTGAGGAGTGGAGATGGATGTCCGACCTATGCACCATCCGCCAAAACTTTGAGGACTCCACCAAGATGGTGAGCGGCGATGACGACATTATTAGCGTCACCATACCGCTTCTCTGCCTTCTAAAATGGTCTCTGCTCAAAAAACAACCATGATGCATTGCAGGCGGAGCGCGATGAGTTTGAGCAAGAAACAGTAGTGGGTGTGGGTGATGATAACACACAGCCCAGCCTCGTCTCATCACAACGTGCAGTGGAGGACTATGACGAGGAGGAGGATGAAGACATGGAGCAACTCTCTGGCCAAATTGAGGATATGACATGCAGTCATATCCTCGGTTCAGCGTGGCTGGCCAGAGGACAGGGTAGATGATGAGGAGGAGGAGGAGGAGGACAGCATGTTCAGTCATCGTGTTGGTCAGGATACTGAAGTGATGGCTGTTAAGAGTCTGGCACACATGGCTGACTTTATGGTAAGCTGCCTGTCTCGTGACCCTCGCGTTAAGAACATCTTGGCCGACAATCATTACTGGTTGGTAACACTGTTAGACCCACGCTAAAAGGAGAACTTTATGTCTCTTATTCCCGAGGCGGAGAGGTCAGGCAAAATGCAGCAGTTCCAGAAGGCCATAGTCACGGAAGTAGGCAAAGCATTCCCCTCACAAAATGCTAGCGGCATAGGTCAGGAATCAGTGGACAACCAAGGCGTACAGCCGAGAGGGGCACAAGTCCAATCCGCCAGAGGTAGGGGAACAGTCTTTAAGATGTGGGACAGTTTTCTCAGCCCCAAACATACCACAGCCCCTGAGGTGAGGGGTAGTGCCACAAGAAATCCTAAGTTTGCCCAGATGCTCAAGGAGTACCTTGCAGATCAAACAACTGTACTCCGACATTCCTCTGTGCCTTACAATTAATGTGTATCCAAGCTGGACACGTGGCATGAATTGGCTCTCTACGCCTTGGAAGTCCTGGCCTGCCCTGCCGCTAGCGTTTTGTCAGAGCGTGTTTTTAGTGCCGCAGGTGGAATCATTACAGATAAACGCACCCGCCTGTCAACTGTAAATGCTGACAGGCTGACTCTGATCAAGATGAACAAGGGTTGGATTTGGCCAGACTTCACCACACACACCAACAGCAAATTACAGCGGAATTTAAAGTTTGTAACGGTAATTTGCCATGTACCTCCACTCACCCATGGTAACACACTTCTGGACTTTGGCTACTCGCTGGACTGCTCCTCCTTCTCCTCATGCGCCATCATGGTGACCGTTACAATAGTTAAGCCGTTGTTTCAGGTATACCCCCAGTGGTAAATTTTTTCGCCCATTCTTTCTGAATGGGCATTACAACGACAGGAGACCCGCTCCTTTGCAATGGGAACAATGTTTTGAGGCCCTCATGCACATCTCTATCCAGGGACAATGTGGAGCCTCCCAATTTTTGGCTGCCCTGCCTAAGGGCTATACTACAATAGACCCACTTCCTTACAATGGGCACTTCATGTTTACAGGCCATCATGCACGTCTGTATCCAGGGACAATATGGAGCCTGACGCTGCCACCGACTGCCACACACATGCTGTTTTTAAATGCAAGCACAGACGCAATAAGAACCTAACTGGTTTTTAGGAGCGACAATTACTGAGAAGTCTGACACTATCAGACACTGCTGACTGACGTGTATTATACACTAGACTTGTGCGTTATATAATAGTTTGTGCAAAACGCGCACCTGTACGCTGCCACCGACTGCCACACACGTGCTGTTTTTAAATGCAACCACGGACGCAATAAGAACCTAACTGGTTTTTAGGAGCGACAATTACTGAGAAGTCTGACACTATCAGACACTGCTGACTGACGTGTATTATTATACACTAGACTTGTGCGTTATATAATAGTTTGTGCAAAACGCGCACCTGTACCCTGCCACCGACTGCCACACACGTGCTGTTTTTAAATGCAAGCACGGACGCAATAAGAACCTAACTGGTTTTTAGGAGCGACAATTACTGAGAAGTCTGACACTATCAGACACTGCTGACTGACGTGTATTATACACTAGACTTGTGCGTTATATAATAGTTTGTGCAAAACGCGCACCTGTACCCTGCCACCGACTGCCACACACGTGCTGTTTTTAAATGCAAGCACGGACGCAATAAGAACCTAACTGGTTTTTAGGAGCGACAATTACTGAGAAGTCTGACACTATCAGACACTGCTGACTGACGTGTATTATACACTAGACTTGTGCGTTATATAATAGTTTGTGCAAAACGCGCACCTGTACCCTGCCACCGACTGCCACACACGTGCTGTTTTTAAATGCAAGCACGGACGCAATAAGAACCTAACTGGTTTTTAGGAGCGACAATTACTGAGAAGTCTGACACTATCAGACACTGCTGACTGACGTGTATTATTATACACTAGACTTGTGCGTTATATAATAGTTTGTGCAAAACGCGCACCTGTACCCTGCCACCGACTGCCACACACGTGCTGTTTTTAAATGCAACCACGGACGCAATAAGAACCTAACTGGTTTTTAGGAGCGACAATTACTGAGAAGTCTGACACTATCAGACACTGCTGACTGACGTGTATTATACACTAGACTTGTGCGTTATATAATAGTTTGTGCAAAACGCGCACCTGTACCCTGCCACCGACTGCCACACACGTGCTGTTTTTAAATGCAACCACGGACACAATAAGAACCTAACTGGTTTTTAGGAGCGACAATTACTGAGAAGTCTGACACTATCAGACACTGCTGACTGACGTGTATTATACACTAGACTTGTGCGTTATATAATAGTTTGTGCAAAACGCGCACCTGTACGCTGCCACTGACTGCCACACACGTGCTGTTTTTAAATGCAAGCACGGACGCAATAAGAACCTAACTGGTTTTTAGGAGCGACAATTACTGAGAAGTCTGACACTATCTGGACTGTTTTACACTGTGTACACCAGCCCCAGATATGATGAAGGCTGGTATACGGTCACCACTAGGAATGGCTATATATACCCTGCCTGCCTGCCTGTATACTGCTACAATAGTCCTGACAAGGACTCTTCTGGTCACTAGCCTGTATTCCGACCTGGCTATACCCTGCCTGTATATAGCAACAATAGTCCTGAGAAGGACTCTGCTACTGTACTCCGACCTGGCTATACCCTGCCTGCCTGTATACAACTAGAATAGTCCTGAGAAGGACTTCTGGTCACACTGTTTGCAGCCCTGCTCCGGAACTAACTATAAAGGGCCGCAAAGCTTTCCCTGAATCAGCGACACTCTCCCTGCACTGACTGTCTGGATAGTTGTGAGCAGAGCACAGCGCGCCGGCCGGTATAAAGGCTCGGTCACGCTGTGCAGGCCGGCCAATCACTGCAATTCCACAACTAACAGGGCTGTGGCATTGCAGTGGTCTGCCAGCCAATCCCTGCATGAGGGCTGGCTCTCAAAAGAGCGCCAACATGCAGAAATGAAGACCACGAGTATCGCGAGATTACTCGGTCCCCGCCGAGCAGCCCGAGTACAGCGATACTCGTGCGAGTACCGAGTAGTTACAAGCATGCTCGCTCATCACTAGTCACCGTACCTTCCCGAGTGCCGTGATGCGGTGGCAATCAGGGTAATAAGGAGTTAATAGCAGCTTATAGCTGCCACTAACTCCAAGATTAGTAATGGCAGTGTCTATGACACGCCATCACTAATCTGTAAGTAAAGTAAATAAGCACACACACACACACTGAAAAATCTGATTTTTGAAATAAAACACCAAGAAGCCCCTGTGTCACCACTTTATTAACCCCCAAATATCCAGGTCCAGCATAATCCACACTGATTCAACGACGTCTGTGAGAGAGTGCTCAATGCAGTCTCATTCCATGAACGATGCTGCAGGGGTTACTCCAGGTAATTTCTCACGGCTGGTGATGTCAACAAATTACTGCCCGAGAGAACTTCAGTGCTGCCATAAAGCACAACTCAGAGTGACGTCACTGACCGGCAGTGACCCTGCGAGAACTCAAATTCAAACTCCCGCAGGGTCATACATACATCACAAATAAAAGCTGTAATATCATCTATCCATCCATCTATCCATCTATCCAACTATCCATCTATCTATCCATATAGCTATCTGTCTCTCTCTATGCATCTATCCGTCTATCCATCTATCTATCCCTTTATCCCTCTATCTATCCATTATCTATCTATCCCTCTATCCCTTTATCTATCCATCCATCTATCCATCCATCCATCCATCTATCCATCTATCTATTATCTACCGACCCATCTATCTATCTATCCCTCCATCTATCCCTCCATCCCTCTATCCATTATCTATCTGTCTATCTATCTATCCCTCTATCCCTCCATCTATCTCTCTCTCTATCCATCTATCCCTCTATCCATCTATTTATCCAATATCTATCTATCCATCCACCCATCTAGCCATCTATTTATCCATTATCTATACATCTATCCCTATATTCATCTATCCATCCATCTATCCATCCAATATCTATCCATCCATCCATTTATCTATTATCTATCCCTCCATCCATCCATCAATCCATCCATCCATCCATCCTATCGGATAGATAGATAATATAGATAAAGGGATAGATAGATGGATACATAGATAGATAGAGGGATAGAGGGTTAGATGGATAATAGATAGACATAGATAGATAGATACATAGATAGATACAGTAGATGGATAGATAGAGGGATATATAGATAGTTAATGGATAGATAAATAGACAGACAGATAGATGGATAGATAGATGGATATATAGATAGATAGATAAAAAAGGATAGATGGATAGATAGATGGATAGATAGATAGACAGGCAGACCTATGTCAAACACATAATGTCCCACCTCCCTGCATATTCTAAGCTGGCACCCTTTAGTGACTTTTAGGTAGCACTAAAGGGTGCCTAGCCCTGTATTTAGCAAAAAAAAAAAAATAATTAAAAAAAAAAAGCGATGTTGGGTCCACCGCATTTTTGATAGCCTGCTAGGGTAAAGCAGATGGCTGCACTGCAGCCTATAGAACACACCTGGCAGCTTTACCTTGGTTGGGGATCCAATTTGGAGGGCCCCCAGGCTCTATATATGCTGCAAATGGTAAACTGCCCCTTCTTCAGCAGCTAGCCCAACAGTAATTAAGGCTATGCACTAAGTGCAAGGACTGCCAATAATGAGAAGGAAGCACTCAGATAAAACTTGGAAGAGACAGAGAGGAGGACCTATAAATATTTTTTCTTAAATTTTGAAAACACTCTTAATTCATGACTTTCAAAGTGTGAAATGATCTGCAGACAGTGCTAGGCCTAGCCAAAATGTCTAATGGGCATGCCTATACAGCCAGCAATAAACGTACTGCAGACACTATAATTCCAGTTTTGAATCAATTTTGAAAACACTGTCGATTCATGACTCTAAAATTGGTAAATGATCTACAGGCAAAGTGAGGCCTAACCAAAATAGCCAGGAGCATGGCAACTAGTGATGGGCGAATCCGAACTGTATAGTTCGGGGTCCGTACCAAACACATAGTGCTCGTACACATGATCCCGAACATGAGTTTTCCTGGGAAGGTCGTGTTACAGTTCGGGTCCAGTTCGGGTCCAGGGGCTGTAAAAAAAAGCAAATTAGTAAAAAATATTGTCATTATATTTACCGCTCCCGTGACGCGTCCTGCAGACTCTGTCTCCCGGTCAATTCTGCTTCCAGGTCCGATCATTTATTTCTGGTGGTATTCACTGCACTGCTCATCACACGGCAGTTTTCGGCTTTTTTCGGCCGTGTTCGCGGTGACATCAGGGTTCACCTGAGTCCATGAGCCATGGACTCGATTGAACTTTGACTGTCACTGCGAGTCTCGTATCGGTATCACCTGGTACGGCGCACACTCTCCTTACAGGAGCGGATCGGCTGCATGTATTTCCATGCAGCTGAGGCGCTCCTGTCAGTAGAGAGTGCGCCGTGTCAGATGATACCATGATGCAAGACTTGCAGGAGTCATATGCAAGCCTCAGCTGTGCCCTCGGGTGAATGCTCTGACAGCTCTGAGCTGAGTCTGTGTGATCAGACCTGTGTTTGTCTTCTCGCACAGATGTAGCAGAGCTGAAGATGCTCGCCCCCCGCCTTTGGACTACGTCTTCTCTGGGAGTTTATTTTTTCAATGTCGTCGGTTCTGTGCATTGTGGGGTCTCGGGGTCTAGGGTTTGGTTACTTCACCTAGAATTGCTGTTGTTTCCCATTGATACCACACTTGATACCACACCCGGACTTGTTTTTGCTTTTGGTTCATAAACATGAGCATTCCTATTCTTAAACCCCTCCCCCCCGTGACATCACCCATTAGGTTATTGTTCTTCAGTGTTTGGTTTCCTCATATGGGTCCAGACCCATAAAGTAACGTTGCTTACGCTACTCCTTGCTTTCATTATACTCTGAAAGTTTTGCCCCAATGCCCGAGTGGAGGGGATCCATTTCCATCATGATGCGCTCGATTATTGATGCTGGTGAAGTCTTTGGTGGCTTCACAACATGGTGAGCTTACGGTAAAACATGATGTGAGTGATATTCGTTTTCGATCACCGTTTCTTCATATGTTTACTATAAAGTGTTTTCTTTTTTCACACTACCGAGCCTTTAGGTATTGGTTCTTGCGTTCCTTGTTTTCTATCATTGGACCAATTTTCCCCTGTCCCTAGTTTCTACTGACCTTTTTTTTGCAATCAATGTTTCTCCATACATTCACTGCTAAGTGTTAAGTGGTTGCTTCCAAAAGTAGTAAGAACTAATAAAAAGAGCGTAATCTAGGTTTCCAATAGTTTTATTTATTTTCGCCAGTCTATGTAATGGTTGGCAGCTGGTCTTTTACTCATATATACATATATAATGTGTTTTCAGTATTTCCTTATTGTACAGGTGATGGAATTATTTAGATGGAATCAGACATTGCCAATGGTTCTCTCTACAGGATATCCTCAATCATGTATGGGTGCCTTGAAATGACTTATAGACTGATCTTACTGTATTGTTTATTCCAGTTATACAATTTCATTTATGTCATAAAAAAAAAAAAGTCCTTTCTTGCATTACTAAAGGCTGTGATTTAATTGCGAAGGATATACTGTATAGGGCAGTCTTGCACATTTGCACAACAGATACGATGCAGGGTGCTGACTATACATCAATTTCAACAAAAATTTGGAAATAAGGCCATCATGAGAAAAAGAAATAAAAATGATTGGAATGGTGAAACTAAAAAAAAAAAAATATAGCTCTTACAAATAGGTAGGTGCTACTTCTGGTAGGTGTGGCAATTGGTCTTTTCAATTCGGATTCCAAGGTCAAATCACAGAGCCTTTACATACTGATTGTTTCCTCAGGTACATTAGACCAGTTTATTGCTTTGGTAACAATTTTCTCTTTTCCAGATGGTGTCAGATCCGTGCTTTGGAATTTTTGGCTGCTCACCATGAGCAGCCCAGAGAATGGAGAGCTATGCAGGTGGAAGTGGACGTTCATTGGAGAGGCATCAGAGACCAGTTTTGGCAGGAATGATTTGCCGAAAGAGTTATGATTAGAGATGAGCGAACCAGCCGCGGTTCGGCTCGAGTTCGGTTCGTCGAACGGAGGTCTCGTTCGAGTTCAGTTCGGCGAATGTTCGACGAACCGAACTCGAACCAATAGGATATAATGGGAGGCAATCACAAACACATAAAAATGCATTATAAATGTACACACACAGTTAATAAACATTGCATAACACTTACCGGTCCCCGCGATCCCTCCTGCACTCTGTCTCCTGCCGCTATTCCATCCGATGATCGCTGAATCCTCCCGGTGACCAGCACTGCCAGCAGTGATGCAGGACCTATCGTGACGTCAAAATAGCCATGTGACCAGTCACGTGGCTATTATCTCATTGGCTACAGACTGGTCACATGACTATGGCGCGTCATGTAGGACCTGTCATTGCACTCTCCGTTAGGCCCCTTTCACACGTCAGTGATTCTGGTACGTTTGTGCTTTTTTTTAAACGTACCAGAATCACTGACATACGCAGACACATTCTAATGAATGGGTCTGCTCACACATCAGTGATTTTTCACTACACGTGTCTCCGTGCGGCGTACCCGCGTGTGCGTGATTGCCGCACGGAGACATGTCCATTTTTTTCTGGCATCACTGATGTTCCACGGACCACGCAGTGGTGTGGTCCGTGAAACACGTGCCAGAAAAAAACGTGCTTTTAAAATAAAAAACATTTTAACTCACCCGGCGTCTAGCGATGTCCTCTGCAGCCCGGGCTCCCTACTGCTTCTGAGCCGGCTCATTATTGTCGCGCATATTCATTATGCGCGACATAGCCGACCCGGAAGCAGCTGCTGCGGGGGTCACCGCCGGCCGGATGCTGCACCGCGGGAGGATTCAGCACCACGGACAGCGGGAGCGTGCACAGGTGAGTTGTGTTCTAAGTGCAATCACGGGCCACGGAGAACGGAGCCCGGATTGCACTTAGACAACCCACGTGTGCCGTGATTCACGGCACACGCAGGGACATGTGCGTGTTTTACACGCCAGTGAAAAACGTCTGTGTTTTTCACTGACGTGTGAAATGGGCCTTACACGGTGCACATTTGTGTATCGCCGTGTACCGGCGACATGCTCTAGCACACGGTCGACTCCCCGTTCCGTTAGGGACCGGCTGACACAGCTGGTCATTAACGGAGATCACCGTTGCCATAGCAACGCAGTTAGCGGTGACGTCCTCCTCCGGGAGCACCGTTGCTATGGTAACGCGTCTGTCAGCGTTACCGCTGTTACCGCTGACAGCCAGCAGCACTGATCACTCACAGAGTGAAGGCTGCACAGTGCTTCCCGTGCAGCCTTCACGGAGTGAAGGCTGCATGGGAAGCAGCGTCTTCCCCCATACAGCAGTGATGGAGCAGAGCTGCATGTGTTGAACGAGAAAGACAGAACACCATGGATCGTGGAGGGCTGACAGGGGGTAATAAAGATGGAGTTTCTAATGTGTCTGTGTATTTATTTCTATTAAAGTATTTTTTCTCTGTGTGGTGTCTTTTTTTAACCCTTTATTGGAGATTCTTAATGGCCGGGTCAAACGTGCCTGACATTAAGAATCTCTGGCTTAATACTAGCTAGTAAAACAAAGCTAGTATTAACTCATTATTACCCAACAAGCCACCCGGCTTCAGGGCTGTTGGAAGAGTTGGATACAGCGCCAGATGATGGCGCTTCTATGAAAGCGCCATTTTCTGGGGCGGCTGCGGACTGCAATTTGCAGCAGAGGCACCCAGAAACCTCGGGCTAACCTGTGCTGCGGATTCCAATCCCCAGCTGCCTAGTTGTACCTGGCTGGACACAAAAATGGGGCGAAGCCCACGTCATTTGTTTTTTAATTATTTCATGAAATAAGTGAAATAATTTAAAAAAACGGGCTTCCCTATATTTTTGGTTCCCAGCCGGGTACAAATAGGCAACTGGGGGTTGAAGGCAGCCCGTGGCTGCCTGCTGTACCTGGCTAGCATACAAAAATATGGCGAAGCCCACGTCATTTTTTTGGTGGGGAAAAAACTTCTGCATACAGTCCTGGATGGAGTATGCTGAGCCTTGTAGTTCTGCAGCTGCTGTCTTCTCTTCTCCATACAGACAGCAGCTGCAGAACTACAAGGCTCAGCATACTCCACCCAGGACTGTATGCAGAAGTTTTTTGCCCCCTGAAAAAATTATGTGGGCTTCGCCATATTTTTGTTTGCTAGCCACTAGCCAGGTACAGCAGGCAGGTACGGCTGCCCCCAACCCCCAGTTGCCTATTTGTACCCGTCTGGGAACCAAAAATAAAGGGAAGCCCTTATTTTTATTATTTCATGAATTTCATGAAATAATTAGAAAACAAATGACGTAGGCTTCGCCCCATTTTTGTGTCCAGCCAGGTACAACTAGGCAGCTGGGGATTGGAATCCGCAGCATAGGTTGGCCTGAGCTTTCTGGGCCCCACTGCTGCGAATTGCAGTCTGCAGCCGCCTCAGAAAATGGCACTTTCATAGAAGCGCCATCTTCTGGCGCTGTATCCAACTCTTCCAGCACCTGCCTGCTATACCTGGCTAGCATACAAAAATATGGCGAAGCTCATGTCCTTTTTTTGTAGTTTTTTGGCAAAAAAAATAAAAAATGCTTCCCTGGATTTTCCATTGCCAGTGAAGGTAACACCAAGCAGTGGGGGTTAGCAGCCAGTAGCTGCTTGGATTACCCTTAGGCTACTTTCACACATCAGTTTTCTGCATTCAGGCATAATCCTTTTTTTTCCTGATCCAAAGGATCCGGCAAAAAAATGTAAAACCGTATCCACCGGATCCGGTTTTTAACGGATCCGTTATGCCAGATGCGTACAAAACCGGATCCGGTTTTTCCTTTTTTTTGAAGGATCAGCTTTTTTAATTAATTTGGTGCGTGCGCAGTTTACAAAAACGGATCCGGTAGCCGCATCCATTTTTTACCGCATTGCGCCGGATCCGGCGTCCATAGGCTTTCACTGTAAAACACGCCGTATCGCGCTGCGGTTTTTTTTGCCGGACAAAAAAACGTTGCAAGACACGTTGCCTCCGGCTGCCGCTTTGATTAATTTTGCGGCATCCGGAAAAAACCGGATGCAACACAAAGCCATCAGGTACAATCCGGTAACAATGCAAATCTATGGGGATAAAACGGATGCGGTACCGGATCCGTTTAACCCGTTTTTTTCCGGATTGTACCTGATGGAAAAAAACTGATGTGTGAAAGTAGCCTTAGCTAGCAATATAAAAAATGCAGCGGGAGCCCATATATATTTTTTTTAATTATTTATTTAAATAACTAAAAACAAAATGGGCTTCCCTGTATTTTGATTGCTGGACATCACAGTGCTGTAAAAATAAATCTTTAAAAAAAATTACGTAGCGCTCCGCGGTATTTTTGATTCTCAGCGCAGATAAAGCAGACAGCTATGGGTTGCCACCCCCATCTGCCTGCCGTTACCTTGGCTGGCAATCAAAATACAGGGAAGCCCATTAATTTTTTCTATTTAAAAAATAGTTAAAAAAAAATGACGTTGGGTCCCCCCATTTTTGATAGCCAGCTAGGGTAAAGCAGACGGCTGTAGCCTGAAAACCACAGCTGGCAGCTTTACCGTGGTTGGGGATCCAATGTGGAGGTCCCCCCGGGCTCTTTTTTTATAATTATTTTATAAATATTAATAATTACACAAAAAAAGTAGGGTCCGCCCCAAATTGGTTTACCAGCCAAGGTAAAGCGGACAGCTGTGGTCTGGTATTCTCAGGGTGGGAAGGTCCATAGTTATTGGGCCTTCACAGCCTAAAAATAGCAGGCCGCAGGCACCCCAGACATGGCGCATCCACTAGATGCGCCAATCCTGGCGCTTCACCCCAGCTCATCCTGTGCCCTGGTGCAGTGGCAAACGGGGTAATAAATCGGGTTGATTCTAGCTGTAAGGTCACCTGACATCAAGCCCAGCAGTTTGTGATGTCATGGCGTCTATTAGATACCCAACATCATAAACTGTCAGTACTAACAAAAAAAAAAATCGACAAAAGAAATTTATTTGAAAAAACAGTCCCCAAAACATTTCCTCTTTCACCAATTTATTGTAAGAAAAAAAATAAAGGGGTCCCACGACGACTCTGGACCGTCTAGAATATGGGGGGGAGACGCTCAGGGAACGTATCCCCCATTTTCTAGGAGTGCAGACCCTTCATGTGAGGAGTGTGGGTGCAATGAATCTGCACTCACTCTCCCCGGGTCCACAGCAGCAGAGTCCATGTCGTAATGGTTGTTACCAAAGCTGCAATGCTCTGCTCATGAGGTAAGGGCATGCCTAATCAGGAGAACTATTCTACATTTCCAAATATTGGTATTTGCTGATATTATTGCTATTCCACCTATTATATATTGGGGATAGGATCTTGGAGATGGAATACCCCTTTAAGTCCAATTATCCAGCTGAATGAATACTTAACAACAGAGCTCGCTATTTAGATGTGTTTCCTTGTGGCGTATAACGGACTCTCATGTTTGGTAGTCGTTCAGCAGGGAAACTATAAAAGTATATAGCTCTCCTGATCAATTATGTTCCTTACCTCATGAGCAGGGCATTGCAGTAATAATAATAATTTATTCATTTATATAGCGTTATTAATTCCATAGCGCTGTATGTCTTTGGAGTGTGGGAGGAAACCAGAGGAAACCCACGCAAACACGGGGAGAACATACAAACTCCTTGCAGATGGTGTCCTTGGTGAGAATTGAACCCAGGACCTCAGTGCTGCAAGACTGCAGTGCTAACCACTGAGCCACCGTTTCGCCCGTTTAGCTTACAGATGCATAACCACCACTCACTGTGTCTGAACACAGGAAGCTGAGCTGACAGCCGCTCTGTGCATGCGGCAGCGTCTATTGTGAAGGAGAGGGCCGTGGGGGGGTCAACGCTGCACAGGTACCGTGGGACACCGGGGAACACCGGTGGGGTTATAGGGGGTGACCTGGCAGGGCCTGGGGAGGAGTTTTCTGTTGCATGTGTCATGGCACATGCGACAGAAATCAGAGGAGTAGGGTGAATGCGGCCGGCGCGCTGCTGTGCGTGCGGCCATCTTGGATTTCTGGGAGGGCATCAGGGGGGGCACTTTGGCGACACCGGGGGACCGGAGGGGACCGGGGAGGAGATTTATCATGTTTGTTCATGCCAGATGGGAGATAAATCATTTTTTACCGGCGCTGTCATTTACTGTAACGTGATCATCGGTGTACGGTGTATACCTGTGATCACGTGAGCGGGGACCGGAAAAACCGTCCTGAATCATGATCTCCAGGGTCTCAGCTAGCCCTGAAACCCCGGAGATTTTCTGACGCTGGGGGGCGTTATTCACTTATCTCTGCCTGCTGTTTATAAACGGCAGATCAGAATAAGGCTACATTAACACGACCGATCCATTTTTGTGGTCTGCAAAAAACAGTCTGTTTTTTTCACGGGTGCATCCATGTGGCATCCGTTTCCGTTCCGTAGACGGTCCGTATGTCATCTGTTTGTCATCCGTGTGCCTTCCGTTTTTTTTGTGTACTGCAAAAAAACTGAAGGAGGGTAAATACATAAATTTACCCAGGATCCATAGCTTCATCCTACATGAGGCGGTCACATGTTCACTCCAGTGCCATTTTCTACTGCTTTTCACAGTGTAGAGCGCTCTGGTGATTTTCTTGTGCTTGTGCACTTCATATCAGTCTTTTCTGTCATTATAATGGCAGAAAGACACATAATGTCCCACTCTCCTGCATTTTGTAATTTTGCACCCTTTGGTGCCTTTCATGTGGCACTAAGGGGTGCTTAGCTTTGTATTTAGCCAAAAAAATGGAAAAAAAAAATGACGTAGGGTTCCCCCTATTTTTGTAGTCAGCTAGGGTAAAGCAGACGGCTGCAGCCTGCAGACCACAGCTGGCAACCTCACCTTGGCTGGTAATCCAAAACTGAGGGAACCCCACGCTGTTATTGTAAATTAAATAAATAATTAAAAAAAAAAAACGTAGGGGTCCCCCCAAAATTGGATCACCAGCCAAGGTAAAGCAGACAGCTGGGGTCTGATATTCTCAGACTAGGGAGGTCCATGGTTATTGGACTCTCCCCAGCCTAAAAATAGCAGGCCGCAGCCGCCCCAGAAGTGGCGCATCCATTAGATGTGCCAATCCTGGTGCTTCGCCCCAGCTCATCCCGCGCCCTGGTGCGGTAGCAAACGGGGTAATATATGGGGTTAATACCAGATGTGTAATGTCACCTGGCATCAAGCCCTGGGGTTGGTGAGGTCAGGCATCTATCAGATACCTGACATCACCAACCCAGTCAGTAATAAAAAAAAATAGACGACAAACACATTTATATTTGAAAAAACACTCCCCAATACATTCCCTCTTCAACCAATTTATTAGAAAGAAAAACAAATCCAGGTCTGCTGTAATCCAAGGGGTTGCCATGACGATCCACACTGTCCCAGTCAATGAAGAGCAGGATGTTCCCCATTGGCTGGGAGAGCAGTGCTGTGACCTGAGCTAACATCAATGGGTCAGCCCAGGTCCCTGCAGGGGATGACAAGTGCTGCTGTCAGCGAGGTACATTACCTGCGCTGATCTCCTGCACTGCTGACAGCACCTGTCACTGAGTTCAATGACCGGCGCCTTCACAGCCAAGTATCGCGAGTGGCCCATGACGTTACCGTTTGTCAGTCTCGGGTCGGAAGCGAGAGAAGGTGATGTGACAAGCGGCGGCCATGGAGGACAGTGACAGCGCTGAGGTCGGGACTTCATCACCGCAGGTAAGCCGAGCGGGACCATGTGTGCAGAGTGCCAGGTGGGCGGAGCCATGTGTGCTGGCGGCGGAGTGCGAAGTGGGTGGCGCTGAGGACATCAGTGTCGTGGACTGCTTGGCTGGGGACAGGTGAGTGTGAGTGTGAGTGTGTGTGTGTGTGTGTATGTATGTGTACATGCCGCGTGCAGGAGGGGGCGGAGTGAGCTGAGCGGGAAAGTGTGGGCTTCCTGCACGTAACTAGGATAAACATCGGGTTACTAACCAAAACGCTTTGCTTGGATACCCAATGTTTATCTTGGTTACCAGCTTCTGGCAGGCTGCCAGCGATGGCTCCTGCACACTGTAGCTGTAAAAAGCCCTGCTTTTTGCTGCTAGAACCGTTCTCGAACGTATCTAGAACTATCAAGCTTTAGCAAAAAGCGCGAGTTCTAGTTCGATCTAGAACAGCCCCCAAAATCACTCGAACCGTGAACTGGAGAACCGCGAACCGCGCTCAACTCTAGTTATGATCTCACTGGACGCATTTTTATATGTTACTTTTTGGGATGACCTCTGCCTCTTCCACGTAGATTCTCACTATGATGAGTTCCAGGTTGATTTAGGAGCTTATACTGGTTTAGTCAGGTCATTCCTCGTGATCTTGTATTGGATTAGTCAAAGGTCATTCATCGCGAGGTATGACAGGGCGGCTATTGATGGATTGTTGAGTACACTTCATGCTGGAGTGCCACGTTTTATTTGAGGCATACGGTTCAGAGCTTCTGTTACTCACTGGTATACGTTTAACATGACTTAGGGTTGATATTTCTTTGGTTTGCAGGTTAGTATTTAACATGCCTTAGTTCCTGGGTGGGGGTCGGAGCACAGTTTGCTACTTTGCTCCTCCTTGGCGGTCAATTCAACAACGTTGGTGGTTTTTTGGTACAAAAGCTACCCCCGCCGGGAGTCCGGCTGCGGCACAACGCTTTGTACTGGTTTACTGTGATTTATTTCAGTAGTTTTAGTTTGATATTTTGGGCTGTGACCGACCACCATCCACTAAAAGATGAGATTTGATTATTAAATCTCCAAATAAAGAGAGTTCTGATTTATGTACCTGAGTCTGATTCTTCATTACATGGGACGATTGGTTGTGGGTTTGTTGGGGTCGCAGCAGTCTGTGGAGCATTCCAGTATTTGACTGGGTGCCCCCTGACTGCTGTGTCCCGTAATAATAAGGGGTTAATCTGGTCGTCCCATGTAATGTTTTGCCTCCTCCCCGTTTGTTGCAGCCAATAATTTTTCTCTCCTCCTCCTGCTTCCCCCCTTTATAATCTCATTCCCTGTCTTTTACGGTCTCTCCCCACTCTGTGGGACCCGGAGGCAGCTGTCCCACCCACCCTCCCTTTGTCAGCGTTGATGGTTTCAGTGTGGACGCTTACCTGCGCCAGAAGTCCGGCTGTAAGACAATGATTGGTACTGTAAAAGCTACCTGCGCCGGAAGTCCGGCTGTGAGACAATGATTGGTATTGTAAAAGCTACCTGTGTCGGGAGTCCGGCTGTGAGACAATGATTGGTACTGTAAAAGCTACGTGCGCCGGGAGTCCGGCTTCAACACAATTATTTTGACTGGTTTGGCTTACTTGCGCCGGGAGTCTTGTTTCAACACAATTATTTTGACTGGTTTGGCTTACTTGCGCTGGGAGTCTGGTTTCAACACAATTATTTTGACTGGTTTAGCTTACTTGCGCCGGGAGTCTGGTTTCAACACAATTATTTTGACTGGTTTGGCTTACTTGCGCCGGGAGTCCGGCTGCAACACGAGTTGTACTAGTTTTGTTTTCCATAATATTGGATTAAGTCACAGCAGCGGTCAATTCAACAATGTTGGTGATTTTTTGGTACAAAAGCTACCCCCGCCGGGAGTCCGGCTGCAGCACAGCGCTTTGTACTGGTTTACTGTGATTTATTTCAGTGGTTTTAGTTTGATATTTTGGGCTGTGACCGACCACCATCCACTAAAAGATGAGATTTGATTATTAAATCTCCAAATAAAGAGAGTTCTGATTTATGTACCTTAGTCTGATTCTTCATTACATGGGACGATTGGTTGTGGGTTTGTTGGGGTCGCAGCAGTTGGTTCAATTTTGAACTAAGTCATAGGCGGGCTTTGCACGTTGCGACATCGCAAGCCGATGCTGCGATGTCGCACGCGATAGTCCCCGCCCCCGTCGCAGGTACGATATCGTGTGATAGCTGGCGTAGTGATAATTATCGCTACGCCAGCTTCACATGCACTCACCTGCCCTGCGACCGTCGCTCTGGCCGGCGACCCGCCTCCTTCCGCATAGCCGCCGGCGGCAGGTAAGGAGATGTTCCTCGCTCCTGCGGCTTTACACACAGCGATGTGTGCTGCCGCAGGAACGAGGAACAACATCGTACCTGTCGCGGCACCGGCATTATGGAAATGTCGGTGAATGCAACGATGATACGATAATGACGTGTTTGCGCTCGTTAATCGTATCATCTAGCATTTACACAGTACGATGTCAAAAGTGACGCCGGATGTGCATCACTTTCGATTTGACCCCACCGACATCGCACGTGCGATGTCGCAATATGCAAAGTCGCCCTTAATTCATGACTCTCAAAGTGGTAATAGATCTGCAGGCAGTGTGAGGCCTAGCCAGAATGGCCAGGAGGCTTGGCAATACAGCCAGCAACAGACATACAGGAAACACTGATTCCAGTTTTGGATGAATTTTGAAAACACTCTATTCATGACTCTGTAAATGAGACAGAATCCTCAAACAATGCGAGGCCTAGCCTAAATGACTATGAGGCACTGGAGATGTTATGGAACACATGCTTGCTTGTGTAAGGCGGGGACGGAACACCAAGAGAAATAATGAGGGCGGGGGACTGAATATCGATGGACGGCCTTCGCTATGAGGTTGCAGAAAGCCTGATTGTCCACAAGCCTTAATGCCAAAATTTGCAGGGAAAGTAGTCTGCAAATGTGGCCGTTTAGTGCTTTCACCTATGGCTGGATGGCTGCGTATTTTACCGCTTGTGTTCCATGGCCCATGGTAGAGACAGCTGAATGCTCCACTGGAACAAGGAAGTGTATGTGTTTCCTGATGGTGCTTGTGAATGTGCAAATATAGTTTCAGGGCAGGAGGCATCCACACCTGCATCCTGGACAAGGGATTGCCAGCATGTAGCACAGGGGAAGATGCAGTGGGGTCACCTGCAGACAATGATTGTGAACCCAGGCATTAGGCCCACCTAGTCAACCAGGAGGCATCGCTATACGGCCAGCAACAGACATAAAGGAGACACTCTGATTCCAGTTTTGGATCAATTTTAAAAACACTCTTAATTTATTACTCTTCAAGTGGCAAAGGATCTGCAGACAGTACAAAGCCTAGCTTAATTAGCCAGAAGGCATGGCGATACAGGCAGCTACAGACGTACAGAAGAGATTATGATTCCAGTTTAGGTTGAATGTTGAAAACACTTTTAGTTCAAGACTCTCAAAGAGGGAAAGGATCTAAAGGCAGTGCGAGGCCTAGGCAAAATGGCAAGGAGGCATGACATTACAGCCAGTAACAGATGTACAGGAGGCACTATGATTCTAGTTTTGGATCAATGTTGAAACTCTCTTAATTCATGACTCTCACAGTGGTAAGGGATCTGCTGACAGAGCAAGGGCTAGTCAAATAGCAATACAGGCAGCAACAGAGGTACAGGAGACACCGTTTCCAGTTTTGGTTCCATTTTGAAAAAACTTATAATTTCTGACTCCAAAACTTTGAAAGGATAAGCATTTGTAGTGACTGAGGCTTCAGTCACCACAGGGCATTGCATTTCATTTAAAGTGTGATGCTTGGACTTGGGTGATGAAGGAGTTAATGACTGGTGTTGTTTTTCACTTACAAAACATCTAGGTATGATTCACCACTTACACAGGAAGCCAGGCAATCTGGAGAATTCCAGGTTGCTGGGGCAACTGCCACTAAGAGTCATCCCAAGGGTGGGGCCACTGAGTGAGTAAGAGAGACACAAACTTTTTTCACTTCAGTTCAGTCTGGGAGCAGGAGAGAGCAGACAGCCTTAAGAGAGGAAGGAGAGCAAGGCTGGTCCTAGGGTCGGGAGACTCGTGGACATTGTGCCAGGACCAGGGGTCACAACACCACACGGAGTCGGCAGGAATGAGACTGGAATAGGGCGAGAGGTGACCAGTGGAGAAGTGAGACAGAGTAGATATGGTAGCTGAGGTCGAGCCTAACCATTCACACAGTGCCAGCACAGTCGAGGTGCAGAGCCCTTTATTGGGGAAACCTTCATATATTCTAACAAATCTGCAGGAGATGGGGATTTCATGTCCCATCGTCCACCACCCACTTTCCTGGAGCACAGTGACATATAGAATATGGGATCGGGTTTACAACCAGGCCCCACGGCAAGGACCCGCGTCACCTGCACATGGGACAGGACACTTAACATGGACAGCGGGGTGACCAAGTTGCTTCAGGCCATGGGGAGCCACGAGTAAGCGCAAGTAGGAAGGTCTAACACATTTCCACAGATACTTGTGATTGCCTGTGCTTCACCCGGAATCGGCTGGAGTCCATCCATGGTGGCGGAAAGTGGCACCTACGGGGAGCTTTAAGAACTGGGAGTAAAAGGAACTTTGAACCACAGCCATGAAACAATGTTGTCCTTGTCATTGCCGGCGCCGCCACCCTGCGCTTCGGCACCATCAGCCATTCACATCGCCTTCATCCTACCTGGGACTCGCTCCACCTGTGGGGGGCTGGACTATCTGGACTGTATTAACATCAGCCCAGGAGGAGAGCAACATCTTGCAGTGGCGGCCGATTCCTGGCCACGTACCACAGGTGGCGCTGCAAAGCATCCCCCATTCCCATCCAACACTGCTCCTGAAAGAGGAAAACTCGCAGGAAGGGTCTGTGGTGGGTGATGCCCCAGTCACCACTGCAACCGGTGACACGTTTCCCAGGGACTCTTCACCCGCCTTCCACCCCCCTTTACACCTTTGCACCCACTTGTTTGTCCTTTACATATAGCCAATGGGGCCATGGAGCTGGGTCAGGCCAGTCACAGCAACCCCACAAAAACACTGGCCCGGTGACGAGTAACCACTTAGGCCCCATGGGGCACTACACATTGTCTCCACATTACATCTACAGTTGAAACCAGAAGTTTACATACACTATCTAAAAAGACCCATATGCATGTTTTTCTCACTCTCTGACATGAAATCAGAAATAAAGCTAGGACAATTAGGATTACCAAAATTATTTATATTTGCCAAATGTCAGAAAAATGAATGTGGTAAGGCATTTTTATTACATTCTGCAAAGTCAAAGTTTACATACACTAAAGCCTGCTTTACACGGTACGACCGATTGTGCGATTTCACAATCGATCGTACCCGCCCCCGTCCTTTTTGCGTCACGGGCAAATCGCTGCCCGTGTCGCACAAAGTTAGTAACCCCCGTCACACATACTTACCTCTCGTGCGACCTCGCTGTGGGCGGCGAACGTCCACTTCCTGGAGTGGGAGGGACGTTCGGCGTCACAGCGACGTCACACGGCCGCCGGCCAATAGAAGCGGAGGGGCGGAGATGAGCGGGACGTAAACATCCCGCCCACCTCCTTCCTTCCACATAGACCCGGCGGCGGCCGCGGGAGGCAGGTGAGCTGATCATCGTTCCCGTGGTGTCACACGGAGCGGCGTGTGCTACCACGGAAACGATGGTCAACTAAATTCAACGATATTATGGAACCTAACGAGCAGTACCCGACTCACGATTTGTGAGCGATACTGCGTCGCTAGGAGATGTCACACAGGCCGGCATCGCCAGCGATGCCGGATGTGCGTCACAAAAACCATGACCCCGACGATCTATCGCACGATAGATTGTCTGGTGTAAAGCAGCCTTAAGAGTACTATGCCTTTAAACAATATGGGACAGCCCACATGATGATATCATGTATGGTATATTATCAATATCTGAGTTGTTTAGAAACACACCTGTGGATGTATTTTAAAAAATTAGCCAAGATCTCAGGAAGAGAATTGTTGACTTGCACTTGTCTGGTTCATCCTTGTGTGCAAAACAACCCCGCAGTTTTCTGACAGGAGATGCATGTCTGTGAACTCAGTGACCTCACTTGAGGTCAGGTCACGGAGTTCATTGAGATTCCCTGAGGTAAGGTTATCTGCGGTCACTGGTGGAGGACTGTAGGAACCTCCAGCTGTGGCCACAACTAATCTGAGTGATGTCATCACTGATCACTGTGGTTCAGTCTCTGCCTGAAGTTACAGCATGTGGTAATGTTCTATGGCCGCATGCTGTCAGTTCAGATGTAGCAGAGCTAGAATCGTTGTAGAACCTCGTATGGATTATGCTGGACCTCTGTCTTTTGGGGGTTAATAAAGTGGTGAAAGAGGGTGTTTTTTGGTATTTTATTTCAAATAAAAGATTTTTTTGGTGTTTGTGTTTAATTACATTTACTTACAGATTAGTAATGGGGGGTCTCATAGACGCCTCCCACTAGTAACCTAGGGCTTAGTGGCAGCTGTGAGCTGCGATTAAGCCCTTATTACTAGAGTTGAGCGCGGTTCGTGGTTCTCCAGTTCTAGGCTCGAGTGATTTTGGGGCATGTTCTAGATCGAACTAGAACTCGAGCTTTTTTGCAAAAGCTCGATAGTTCTAGAAACGTTCGAGAACGGTTCTAGCAGCAAAAAACCAGCTAAATCCTAGCTTGGTTTCTGCTGTAATAGTGTAAGTCACTCTGTGAATCACACTATTATGACATTTCAGTGTATAGTGTGCGTGAACAGCGCCTTCAGATCACTGCTGTTTCTATAATGGCGATCGCCATTTTTTTTTTTTTTTCTTGTCTTCCTTCCCTAAGCGCGCGCGTCTTGTGGGGCGGGCCAGCATGTCAGCCAATCCCAGACACACACAGCTAAGTGGACTTTTAGCCAGAGAAGCAACGGCATGTGTGATAGGATGTCCATGTCACATGTCCCTGCATTATAAAAACGGACATTTTCCTCCCAGGACGCCATTATCTGCCTTCTGCGTCTTTGGTGTCAGACATCACTGTCGCAGCTCCGTCCTCCTGAGTCCTATCGCCGATACAGCTGTATGCGCTGCATACACAGCGTTAGACAGCTTAGGGAGAGCACATTCTAGCAGTCCTTTTAAGGGCTCAAACCGGCAGGGTCAGAGAGCAATAGGTGACAGGTCCTGAAAACAACAACAGCGTCTGTGTAGCCAAGGTCAGGGATTTCCTCCCTGCATTTCACCATTAGGAGGGAATAGAAAGGCAGGCTTCCATTCCTCTACCCAGAGCCCCACAATCCTGCCACTGTACCCTCTTGTCCTCTGCACACTCCAACTCATTATAACTAAGCCATTATACTAGCAAACACTCAGTGTACCTAGTGGCATCCTAAACGTGGCTATTGGACTTTGCTATAGTCCCACTAGTGCAAAGACATTTGAAGAGCACGTCTGCCTGCATTGCACACTCCAACTTTTTTAAACTAAGCCATTTTACTAGCAAACACTCAGTGTACCTAGTGGCATCCTAAACGTGGCTATTGGACTTTGCTATAGTCCCACTAGTGCAAAGACATTTGCAGAGCACGTCTGCCTGCATTGCACACTCCAACTTTTTTAAACTAAGCCATTATACTAGCAAACACTCAGTGTACCTAGTGGCATCCTAAACGTGGCTATTGGACTTTGCTATAGTCCCACTAGTGCAAAGACATTTGCAGAGCACGTCTGCCTGCATTGCAGACTCCAACTCTTTTTAACTAAGCCATTATACTAGCAAACAGTCAGTGTACCTAGTGGCATCCTAAACGTGGCTATTGGACTTTGCTATAGTCCCACTAGTGCAAAGACATTTGCAGAGCACGTCTGCCTGCATTGCACACTCCAACTTTTTTAAACTAAGCCATTATACTAGCAAACAGTCAGTGTACCTAGTGGCATCCTAAACGTGGCTATTGGACTTTGCTATAGTCCCACTAGTGCAAAGACATTTGCAGAGCACGTCTGCCTGCATTGCACACTCCAACTTTTTTAAACTAAGCCATTATACTAGCAAACAGTCAGTGTACCTAGTGGCATCCTAAACGTGGCTATTGGACTTTTGTCTATTCACACTATTGTAAACATATTTGCAGCACGTCTGCCTGCATTGCACACTCCACCTTTTTTTATCTCAGCCATTATACTAGCAAACACTCAGTGTACCTAGTGGCATCCTAAACGTGGCTATTGTACTTTTGTCTATTCACACTATTGTAAACATATTTGCAGCACGTCTGCCTGCATTGCACACTCCACCTTTTTTTTAACTCAGCCATTATACTAGCAAACACTCAGTGTACCTAGTGGCATCCTAAACGTGGCTATTGTACTTTTGTCTATTCACACTATTGTAAAGATATTTGCAGCACGTCTGCCTGCATTGCACACTCAAACTTTTTTAAACTAAGCCATTATACTAGCAAACAATCAGTGTACCTAGTGGCATCCTAAACGTGGCTATTGTACTTTTGTCTATTCACACTATTGTAAAGATATTTGCAGCACGTCTGCCTGCATTGCACACTCAAACTTTTTTAAACTCAGCCATTATACTAGCAAACACTCAGTGTACCTAGTGGCATCCTAAACGTGGCTATTGTACTTTTGTCTATTCACACCATTGTAAACATATTTGCAGCACGTCTGCCTGCATTGCACACTCAAACTTTTTTAAACTCAGCCATTATACTAGCAAACACTCAGTGTACCTAGTGGCATCCTAAACGTGGCTATTGTACTTTTGTCTATTCAACCTATTGTAAAGATATTTGCAGCACGTCTGCCTGCATTGCACACTCAAACTTTTTTAAACTAAGCCATTATACTAGCAAACACTCAGTGTACCTAGTGGCATCCTAAACGTGGCTATTGTACTTTTGTCTATTCACACTATTGTAAAGATATTTGCAGCACGTCTGCCTGCATTGCACACTCAAACTTTTTTAAAGTCAGCCATTATACTAGCAAACACTCAGTGTACCTAGTGGCATCCTAAACGTGGCTATTGTACTTTTGTCTATTCACACTATTGTAAAGATATTTGCAGCACGTCTGCCTGCATTGCACACTCCACCTTTTTTTAACTCAGCCATTATACTAGCAAACACTCAGTGTACCTAGTGGCATCCTAAACGTGGCTATTGTACTTTTGTCTATTCACACTATTGTAAAGATATTTGCAGCACGTCTGCCTGCATTGCACACTCAAACTTTTTTAAACTCAGCCATTATACTAGCAAACACTCAGTGTACCTAGTGGCATCCTAAACGTGGCTATTGTACTTTTGTCTATTCACACTATTGTAAACATATTTGCAGCACGTCTGCCTGCATTGCACACTCCACCTTTTTTTAACTCAGCCATTATACTAGCAAACACTCAGTGTACCTAGTGGCATCCTAAACGTGGCTATTGTACTTTTGTCTATTCACACTATTGTAAAGATATTTGCAGCACGTCTGCCTGCATTGCACACTCAAACTTTTTTAAACTCAGCCATTATACTAGCAAACACTCAGTGTACCTAGTGGCATCCTAAACGTGGCTATTGTACTTTTGTCTATTCACACTACTGCAAATCTATGTGCAGCACCTCTGCATGACAACCTCCTGCTCTGTTTTTAATAAGCTATAATGATAGCACAAAATACTGCCATTTAGTGGCATCATAGAACTGGCTGTTGTATTCCATTAGTGCCCCACTGGTGACAAGCTATTTCTAGCACCTCTACATGACACCCTCATGCACATTTTGCTACGCTAATGTTATAGCAAACTCATGGAATTCATTGCTGCATTTCATAATTCGGAGGGATAGAAAGTCAGGCTTCCTTTAGCTTTTCCTTCTGTTCATAGACAGCATCTCCAAGAGCAATTTCCCCTCCACGTCTAAGTGTGGAGAGGCAGCTAGTGCGCATGTGTGTGCCGATGTACCCCAGCTGCAGCATAATTACAGTGTTTCGCGTAGTGAGTATGCTCAGCCTGACTGTGTTATTCCTGACGCTAAGGGTATGTGCGCACGTTGCTTTTTACCTGCTTTTTACCTGCTTTTTTGCTGCTTTTTCTTCTGCGCTGTTTAATGCCAAAATAGATGTGTTCTTCTATTCAAGCAAAGTCTATGGGAATTTGGGTTTCTTGTTCACACTATGTTGTTCAAAATGCTGCCTTTTTGTGGCAGAACTTTGGTCAAAAACTCAGCTTTGCAGTGCAAAACCCAAATGGCAAAAACAATTGACATGTTGCTTCTTTGAAAAGCTGAGTTTTTGACCAAAGTTCTGCCACAAAAAGGCAGCATTTTGAACAGCATAGTGTGAACAAGAAACCCAAATTCCCATAGACTTTGCTTGAATAGAAGAACACATCCATTCTGGCATTAAACAGCGCAGAAGAAAAAGCAGCAAAAAAGCAGGTAAAAAGCAGGTAAAAAGCAACGTGCGCACATACCCTCAGTCTTCTTTTCGGGATACAGCGCATGCTCCCACACTAAGTGTGAAAAGCCTCTTTGCACAGGTGCTTGCATTCCGTGCCGGGTCTAAGTCCTGTTTTGTGCCTAGACACCATGCTAAAGCTGATAGTCTTTTTTCAGAGACTGTATTTCATGCTACTGAGCATGCTCAGGCACTTCCTGCATCAGAGACTAGGTCCGGTAATGAACTCTTTGGCCCTGGCCCTGATGTGGGGGTCCCATATAGACCACAGGGCATCAGGTGTCCTTCCAAATGGCTTGCAGAGGCCCACACCTATGACTTGTCACCGCATTATTGATGGTCAGACGATGACTGGTTAGGTGTTTGGGTCATGGCAGCCATGAGGTCATCATTGAAGTTGCGTTTCCAAATAGGACGCTAGTTATGCCACTCATGACGTGTCACTCTACTTTTGTCTCCAGGAGGTGCATTGTGGTTCACCCTGGTTTGGGGCGGACCCAGGTTATAAAAGGGGCTGGAGCCAACAAGGAGGTGTGCAGTCTTCTATTATGCTCCGAAAGAGCACACCTCCATGTGTTGAACCCATTGCGGCTTTAGGCCAGAGGTAGGCAGGGATAGGGTGTCGATGCAGGCCACCACCACAGTTGGTAACGCAGAACGGTTAAGACCAGCTCCTGTCCTACCAGTCCTGCTTGTGCAGCCCAGTGGCATTAACATGCCTGCTGCTGCTGATGCGCCTGCTGTCCACAGGTGTGCCCCTACGCACACGGTCAGAGTACTCAATGGCCCCTGTGTTGTTAACAGGGAGTTCCTGGGCTGGGTGGGCATGTGGACCCTGTGACGCTAACAGGGCTCCCAGTCTCCAGATCCGAATGGCGTCTAACTCGGTTCAGGCTACTATTAGTTTCATAGCCACACAGCTCTGTATCCTCCACCAAACCTTCCAGTTGCCAACCTCTCCTTTTCCAACTGGGAGCACGGTGGACACTGACTGCTGATGGGGATATATACCTTTCTCTTTCTTTTCTTATTAATTTTCGTTATATAGCGGTCACAGATTATATAACACTTTATCCAAATCTGCCAGTCCCACTGTAACAGATGGTGTTTCTTCAGCAAATGTTACAGTTGCTTAACCACCAAATCCACGGACCAAAACTTTTTTCCCCTTTCCAACACACCTGTTCCCCTTTCCAACAGCATCTGTCCTTTTTCAACTCATTTTGGGATATGACCAAAAGTGCAACTGTGCAGGGACACCGTACTCAACGCCATCTCAGCACAGCAGCCATCCCTCGGTCCCTCCGATGTGGACAAGTAAAAGACCATTTCCTCCTATCCATGACAAAGCGTTGAGATTCACTCTGTGCAGCACTGGTGTTTAGTGGAAAAGTAGATCTAAGATTGCGTACCACATTCTGCAGATACTCCTGTATATGTGCGTCCATTTCTATGGCAGGAATTAGTTCGCCAAATTTTGTCTTGTACCGGGGATCTAACAGTGTGGCAACCCAGTATTCAGGATTACTTCAAATTCATACAATCCGAGGGTCATGTAGGTAGTGTAGCAAGAAGGCGCTCATGTGTCTTGTGCATCCAGGAGGACCAAGTCCTTGGTGTGTTGGTGGCAGAGAGGTGAGAATCGTGCATCCTTCCTCTGCCCTCTCCCCACAACCTCGCACAACCGAAATGTGAGCAAGCTCTCACTCATCTGCTGAGTCTTCCATGCCCATCGCCAGTTCGTCCTCCATTTCTTCATGGGCTCCTGCACTTTCATCAACACTTTTTGCTGATACTATGCGCCCTTGTTAATCCCTCTCCCTCACCATGACTGCCGCATAGGTGCCGCTGACCATCTGGACCTCGTAGATCTTGTTATCCCTTCCGCATATGACTCCTCCTGTACTTCCTCCCCTTCCTCTTGTCCCAACACCTGACTCCGAATAATAATTACAGTGTGCTCCATCATGTAGATGACCAGAATTGTCACGCTGAGAATGACATTGCAAGTGCTAAACATCTTCGTCGACATTTGTGAACTGTGTAGCAGGGTGCATAGGTCCTTGATCTGACACCACTCCAGCAGCGTGATCTGCACCACCTCTGGATCAAGTTATCCCAGGCTATATGTCTTACCGTATTTCAGCAGGGCTCTGCGGTGCTGCCACACACGCTGCAACATGTGCAGATTACAATTCCTGCGTGTCGGAACATCGCATTTCCGGCGTTTAACTGCCAGACCCTAAGACTTCCGGAGTGATGAAAGTTGTTGAGCTGCTGTGTGCGCACGATGGAAGTGAGCACATAGCGAGCGTGCCCGCTGCACAAGGCCATGTAGGCCGTGATGGTGTTTTAAAAATTGCTGGAGAATTCGGTTCAACACGTGAGCCATACAAGGCACGTGTGTCACATTGCCCTGAGGATGGCCCGCAGCCAGGTTTGCATCATTGCCGCACACGGCTGTTAAGTCACCAACGGAGTCCGCTCCGTCAATTTGTACTCCGGTCGCCAGGTGACAACGTGTTCCTTTCATGAATAGTGCTGATGATGGGAGAGTAGTCGATGCCAGCGGCGCAGGTGGACGCAGGTTATGCTCACCCACTGGGCTGCATTACCTTGACAGATGCAGAATCTCTGGCTGAATGTAGCTGTTGGGTATCTCACAGATGAAATACCATCATTCAGCTACAACCAATGGGAAGACACCACACCCTTTTTTATGCCCATCCTGTCTGCAGACCACTGCCAGACATAGCTATGAACCTCTGGTTAATTTTACCCCCAGTTCAGTTTTATGATTTTGTGTGCTTGTTACCTGACTACTTTTCCTGCTTGCTGTTTATGTACCTTGTTGGCCGATCCGCATTTCACCTCTGCTTGTTTTCTGATTAAGTCCTGGCCGTCCCATTCTGTTCCTGTTCCTCAATTAATGTTTTGACCCTGCCTGACTACTATTCTCTGGAATAGCGGTGTGACTCACATTTCCCATACATTTCAAAGTAAAACTTTGACCGCCTGATGGCATTGAGCTCTGCTGCCAGCATAGTAAGGAGGTGTGTGGTAGTCCTTGTGCGCAGTTGCAAGGAAGGGTGGCCTGACCACACAGGGTTTGCGCGAAGGTGGAGGACCCACACGAGGTTGAAGAGGCAGAAGCAGTGTATTAACTTCTACATACAGAAGAAGGATTGAAACAACTCGTGGGGACGGCAAGACTTGTACAGCAGACCCTTCTCCATCTCTCACCATAGTTTGCCAGTGCCCAGTCAGTGACATATAATGACCCTGTCTATGCTTACTGGTCCAAGTATCTGTGTTGAAATGCACCCTGTCGCACACAGATTTTCTCAAGGAAGTGGTGATGTTGTGTGCGACATGCTGGTGTAGCGCGGGCATGCTTTTCTTGGAGAAGCAGTGGTGATTGGGCATCTGGTACTGGGGCACAGCGACAGACATAAGGTCTGTAAAATCCTGTGTGTCCACTAGGCGTAAAGGCAGCATTTCGGTAGCCAACAGCTTACAGAGGGATAGAGTCAACCACTTAGCTTTGTCATGGGTCGCAGGAAGTGGCCTTTTATTTGACCACATCTGAGGGACAGAGATCTGGCTGCTGTCTGTAGACGGTGTTGAGTAGGGTGTCCCTGGAAAAATGCAGGTTTGTGAGGAAAGTGCAGGCGGAGACATGATGTTGCCTTCAGATCTGTTCATCTTGTATCATTTTTAAAAAACACAGCAAGCAAGGGTTACTCCAAGCGGAGTCTACCTTTTTTCCAAAAATTGGGCCACACAGACACCCACCCCATCAGTGGCAGCACTTGTGCCCTAGTTGCAAACAGGATGTTTTGATTTGCATGAAGCACATTCAAAAATACGCCATAATTAACCGTCCCCAGCATGACACTGGGGTAGGTAGATAAAGTCTTTGCTGAACCATGACTTGGTCATCTTGGCTCCTTTTAAAAACAATGTAAGCAAGGGTTACTCCAAGCGGAGCCTCCCTTTTTTCCAAAAATTGTGCCCCACACACACCCACCCATTCAGTGGCAGCAGTTGTGCCATAGTTGGACACTTCACAGCTAGATTTGCATCAAGCACATTCCAAATCCACAAGCATTTACTCTCCCCAGGATGACACAGGGGTTGTAAATTCCTTCTGGATCCATGACTTGTTAATTTTGATGAACGTCAGTCTGTCCACATTGTCACTGGACAGACGCGTGCGCTTATCTGTCAGCACACACCCAGCAGCACTGAAGACACGTTCAGAGACAACGCTGGCAGCTGTACACGCCAAAATCTCCAAGGCGTAACTGGATAGCTCTGGCCATTTTTCTAGATTTGAAGCCCAAAATGAGCAAGGCTCTATTTGCAAAGTCATGGCATCGATGTTCATTTGTAGATACTCCTGTATCATCCTCTCCAGCCGTTGACTATGTGTCAGACTTGTTGTCTCTGGTGGCCTTGCAAAGGAGGGTCTAAAAAAATTATGAAAAGATTCCATTAAATTGCTGTTACCAGCACCAGATACGGTCCTACTGGTACGTGTAGACTGTTGAAGATGACGAGACCGTCCCATGTTTGTCAAGTTACAACTGGGAGATTCACTCCCTGCACCTGCACGGTTGTTTGGTGGAAAAGCGGATCTAAGATCGAGTAACAGCTTCTGCTGATACTCCTGCATAAGTGCGTCCCTTTCTATGGCTGGAATTATGTCACAAAATTTGGACTTGTACCGGGGATCTAATAGTGTGGCAAGCCAGTAGTCATCATCACTTCTAATTTTGACAATACGAGGGTCATGTTGGAGGTAGTGCAACAAGAAGGCACTCATGTGTCTTGCGCAGCCATGCGGACCAAGTCCACGCTGTGTTTGTGGCATAGAGGTGCTAACCGTTCTTTCTTCCTCTGACATCTCCCCCCAACCTCTTTCAACTGAAATTTGACCAAGGTCCCCCTCATCTGCTGAGTCTTCCATGTCCATGGACAGTTCGTCCTCCATATCTTCATGTCCTCCTGCACCGTCCTCAACATCTCGCCTGCTACCATGCGCCCTTGTTGATCCCTGTCCCCCATGGTCCCATGCCTGGCGCCTTGGTGATGATGAACGTCTGGACCTTGGTGATGTTGTTGTGTCTTGTGCATATGAATCCTCCTGTAGTTCCTCCCCTTCCTGTTGTCCCACCCCCTGACTCCGAATAGTGTTTAGCGTGTGCTCCAGCATGTAAATGACTGGAATCGTCATGCTGATAATGGCATTGTCAGCGCTAAACATATTCGTCGCCATGTCGAAACTGTGCAGAAGGGTGCATAGGTCCTTGATCTTAGACCACTCTAGCAGTGTAATCTGCCCCACCTCTGCATCTCATTGGCCTAGGCTATACGTCATGAAGTAATGCACCAGGGCTCGGTGGTGCTGTCTCTGTATCATGTGGAGAGTCGAATTCCAGCGTGTCGATACATCGCATTTCAGGTGATGAACCGGCAGGCTGAAAGACTTCTGGAGCAATGCAAGTCAAGTCAGCTGCGGCGTTTAAACGGCAGAAGTGAGCAGAGAGTGACCATGCCCTGTGCAGAAGCCCATCTAGGCCGTGATAGTGGGTTAAAATTGCTGGACAACAAGGATAAACACGTGAGCCATACAAGGCACGTGTGCCAGCTTGCCCAGGCGAAGGGCCGCACCCAGGTTTGCAGCATTGTCGCACACGGCCTTACCAGGCTGCAGGTTGAGTGGAGACAACCATTTATTAAACTCGGACCGCAGAGCTGACCACAACTCCTCAGCTGCGTGACTCTTATTCCCAAGACATGTCAAGCTAAAGACCGCCTGATGCCGTTGCGCTCTGCTGCCAGCATAGTAATGAGGGGTGCGTGATTCCTTCTGCGCAGTGAGAACGCTGGTGGCCTGACCAGGCAGGCTTGGGGCGGAGGTGGAGGACCCAGATGAGGTGGAGGATGCAGAAGCAGTGGCGGAACTTGGACAGACATAGAATTGACACACAAGTCGTGGGGACGGCAAGACTTGTGCAGCAGACCCTTCACCATCTATCACCATAGTTACCCAGTGGCCAGTCAGCGACATGTAACGTCCCTGTCCATGCTTACTGGTCCAAGTATCGGTGGTGAAATGCACCCGTTCACACACAGAGTTTCTCAAGGAAGCGGTGATGTTGTGTGTGACATGCTGGTGTAGCGCGGGCACACCTTTCTTAAAGAAGTAGTGGCGACTAGGCATCTGGTACTGGGGCACAGCGACAGACATAAGGTCTCTAAAATCCTGTGTGTCCACTAGGCGGAAAGGCAGCATTTCGGTAGCCAACAGCTTACAGAGGGATAGAGTCAACCTCTTAGCTTTGTCATGGGTCGCAGGAAGTGGCCTTTTATTTGACCACATCTGAGGGACAGAGATCTGGCTGCTGTGTGTAGACGGTGTTGAGTAGGGTGTCCCTGGAAAAATGCAGGTTTGTGAGGAAAGTGCAGGCGGAGACATGATGTTGCCTTCATCCAACGTTGGTGCTATCGATGTTTGAGAGAGCTGTACACAATCACTTGTTTCCCCTTCCAAACCAACTGACGACCTACCAAGCAAACTGCCTGTTGCGGTTACAGTGGTGGAAGTTGTGGGTGGAAAAACAGGTGTGACAGCTGTCCCCACAGTCCTAGAAGATGACGAGCGCGCGGATGCACTGGAAGGGGCAGGCGGTGGATGGTTGGCTCCGCTAGGCCGCATTGCAGCACGGTGAGCTTCCCACCAGGCCATATGATATTTATTCATGTAACGATTCATGGAAGAAGTTGTCAAACTGCTGAGGTTTTGACCTCTACTAAGATAACCATGCCAAATGTTACAGATCACATAATTTGGGCGATCTCTTTTTATGTCAAAAAAGGACCAGGCTAGGCAAGGCTTAGAGGCCATGCGACCTGTTGATCCACCCCGAATAATGCTCAGAGGCAGAGTGGTGGCTGAGGATGTAGTTGTAGACGTGCTACCAGTGCTCCGACTGTGTCCAGGAAGGCGCAAGGTTACTTCGACGTCGGTTGCATCCTCCTCCACCGCCTCTGTTGACCTCCTCGAGTGTCTGACTGTGGGTTGACAGTAGGTGGGATCTAGAACTTCATCATCAATTGCTGTGTTTACACTCCCCTCCCCCTCAGACCGAGCCTCTTCTTGCCCTGACCGAATATTTAAGTTGTCATCCCAATCGGGTATCTGCGTCTCATCTTCATCAGTATGTTCCTCATTGTCTATAACCACAGTTGTTGGAAAGGCAGCATTTTGGTAGCCAACAGTTTGCAGATGATGAAAGTCAACCTCCAAGCCATGTCATGCCCTTCTAAAAGCATGTAAAACACAGCGAGGGGACTCCAACCACAGTCTCCCTCGTTTCCACTAACTGGGCCACACACACCCTGTTACGGGGGGCTGTCTGATAATAACCGAAAGGAGTATCAGACAGTCAGGGTCCACCGTGCAAAGACTTTGCTGCAGACTATGGCAGAGTGCAATACCTCTGTTAACTCACAGAAGGATATAATAAGTAAGTAAAGCAATTCCTCCCTTACTTGGAGGGTGTGTGGAATGATCTCTGTTAATAATCACAGAGACAAAGGCAATGTGTGCGAAATGGCACCTACCTAGGTCCGCTCTTCTAGTGGTGCAAAAGAGACGAACAGCAGCGTAAGCCGCACAAAGCTCCTACCTGCGTTCGCTCCACTAGTGTGCGAGGACACGAACCACTAGATATGGCACCTGCCTAGGTCCGCTCTTCTAGTGGTGCAAAAGAGACGAACAGCAGCGTAAGCCGCACAAAGCTCCTACCTCTGTTCGCTCCCCTAGTGTGCGAGGATACGAACAACTGCCAGACGCAGTATAAGGAACGTTACCCTAGCGGCAACGTCCACCTACGAGTAGAATCACAAGGCCCAGCCAGACCATGTGCCTCAGGCACCTGCCTATGTCCGCTCCCCTAAGAGAAAAGGATACGGACAGCAGCCGAAGCTGTAAGGTATAAGAACGCTACCCTGCCGGTAGCGCTCACCTAGCATAGACAGAGGAATGCCTAGAGGAACGCGCACAGAGCGTCTACTCATATGCATGAACCAAGAGGACTGAGCACCATGCGGCGTGTGTCAGGGTCTTATATAGACTCTGTGCCTCATCCAAGATGGAGGACACCAGAGCCAATCCGCTGCCAGAACGACAGGAGTGACGTCATGCTGGCCTATCACCGAGCAAGACGTCACAAGCACATGACCAGCGACCAATCGGCATAGAAGGTGTCAGAGACATGTGACCTCGTGTCAGCGATGATGTCACCCGCACATGTGCAATGGCTCCAAGATTGGACTTAGTCTCCGGCGCTCGCACATGTGCAGTAGCAAGAAATCTGGACTTAGTCTCCAGCGCTCGCACATGTGCAGTAGCAAGAAAACTGGACATAGTCTCCAGTGCTCGCAGCAACCGTAACAGTACCTCCCCCTCAAGGGCCCCCCTCCCGGCGACGCAGGTAATCGGCAACTAAGTCGGGAGCATGGACAGCCTCCTCAGGCTCCCAAGAGCGATGTTCCGGGCCATAGCCCTCCCAATCTATCAAGAAGAACCTGCGCCCTCTAACCATCTTAGAACCAACTATGGCTCGTACCTCATAGCTAGAGCGAGAGGAATCAGAGGCAGGAGAGTGCACTTCACGAGCGTGAGGTAAAATAGCCGGCTTTAGCAGTGAGACATGGAATTTGTTATGAATCCTAAGATGGACAGGTAACTTCAATTGATAGACTACAGGATTTACCTGTCGAAGAACCTCATAAGGACCCAGGAAGCGAGGAGCAAATTTGACAGAGCTCACTCTAAGTCTCACGTGTTTTGCAGAGAGCCACACAAAGTCCCCTGGAGAAAAGACAGGAGCCGGGCGACGAAACCGATCGGACACCGTCTTCATACGGTCCTTAGCTGCTTGGATCGACTCTTGAGTCCGATCCCAAACCTCTCTGGCATTAGTTGCCCAGTCAGCCACAAGAGGAGGAGGTGCAGCAGCGGGAAACGGTACTGGTACCCTAGGGTGTTGCCCATTATTGAGTACGAACGGTGTCTGCCCAGTGGCCTCAGCCAGCGAATTGTTAAGGGCAAATTCTGCCCAGGGTAGGAGGGAGGACCAGTTATCATGGTTCTCAGCAACAAAGTGTCGAAGGTATATAATCATAGATTGATTGGTACGTTCAACCAAACCATTAGTCTCCGGATGGTATGCCGAAGAGAGATTCAACTCAATTTGCAGAAGGCTACAAAGATCTCGCCAGAAACGGGAAGTAAATTGCGGGCCTCTATCACAAATGATACGATCTGGCATCCCGTGAAGCCTAAAGACATGCTTGAGGAATAGTTTGGCTAGTACCCTGGAAGATGGGATTCTCGATAACGGTACGAGATGAACCATCCGGGAGAAATGGTCCGTAATGACCCACACAAATCTATGTCCCTGTGAACATGGAAGATCACCCACAAAGTCCATGCCTACCACCTCCCATGGTCTATCTGGCACTGGTAAAGGATGCAAGAGCCCAGCCGGTCTCTGCCGTAATGGACGGTTGCGAGCACACGAGTAGCAGGAACCGACATATCTCTTGACGTGGCTGGCTAAGTGTGGCCACCAATACCACCTCTCCAGTAACTCTCGTGTCCGCCTAATACCAAAATGCCCACCCACCTTTGAGGTATGGGCCCATGACAGTATATCATTCTGTCGATCAGGCGGAACAAAGGTCTTGCCCGGTGGGATTTGGTCTAACGTCACAGGGGAGAGGGTATGAAAAACCCTGCAGGGAAGGATAAGACGAGGTTCGTCAATCTCTTCCTGGGTAGAAAGCATAGAGCGAGACAGGGCGTCTGCCTTGTTATTCTTACTCCCAGACAGATAGTTGATGGAGAAGTGAAAGCGGGAGAAAAACAAGGACCAGCGGGCTTGGCGAGGATTCAGACGCTGAGCGGTTTGTAAGTACGTCAGATTCTTATGGTCTGTATAGACCTGGAAAGGATGTTTCGCTCCTTCCAGCAAGTGACGCCACTCCTCCAAGGCTAATCTCAAGGCGAGCAGTTCCCTATCCCCAATGGTATAGTTTCTCTCTGCCGGTGAAAAGGTTTTAGCAAAGAAGAAACACGGCCTTTTTCTACCTGCACCGTTCTTTTGATACAAGACCGCACCAGCACCCACTGAAGAGGCATCAACCTCTAAGAGGAAGGGCTTATTCTCATCGGGTCTTTGAAGAACGGGAGCAGTTGAAAAGTGTCTTTTTACTGCCTCAAAAGCCTGAGATGTCTCAGTAGACCAGGCTTTGGGATTAGCACCTTTCTTAGTCAAGGCCACCAAAGGGGCCACCAAAGTAGAAAAATGGGGTATGAACTGCCTGTAATAATTTATGAATCCTAAGAAGCGTTGCACCGCCTTCAAGGAATGAGGTTCGGACCATTGCAGGACAGCAGAGAGCTTCGCAGGATCCATAGCCAGACCCTCTTGTGAGATAATGTAACCCAAAAAAGGCAATGAGGACTGCTCGAATACACATTTCTCGAGTTTAGCAAACAATGAGTGCTCCCTTAAACGGGAAAGGACACGAACGACATCCTGACGATGAGTCTCCAGATCAGGAGAAAAAATCAGGATGTCGTCCAGATACACCACTACTGAGGATAACAGTAAATCCCTGAACACATCGTTTACGAAGTCCTGAAATACTGCGGGTGCATTACATAACCCAAAAGGCATGACGAGGTATTCATAGTGACCGTCTCGGGTGTTAAAAGCGGTCTTCCATTCGTCACCCTTTCGAATTCGTACCAAGTTATACGCACCCCGCAGATCCAACTTCGTAAAAACTTGAGCTCCTCTCAGTCTGTCAAAGAGCTCCGAAATTAAAGGTAATGGGTATTTGTTCTTTATTGTGATTGCGTTGAGACCCCTGTAATCTATGCAGGGACGCAAATCACCCTCTTTCTTCCGAACAAAGAAAAACCCAGCTCCCGCGGGAGAGACAGACTTACGAATGAACCCCTTCTCTAAACTCTCTCTTATATAGGTCGACATGGCCTCCGACTCAGGTATCGACAGGGGGTAAACCCTGCCTTTAGGTGGAACCGAACCTGGGATAAGGTCTATGGCACAGTCATACGGCCTATGGGGTGGAAGAACCTCAGCACCCTGTTTGGAGAACACGTCAGCGAAATCCAAATAGGGTGTAGGTATGGGAGAGAGATCAGTTGATGCAACCGCAACGACCTTAGGTGGTAAGGGAAGACATCGGGACTGACATTTCGAACCCCAACTAATAATGCTGTCAGACTCCCAGTCAATGTGAGGAGCATGAGTCCGAAGCCATGGAAGGCCCAGAAGGACGTCGTCTATACCCTCAGGCAAAACAAGAAAAGAAATCTCCTCTATGTGACCCTGAGACAGGGAAAGGCGCAAGGGAACTGTCCTCAATGTAATGGAGTCAGACAACATAGTTCCATTAACAACACGGACAGGAATAGGCGCCTCTAACATGATAGAGGGAATATTGTGTCCCTTTACAAATCCTGAGGACACAAAAATCCCGTCAGCTCCGGAATCCACAAAAGCCATAATAGGCCATGTATTCTCAGATAACGAGAGCTGACCTGGGATACAACACTTAGAGGGTGCAGAAGACGTCTCTAGTAACCCCCCTCTAATGGTTACTAGGCCAGGGAGTTTCCCTGACGACTAGGACACTTGTTGGCATAGTGCCCAGCCTGACGACATACGTAACATATAGGAGGACCAGACTTGCGTAGTCTGGAGGACGTATGACCTAACTCCATAGGAGTGGGAGATGTTTCAGATGCTGAGGAAGATGGTAGTGGACCCTCAACAACTGGAATAGCCCGATGCTTAGGGCGTGAGGAAGAGACCTCGAGTCTACGTTCCTTATGGCGTACATCGATCCTCGTTGCTACTGTGATCAAGTCCTCCAGAGAAGCAGGGACCTCACGAGTAGCAAGGGCATCCTTGACATAGCCTGCCAACCCTCTCCAGAAGATAGGAATCAACACCTTCTCTGGCCAATCTAGTTCTGCCACCAGAGTTCTAAAAGCAATGGTATAAGAACTAATGGATAACGAACCCTGAGATAGATCTAACAGTCTCAGGGCCGCATCATGGGTAACCTGCGGACCCATGAATACCGCCTTAAGAGCATCAAGAAAGTCTTGATGTCTCAGAGTAACCACATCAGAGCGCTCCCATAGGGGAGTCGCCCATTCTAAGGCTTTGTCCTGAAGTAAGGAGATGATAAAGCCTACTCTGGACCTCTCCGTAGAGAAGCGAGAAGAGTTGACCTCTAGGTGTATCTGACACTGACTAATGAAACCACGACATGATCTGGCATCGCCAGAATATCTGTTTGGCAGAGCAAGTCGAGGATCATGTGCAGATGTCACCATGGTCTGAGGTTTATCCTCTATACTCTTGAGCCGTGACTCAAGTACTTGTATGTAACGGTGTAACTGCTGATATTCTGCCATAACTGCCAGACCCTTGGCTCAGTCCTAATGTTACGGGGGGCTGTCTGATAATAACCGAAAGGAGTATCAGACAGTCAGGGTCCACCGTGCAAAGACTTTGCTGCAGACTATGGCAGAGTGCAATACCTCTGTTAACTCACAGAAGGATATAATAAGTAAGTAAAGCAATTCCTCCCTTACTTGGAGGGTGTGTGGAATGATCTCTGTTAATAATCACAGAGACAAAGGCAATGTGTGCGAAATGGCACCTACCTAGGTCCGCTCTTCTAGTGGTGCAAAAGAGACGAACAGCAGCGTAAGCCGCACAAAGCTCCTACCTGCGTTCGCTCCACTAGTGTGCGAGGACACGAACCACTAGATATGGCACCTGCCTAGGTCCGCTCTTCTAGTGGTGCAAAAGAGACGAACAGCAGCGTAAGCCGCACAAAGCTCCTACCTCTGTTCGCTCCCCTAGTGTGCGAGGATACGAACAACTGCCAGACGCAGTATAAGGAACGTTACCCTAGCGGCAACGTCCACCTACGAGTAGAATCACAAGGCCCAGCCAGACCATGTGCCTCAGGCACCTGCCTATGTCCGCTCCCCTAAGAGAAAAGGATACGGACAGCAGCCGAAGCTGTAAGGTATAAGAACGCTACCCTGCCGGTAGCGCTCACCTAGCATAGACAGAGGAATGCCTAGAGGAACGCGCACAGAGCGTCTACTCATATGCATGAACCAAGAGGACTGAGCACCATGCGGCGTGTGTCAGGGTCTTATATAGACTCTGTGCCTCATCCAAGATGGAGGACACCAGAGCCAATCCGCTGCCAGAACGACAGGAGTGACGTCATGCTGGCCTATCACCGAGCAAGACGTCACAAGCACATGACCAGCGACCAATCGGCATAGAAGGTGTCAGAGACATGTGACCTCGTGTCAGCGATGATGTCACCCGCACATGTGCAATGGCTCCAAGATTGGACTTAGTCTCCGGCGCTCGCACATGTGCAGTAGCAAGAAATCTGGACTTAGTCTCCAGCGCTCGCACATGTGCAGTAGCAAGAAAACTGGACATAGTCTCCAGTGCTCGCAGCAACCGTAACACACCCCACTTGACTGGCATCGGTTGAGCCCCCTTTTGAAAAAGAAAAAGATGCTTTGCATGAAGCACTCTCAAAAATACGCGTGCCTTTCCCGTCCCCTGGCTGACCCAGGGGAAGAAACGTCCTCTGAGAGCCATGACTTGTTCATCTTGGTTCTTTTCGGAAACACAGCGAGGGGACTCCAACCACAGTCTCCCTCATTGCCACTAATTGGGCCACACACACCCCACTTGACTGGCATCGGTTGAGCCCCCTTTTGAAAAAGAAAAAGATGCTTTGCATGAAGCACTCTCAAAAATACGCGTGCCTTTCCCGTCCCCTGGCTGACCCAGGGGAAGAAAAGTCCTCTGAGAGCCATGACTTGTTCATCTTGGTTCTTTTAGAGACACAGCGAGGGGACTCCAACCACAGTCTCCCTCGTTTCCACTAACTGGGCCACACACACCCCTCTTGACTGACATCAGTTGATGCCCCTTTTCAAAATGAAAAAGATGCTTTGCATGAAGCACTCTCAAAAATACGCGTGCCTTTCCCGTCCCCTGGCTGACCCAGGGGAAGAAACGTCCTCTGAGAGCCATGACTTGTTCATCTTGGTTCTTTTCGGAAACACAGCGAGGGGACTCCAACCACAGTCTCCCTCATTGCCACTAATTGGGCCACACACACCCCACTTGACTGGCATCAGTTGACCCAATTTTCAAGATGAAAAAGATGCTTTGCATGAAGCACTCTCAAAAATACGCGTGCCTTTCCCGTCCCCTGGCTGACCCAGGGGAAGAAACGTCCTCTGAGAGCCATGACTTGTTCATCTTGGTTCTTTTCGGAAACACAGCGAGGGGACTCCAACCACAGTCTCCCTCATTGCCACTAATTGGGCCACACACACCCCACTTGACTGGCATCGGTTGAGCCCCCTTTTGAAAAAGAAAAAGATGCTTTGCATGAAGCACTCTCAAAAATACGCGTGCCTTTCCCGTCCCCTGGCTGACCCAGGGGAAGAAAAGTCCTCTGAGAGCCATGATTTGTTCATTTTGGTTCTTTTAGAAACACAGCGAGGGGACTCCAACCACAGTCTCCCTCGTTGCCACTAATTGGGCCACACACACCCCACTTGACTGACATCAGTTGATGCCCCTTTTCAAAATGAAAAAGATGCTTTGCATGAAGCACTCTCAAAAATACGCGTGCCTTTCCCGTCCCCTGGCTGACCCAGGGGAAGAAAAGTCCTCTGAGAGCCATGATTTGTTCATTTTGGTTCTTTTAGAAACACAGCGAGGGGACTCCAACCACAGTCTCCCTCGTTGCCACTAATTGGGCCACACACACCCCTCTTGACTGACATCAGTTGATGCCCCTTTTCAAAATGAAAAAGATGCTTTGCATGAAGCACTCTCAAAAATACGCATGCCTTTCGCCTCCCCTGGCTGACCCAGGGGAAGAAAAGTCCTCTGAGAGCCATGTCCACATTGTCAGTGGACAGACGCGTGTGCTTATCTGTCAGCAGACCCCAGCAGCACTGAAGAAAGGTTCCGAGAGAACGCTGGCTGCAGGACACGACAAGATCCCCAAGACGTACGTGGCAAGCTCAGGCAATTTATCTAGATTGGAAGCCTAAAATGAGCAGGGCTCAAGTTGCACAGTAATGGCATCGATGTTTCCTTGCACATACTCATATATCTGTGTCTCCTCCTCTTTTTCTTTGTCCAGCTCTTTTGTTTTTGCATAAGTATATGTCCTTGTCACTTTCCCATGTGTTGTGAATTGTTTGTCACCTTTTGGACACCTTTGAGGGTGTTTTCTAGGTGTTTTTCTGTGTTTGTGATTGCCTGCCATTGTTTCCTATGCAGTTCGAGTTCGGTTCGTCGAACGTTCGACGAGCCGAACTCGAACGGGACCTCCGTTCGGCGAACCGGCCTCGAGCCGAACCGGGACCGGTTCGCTCATCTCTACTTATTACCCTGATTGCCATCGCACCAGGGCAATCGTGAAGAGTTGGGTAAAGTGCCAAGCCTGTTACATCTAATGGATGCAGCAATCCTGGGCTCAGACAAAACTCTAGTGGCAGGGCAGGTCAGTACTTCCAAGGCATAGAAGGACAGTTCATGCCTTTTTTCCAGCTTGGATATGCAATAGTTGTACACGGAGGATGGTGCTACAGTTGGCTATGTAATCCTTCACTATCTTCCAAAACATTTCCCTCCTTGTAGGGCCTGGGTAGTGGGAGGGTCTAATGAAACTATCCTAGACCTTTAATAGTGTTTCCCTGCCTCTGTTGGTCCTGATGTGTGTTTCCCTCATCTATACTCCTTGGTTGTCCAAAGAACTATGATCTCTGCCCCCAGCATTGTCATATGGGAATATTTTGACCAATTCTTAACTATGGCCTTCTTGTATTGCATCATAGTAGCTTCTCTTGACTACAGGAATGAGAGATCTAAAGTTCACTTTGTAGCATGGGTCGAGAATAGTGCACAACCAATCAGTATTGCTCAAAATGCATATAATGCGAACGTCCCTGGAAAGACAGGATATAAAGTCTGCCATGTGTGTCATACTCCTAAAAGGCAAGACTTCCCTGTCCCCACCAGAGGAATGACTATACATCTCCTCCTGCTCCTCTTCACTCTCCTCTTTTAGGCCATCCCCGCTGAAACATATGGGATAAAGCTGTGGTGTGCAGTACCCTCTGTGGCGCAGGCAACCATCTCCTGTTCCTCTTCCACACCTTCCTCCTCATCCTCAATATCACCCAATCTGTGCTGTAAAGAAGAGATGAGGCTGGGTTGGGTAGTATCACCCTGTGTATTGTCCTTTTCTATCTCAACTTGTTCTCCACGCAAAGCTTACGCTTTCATTGTGAGCAGAGAATGTTTCAGTAGACAGAAGCGCGATGGATAGGATGATTATGGTGTCATTGCCGCTCATCATCTCAGTTGACTGCTCAACATTTTGGAGAACCACACAGATGTCACACATCCATTGCCATTCTTATGTGTAAAGGATAGGCAGAGATTCGAGCATGGCACTTGAGTACCAGAATACTCGATCAAGTATCGAGCATCTCAAGCACCCCAATGCTCGGTCGAGTAACGAGTGCTTGCCCACCACTAGTCATTACACATGAAACTATTTTTCCTTACATTTTTTACTGCAAAATCCATTTTATCTGTGGTTTTGTATGTTTTTATTGTCAGTCCATAAAAGTGGAGTAATACTCTGACAAAATTATTCCGACCAACGACCTGGGAGTCAAAGAAGCATGCAGGCGTTTTCACCCTGCTGTTCCCCATTTCATTTGAGTACTGGTTCCATACGTTTCAGCAATTTTCCTGCCCCTTCCCCCAGCCCTCATAGTTGGGTTTTCCAGAAAAATGCTCTAGTGTTTTATTGACTTCCATCATACTCATTACTCAAATCGAGCTCGTCTCAGCACTCAACCTGGTTCAGTCAAGAATCAAGCACTCAAGCATTTAATGCTTGCTCATCACTAGTAATCATCTCTCTTTCCAGTGATACTCATTATCATGTGGCTAATTTTTAGCCCTTTTTTCTATTAATAAAATATATGCTTCTCTTTACTTGTTTCTGACTTGCATGTTTAGTCCATTTTTTTCTTTTTCTAGGTATTTAATTCATTTGCTAGAAAAAATAGATTGGAAGAAGCACTCCAAAGGAAATCAGTAAAAAAAAATGGACTTTATTCAGACGGATAACTGGATATACAGGTGCATCTCAATAAATTAGAATATCATCAAGTTAATTTATTTTAGTTATTCAATACAAAAAGGAAAACACATATATAACATAGAGTCATTACAAACAGAGTGATCTATTTCAAGTGTTTATTTCTGTTAATGTTGATTAAAGCTTACAGCCAATGAAAATCCAAAAGTCATTATCTCAGAAAATTAGAAAAATTACCACAAAACACCTGCAACACCTTCCTAATCATTTAAAATGGTCCCTTAGTCTGGTTCAGAAGGCTACACAATCATGGGAAAGACTGCTGACTTGACACACTCTACAAGGAGGGTAAGCCACAAAGGTTCATTGCTAAAGAAGCTGGCTGTTCACAGAGTGTTGTATTCAAGCATATTAATGGAAAGTTGAGTGGAAGGAAAAAGTGTGGTTGAATAAGGTGCACAAGCAACCAGAATAACCACAGCCTTGATAGGATTATTAAGAAAAGGCCATTCATACATTTGGAGGAGATTCACAAGAAGTGGACTGCTGCTGGAGTCAGTGCTTCAAGAGCCACCACACACAGAGGTATCCAAGACATGGTCTACAACTGTTGTATTCCTTCTGTTAAGCCACTCATGACTAAAGCTGATCGGACTGGCAAAAAAACGGGACCGGCGGATCACAGCTCATTTAAAAAAAAAACAATCCGCCCCGGAATCTGGTGCCCATATAAGTCAATGGGGACCAGAATCCGGAGATTAAAAACATTGCTGGAAGGGATAGAGGGGGTAGGAGCGCGGAATATACTCACCCAGGCTGTGTCATGGCGGCAAACTCCTTCTGGGTCACGCTTTTCCCTTCCGGAGCCGACAGTTCAATATTCACTGCGAGCGTGCATGTAGACAGTAACACATGCAGCCCCCTCCTGTCAGAAGAGTGTACGGCTGTGCCGGTGATGCGATGTCAGACTCATGCGACTTTGGCATGACATCAGCTGGCATGGCCTGCCGCTCTCTGAACATGAGCGTGCATGTAGACAGAAACTCATGCATGCTCCTGTCAAAAGTGTGCGTGGCTCTGCCGGTGATGAGATGTCAGACTCGTGCGAGTTCATCGCAAGTGTGATTCCGGCCTAAGAGAAACCGCATGCAGCTTTTTTTTTTTTTATTTAAATAAATAATGTAAAAAAAAAACCACGTGCGGTCCCCCGTAATTTTTATCCCAGCCAAGATAAAGCCAGCTGGGGGCTGGTATTTTCAGCCCGGTATTGCCACATCCATTATTTGTGACAATCCCAGTGCTTTACCGACTCTTCTCGATTGCCCTGGTGCGGTGGCAATCGGGTTAATGAGGGGTTAATAACAGTGCACAGCTGCTACTAAACCCTAAGTTAATGATGGCACAGGTGTCTATGAAATACCTGCATCACTAATCTGTAAGTGACAGTAAATAAACACAGACAGAGAGAAAAATCCATTATTTGGAATAAAGTACAAAAACACAGTCTCCTTCATTACTTTATTAACCCCCAACACCCTGCAGGTCCGGCGTAATCCACACGAGGTCCCACGTCGCTTCAACTCTGCTACATGTCACAGCTGCAGCCATAGAGAACGACTGCTGGCTGTGACTGTAGCCAATGACTAAGCCGCGATGAACGATAACTGCAGGCAGACGCTGTCACAGGCTGGAGGCGTGTCTGCCTGCATCCAATCACAGACGACAGGACAGCTGGTGGGCGGGGAAAACACAGAAAGCTGTGTGTATGCGATGAGTGTATGCGCAGTACAAGAAGTGAATGAGTGACCCGGCTTGTTTGCCGCCATGACACAACGTAAGTATGAAAATCTCGCTTATTTCTTGTTTTGTTTATTTTCCCTTTAATTCCCGAATCAGGATCATGCACCCGAATCCTGTGCCTGGGTCCAGCACCCGGACATCTTTGAAACTGCGCGGATCTATAGTTTTATAGTCCAGATCCAATCAACTCTACTCATGACCAATAAACAATGCCAGAAGCATCTTATCTGGGTTAAGGAGAAAAAGAACTGGACTGTTGCTCAGAGGTCCAAGGTGTTCTTTTCAAATGAAAGTAAATTTTGCATTTCATTTGGAAATCAAAGTCCCTAAGTCTAAATTAAGAGTGGAGAGAAGACAATCCAAGCTGCTCTTTAGGCCCCGTCACACGCAGTGATATCGCTAGCGATATCGCTAGCGAGCGTACCCGCCCCCGTCGTTTGTGTGTCACAGGCAAATCGCTGCCCGTGGCGCACAATATCGTTCGGAGCAGTCACACGGACTTACCTGCCTAACGACGTCTCTGTGGCCGGTAAACCGCCTCCTTTCTAGGGCGGCGGTTCATGCGTCGTCACAGCGGCGTTACTAAGCGGCTGCCCAATAGAAACGGAGGGGCGGAGAGCAGCCGTAACTTCCCATCCACCTCCTTCTTTCCTCATTGCTGGCGGCTGCAGGTAAGTTGTATTTCGTCATTCCTGCGGTGTCACACGTAGCAATGTGTGCTGCCTCGGGAACGACAAATAACCTGCGACCTCAACAATCAATGATTTTTTTAAAATAAACGACGTGTCAACGATGGACGATTTGATGAGTATTTTCCATCGATAACGGTCGTTCGCTGGTGTCACACGCAACAACGTCGCTAACGATACCGGATGTGCGTCACAGAATCCGTGACCTCGGCGATATATCGTTAAATATGTCGTTGCGTGTGACGGGGTCTTAAGTAGAGATTAACCACCCCCCTAGAGTTCGAGTTCGGTTCGGTTCGTCAAACGGTGCCCCGTTCGACGAACCGTTCGACGAACCTCTCGAACCCCATTGAAAACAATGAGAGGCAATCATAAACACCTGTAAAACACCCTCAAAGGTGTGCAAAAGGTGACAAACAACTCACAAGAATACACAAACACATGGGAAAGTGACAAGGACAAATACCCATGCGAAAACTAAACAGATGGACGAGCAAAAAGAGGAGGAGACACAGATATAGGCATGGCATGCCCTTCTAAAGTCATGTAAAACACAGCAAGGAGACTCCAAGCAGAGTCTCCCTTTTTCCCCAAAATTGGGCCACACAGACACCCCTTCAGTGGCATCACTTGTGCCCCAGTTGCAAACTTGACAGGTACATTTGCTTCAAGCACATTCAAAAATACGCCAGCCTTAACTGTCCCCCGGATAACTCCTGGGAAGGTCTAGCAAAGTCTTTGCTGATCCCAGATCTGTTCATTTTGGATCATTTTTAAAAATACAGCAAGGGTTACTCCAAACAGAGTCTCCCTTTTTTCCAAAAATTGGGCCACACAGACACCCCTTCAGTGGCAGCACTTGTGCCACAGTTGTACACTTCACAGGTAGATTTGCATCAAGCACATTCAAAAATACGCCAGCCTTAACTGTCCCCTGGAAGACACCGGGGTAGGTAGCAAAGTCCTTGCTAAACCAAGACTTGGTAATCTTGGCTCATTTTTAAAAACACAGCAAGCGGACTCCAAGCAGAGTCTCCCTTTTTTCCAAAAATTGGGCCACACAGACACCCCATCAGTGGCATCACTTGTGCCCCAGTTGCAAACTGGATGTGTTGCTTTGCATCAAGCACATTAAAAAATACGCCTTAACTGTCCCCAGGATGACTCCGGGGAAGGTCTAGCAAAGTCTTTGCTGATCCCAGATCTGTTCATCTTGGATCATTTTTAAAAACACAGCAAATGTTACTCCAAGCAGAGTCTCCTTTTTTCCCAAAATTGGGCCACACAGACACCCCTTCAGTGGCAGCACTTGTGCCCGTTGTACACTTCACAGGTAGATTTGCATCAAGCAAATTCAAAAATACGCCAGCCTTAGCTGTCCCCAGGATGACACAGGGAGAGGTAGCAAAGTCTTTGCTGAAAAATGACTTGTTCATCTTGACTCGTTTTTAAAAACACAGCAAGGGGACTCCAAGCAGAGACGCCCTTTTTTCCAAAAATTGGGCCACACACACCACTTCAGTGGCATCACTTGTGCCCCAAGTACAAACTTGACAGATACATTAGCATCAAGCACATTCCAAATCCAGAAGCTTTTACTCTAACCAGGATGACACAGGGGTAGTAAAGTCCTTGCGGATCCATGACTTGTTCATCTTGATGAACGTTAGTCTGTCCACATTGTCACTGGACAGACGCGTGCGCTGTCAGCACACACCCAGCAGCACTGAAGACACGTTCAGAGACAACGCTTGCAGCGGTACACGACAAGATCTCCAAGGCGTAAGTGGAGGGCTCTGGCCATTTTTCAAGATTTGAAGTCCAAAATGAGCAAGGCTCCAGTTGCAAAGTCATGGCATCGATGTTCATTTGGAGATACTCCTGTATTATCCTCTGCAGCCGTTGACTATGTGTCAGACTTCTTGTCTCTGTTGGCCTTGCAAAGGATGGTCAAAAAAAATTATGAAACGATTCAATAAAATTGGTGTTACCAGCAATAGATACGGTGCTGCTGGTACGGTTAGACTGTTGATGACATGTTTGTCAAGTTACAACTGGGAGATTCACTCCGTGCACCACTGGTGTTTGGTGGAAAAGCCGAGCTAAGATTGAGTAACAGCTTCTGCTGATACTCCTGCATACGTGCGTCCCTTTCTGTGGCTGGAATTATTTCACAAAATTTGGACTTGTACCGGGGATCTCATAGTGTGGCAACCCAGTAGTCATCATCCCTTCTAATTTTGACAATCCGAGGGTCATGTTGAAGGTAGTGCAGCAAGAAGGCGCTCATGTGTCTTGCGCATCCATGCGGACCAAGTCCTTGTTGTGTTTGTGGCACAGAGGTGCTAACCGTTCTTTCTTCCTCTGACATCTCCCCCCAACCTCTTTCAACTGAAATGTGACCAAGGTCTCCCTCATCTGCTGAGTCTTCCATGTCCATGGACAGTTCGTCCTCCATTTCTTCATGTTCTCCTGCACCTTCCTCAACATTTTGCCTGCTACCATGCGCCTTTGTTAATCCCTCTCCCCCATCATCCCATGCCTGCCGCCTTGGTGATGATGAATGTCTGGACCTTGGTGATGTTGTTATCGCTTGTGCATATGAATCCTCCTGTGCTTCCACCCCTTCGTGTTGTCCCACCCCCTGACTCCGAACAGTGTTTAGCATGTGCTCCAGCATGAAAATGACTGGAATTGTCATGCTGATAATGGCATTGTCAGTGCTAAACATATTCGTCGCCATGTTGAAACTGTGCAGAAGGATGCATAGGTCCTTGATCTGAGACCACTCCATCAGCGTGATCTGCCCCACCTCTGCATCTCATTGGCCCAGGCTATACGTCATGACGTATTGCACCAGTGCTCGGCGGTGCTGCCACAGTCGCTGTAACATGTGGAGAGTCGAATTCCAGTGTGTCGACACATCGCATTTCAGGCGATGAACCGGCAGGCTGAAAGACTTCTGGAGCGATACAAGTCGGTCAGCTGCGGCGGTTGAACGGCAGAAGTGAGCAGAGAGTTTTCGTGCCCTGTGCAGAAGGCCATCTAGGCCGGGATAATGTGTTAAAAATTGCTGGACAACAAGGTTCAACACGTGAGCCATACAAGGCACGTGTGTCACCTTGCCCAGGTGAAGGGCCGCACCCAGGTTTGCAATATTGTCGCACATGGCCTTACTTGGCTGCAGGTTGAGTGGAGACAACCATTTATGAAACTCGGACCGCAGAGCTTCCCACAACTCAGCCGCTGTGTGATTCTTATTTCCAAGACATTTCAAGCTAAAGACCGCCTGATGCCGTTGCGCTCTGCTGCCAGCATAATAAGGAGGTGTGTGTGATTCCTTGTGCGCAGTTACAACACTGGTGGCCTGACCAGGCAGGCTTGGGGCAGAGGTGAAGGACCCAGACGAGGTTGAGGAGGCAGAAGCGTTGGAGGAACTTATACATACAGAGGATTGCCGCACAAGTCGTGGGGACAGCAAGACTTGTTAAGCAGACCCTTCTCCATCTCTCACCATAGTTACCCAGTGCCCAGTCAGCGACATGTAACGTCCCTGTTTATACTTACTGGTCCAAGTATCAGTGGGGAAATGCACAAGGTCACACACAGAGTTTGTCAAGGAAGCGGTGATGTTGTGTGCGACATGCTGGTGTAGCGCAGGCACACTTTTCTTGGAGAAGTAGTGGTGACTGGGCATCTGGTACTGGGGCACTGCGACGGACATAAGGTCTCGAAAATCCTCTGTGTCCACCAGGCGGAAAGGCAGCATTTCCTCAGCAAAGAGCTTACAGAGGGATAAAGTCAACCTCTTACCTTTGTCATGGGTCGGAGGAAATGGCCTTTTATTTGTCCACATCTGAGGGACAGAGATCTGGCTGCTGTGTGTAGACAGTGGTGAGTAGAGTGTTCCTGGAAAAATGCAGGTTTGTGATGGAAAGTGCAGGCGGAGACATGATGTTGCCTTCATCCAACGTTGGTGCTATCGATGTCTGAGAGAGCTGTACGCCCGCACTTGTTTCCCCTTCCAAACCAACTGACGACCTACCAAGCAAACTGCCTGTTGCAGTTACAGTGGTGAAAGGTGTGCGTGGAAAGCCAGGTGTGACACCTGTCCCCACAGTCATAGAAGATGAAGAGCGCGCAGATGCACTGGAAGGGGCAGGTGGTGGTTGGCCCGCTATGCTAGGCCGCATTGCAGCCCAGTGAGCTTCCCACTGGGAATTATGCTTGATATCCATGTGACGATTCATGGAAGAAGTTGTCAAACTGGTGAGCTTTTTGCCTCTACTTATAGATTACCAACAAATTTTACAGATCACATGATTTGAGAGATCCTTTGCAAGGTCAAAAAAGGACTAGGCTAGGCAAGGCTTAGAAGACATGCGACCTGCAGAGCCACCCCGACTTGTGCTCAGAGGCAGAGTGTTGGATGAGGATGCAGTTGTAGACATGCTACCAGTACTCCGACTCTGTCCAGGAAGGCGCAAGGTAACTTCGATGTCAGCTGCATCCTCCTCCAGTGCCTCTGGTGACCTCCTCAAGTGCCTGACTGTGGGTTGACAGTAAGTGGGATCTAGAACTTCATCATCAAGCGTTGGGTTTGCACTCCCCTTGCCTTCAGACCTAGCCTCTTCCTGCCCTGACCAAATATTTAAGTTGTCATCCCAATCTGGTATTTGCGTCTCATCGTCATCAGTATGTTCCTCATTGTCTACACCAACAGGTGTTACAGTTTGTGAATGAGGGTCTACATTATGCTCAGAAACTTGGTTATCAGGGCCTGAATCTGAGTCACAAAGCTTCTGGGCATCACTGCAGACCATTTCCTGGTCTGTACTCACTGTAGCTTGGGAGCAGACCTCTGATTCCCAGGCTGTAGTGTGACTGAACAGCTCTGCAGACTCAGCCATCTCTGTTACACCATACTGTGCAGGGCGGGTGGAGAATTGAGAGCTGGGAGAAAGCAAGTGTGATGGGGATGACAACTCAGAGGACAGGTTTTTTTTATGTGGTAGTTGAGGTGGAGGAGAGGGCACTTGTTGGAGCACTTGAGATCCATTCAACCATGTTCTTTTTATGTGCATCATCTACCTTTCTTACAGTTGTTCGGGTCCGTAAAAAAGGGAGCAGATCGGATTGTCCACGGAAAGTAGTAGACATCTTACTTTTGCTGGAAGATGGCTTATCTTCAGCAGATGTTAATGTAGCTTTGCCACCTTCCCAACGGACACAAACTTTTTTTCCTTTTCCAACACGCCTGTTCCCCTTTCCACCAGCATCTGTCCTTTTGCCACTCATTTTGTTAGCGACAAGATTAGTCACTTAAAATGTGGTAGCAAAAATTGAGAGGTGGTGTAAATTGCAGAGTTGGTCTAGCATTATTGACAGCTGAAGAACCAACACTGACTATCCCTGACAATGCAACTATGGCCCTAAAACTGGCAGCAGTGTTTGCTTTAAAAATAGCGTAGCAAAATGTGCATGAGGGTAGAATGCAGAGGTGGTGGGACTTGCTTGGCACAAGTGGGACACTAAATTAGTATAGCAGACACTTTGTGGATGCCACTAAGTTTCAGCACTTTTTGCTATAAAAATAGTGCAGCAAAATATGCATGAAGGTTGAATGCAGAGGTGGTGGGACTTGTTTGGAACCAGTGGGACAACAATGGTGTATAGCAGCCACTTTTTGGATGCCACTAATTTTCAGCACTGTTTGCCATAAAAATAGCGTAGCAAAATGTGCATGAGGGTTGAATGCAGAGGTGGTGGGACTTGCTTGGCACAAGTGGGACACTAAATTAGTATAGCAGACACTTTGTGGATGCCACTAAGTTTCAGCACTTTTTGCTATAAAAATAGCGTAGCAAAATGTGCATGAGGGTTGAATGCAGAGGTGGTGGGACTTGCTTGGCACAAGTGGGACACTAAATTAGTATAACAGACACTTTGTGGATGGCACTAAGTTTCAGCACTTTTTGCTATAAAAATAGCGTAGCAAAATGTGCATGAGGGTTGAATGCAGAGGTGGTGGGACTTGCTTGACACAAGTGGGACAACAATGGAGTATAGCAGCCACTTATTTGATGCCACTAATTTTCAGCACTGTTTGCTATAAAAATAGCGTAGCAAAATATGCATGAGGGTTGAATGCAGAGGTCGTGGGACTTGCTTAGCATAAGTGGGACACTAAATTAGCATAGCAGACACTTTGTGTATGCCACTAAGTTTCAGCACTGTTTTCTATAAAAAATAGCATAGCAAAATGTGCATGAGGGTTGAATGCAGAGGTGGTGGGACTTGCTTGGCACCAGTGGGACAACAATTTAGTATAGCAGCCACTTTTTGGATGCGACTAATTTTCAGCACTGTTTGCTATAAAAATAGCATAGCAAAATGTGTATGAGGGTTGAATACAGAGGTGGTGGGACTTGCTTGGCACAAGTGGGACACTAAATTAGTATAGCAGACACTTTGTGGATGCCACTAAGCTTCAGCACTTTTTGCTATAAAAATAGCATAGCAAAATGTGCATGAAGGTTGAATGCAGAGGTGGTGGGACTTGCTTGGCACCAGTGGGACAACAATGGAGTATAGCAGCCACTTTTTGGATGCCACTAATTTTCAGCACTGTTTGCTATAAAAATAGCGTGGAAAATCTGCATGAGGGTTGAATGCAGAGGTAGTGGGACTTGCTTAGCACAAGTGGGACACTAAATTAGTATAACAGACAGTTTGTGGATGCCACTAAGTTTCAGCACTTTTTGCTATAAAAATAGTGTAGCAAAATGTGCATAAGGGTTGAATGCAGAGGTGGTGGGACTTGCTTGGCACAAGTGGGACAATAACGGAGTATAGAAGCCACTTTGTGGATGCCACTAAGTTTCAGCACTGTTTGCTATAAAAATAGCATGGCAAAAGTGGGCAGGTGGGTACAGTGGCCGGGTTCTCTGAGTCAGTGGCAGGAAAGGAAGCCTCACTTTCTATCCCTCCCAATGGTGAAATGCAGCAAGGAATTCCCTGAGCTTAGGTACACAGACGCTGTTATCTGAAGCTGTATACAGAGTTTCCACGGACCTGCCTGTCACCTATGGCTCTGAGCCCGAAGAAATCAGCCCTGAAAAGGGCTGAAATAAACTTCTGTCCCTAATCTGTAGAGCGCTGTGTATATAGTGTACACGGCAGGAGCGGCAACAGGAGCTGCATGAGCGGTGATTGTCACCTACACGCAGAAGGCAGATAATGGCACCGTGAGGGAAAATGGCCGTTTTTATAATGCAAGGACATGTGACATTCACAGCCTATGATACATGCCCTTGCTTGTCTGGCAAAAAAGTTCACTTAGCTGTGTGTGTGTCTGTGATTGGCTGACATGCTGGCCTGCCCCACTGCACGCGCGCTAAGGAAAAAAAAAAAAAAAAATGGTGATCGCCATTATCCCAGCAGCACTGATCTAAACGCGCCCCCACCGCACACTATACGCTGAAATTTGACAATAGTGTGAATCACAGAGTGACTCACACTATTACAGTGAAAAGCCAGCTAGTAACTAGCTAGGCTTTTTGCTGATCGAATTGTTCTCGAATTGTTCTCGTTAGTCGAGCTGTCGAGCTTTTAGCAAAAAGTTCGCGTTCGATCTCGAGCACCCCCAAAATATCTCGAACATGAAATTGGCAAACCTCGAACCTCGAACATCGCTCAACTTTAGGCTTAAGTCTAGTGTGAAGTTTCCACAATCAGTTTGGGGAGCCATGTCATCTGCTGTAGGTCCACTGTGTTTTATCAAGACCAAAGTCAGCGCAGCCGTCTACCAGGAAATTTTAGAGTACTTCATGCTTCCCTCTGCCGACAAGCTTTTTGGAGATGGAAATGTCATTTTCCAGCAGGAGTTGGCACCTGTCCACACTGCCAATAGTACCAATACCTGGTTTAAAAGCCACAGTATCACTGTGCTTGATTGGCCAGCAAACTCATATGACCTAAACCCCATAGATAATCTATGGGGTATCGTCAAGAGGAAGATGAAAGACACCAGACCAAACAATGCAGACGAGCTGAAGGTTGCTATCAAACAACTCACCCATAATACCTCAGCAGTTCCACAGACTGATCGCCTCCATGCCACGCCGCATTGATGCAGTAATTCATGTAAAAGGAGCCCCGACCAAGTATTGAGTGCCTTTACTGTACATACTTTCCAGTAGGTCAACATTTCTGAGTTTAGAATCAATTTTTCAGTTGGTCTTATATAATATTCTAATTTTCTGAGATAATGACTTCTGGGTTTTCATTGGCTGTATGTAGAGATGAGCAAGTACCGTAATATTGATAATCGCTACACTCGTAGCAAGTACTTTATAATACTTGTATATTCATTCCAAATAGCGAATAAAATGCAAGTCAATGGGAGATGCGAGTAATTTTCTGCTGGACCCAACAATTTTCATCAGGCCCCCTTTTCCGGGGGGCCTGAGGAAAAGGCTGAAATGGATGGGTAACTGATGAAACTGAATGGGGACAGCCTGGAGAATATGCCTACATGCACTTCTGACTCATATGGATTCTGGGAATAAGGATGTCACAGTATTATGACACTTTTACATATGCACAAGTACACCTACCAAATCTAACCTAAAATTCATTTTACAGGCCAAAAAGGTTAAGAAACATTTTTTCCTGTATAATCACTTGTATATAAGGTTAAATAAACCGGAGGAAAAAAAATATCCGTTTTAGCGTTTGTTCACACGTAGTGTTTTGGCTTTTTTTTTACTTTTACAATTGGGAGGGCCCTGACATACATTTTGTAGGTCCCACTGTGATACATAATTTTAGTTAGCTATTCCCCAGCACTTTACAAGGCCAGCTGCAACGCGCCCATTGGTATGTTGATCTTTGACCTGAGGGGCTTCATGTGGTCCTGTAACATATGTTTTGGAGGGACTGCTTTTACTTATACATTTGGGTGGTCCCTCCCTCATTGCGACTCAGGTACATATTCCATAGCAATTTACTATGTGCCCATTGTAGCATTGGGCTTTAACCTCCTCCTTCTCCTCCTCCACCTCCATGTCATTCTGCATCCCTCAATTTAAGTTTTCAGAGGGCCTGTAGATGTCAAGGTGTCAGGAAACCTGAGTTTGGTGAAGGCTCTAAGGTGGCCCGGTAACATACGTTTGGGAGGGACTGCTCTTACTTATACATTTTGGCTGTCCTTCCCTCATTGAGACTCAGATAGTGTGGAATACATATTCCATAGCAGTTTACAACGTGCCCATTGTAGCGTAGCGTTGGGGTTTACCCCCCTCCTTCTCTTCCCTTAATTCAAATTTTCAGAAGGGCATTATCTGTTCATCAACAATCATTGTAAATTGCAATTGAATATGTATCCCTTATCTCAGTCACAGTGTAGGACAACCTAGGGATGTTTTTTTGCCAGCTAAGGTGACTAATAGTAGATTTCTATCAAATATGTATCCCATATCTCAGTCACAATGTGGGACAACCCGTGACAAGGGTTTCCAATGATACATATTAGTTTGGTAAGACTACTGTCCTGGTTGGTCAAGTGCACAATGTGCCTAGTGTTTACAAAAATTAGCCCTATTGCCTGAGTGATGGTTGATGCAAGAAGTCGCCATCACACGGACTTCCAATAACAAATAGTAGTTAGGCTGCAGTAGAAGTACTGTCCTGGTTTGTCCACCCCTACACAATGTGCCTAGTGTTTACAAAAATTCATGGTTGACGCAGGAAGGAAACGGCTTTATATGGGAAGGGGTGGACGTTAACAGCAGTAGTGAAAATTAACATTTTGGGGGAATTTACTTTGGTTTGCCTCATCTGGAGGGATTAAAAACTATGGAGAAATCCAGTCCTTGTTGAATTTAATCGGAGTTAAGGCGGCGTTACACAGGATGATATATCGTGCGATCGCATGAGCGATCACACCCGCCCCCACCGTTTGTGCGTCACGGGCAATTTGTTGCCGGTGTCGCACAAAGTCGTTTATCCCGTCACATGTACTTACCTCCCGAACGACCTCTTCCTGAAGGGGGAGGGATTTTCAACGTCACGGCGACTTCACACAGCGGCCGTCCAATAGAAGCGGAGGGGCGGAGATGAGCGGGATATAACATCCCGCCCACCTCCTTCCTTCCGTATTGCCGGCGGCTGCAGGTAAGCTGCATTTCGTCGTTCCCGAGGTGTCACACAGAGCAACGTGTGCTGCTTCCGTAACGATGAACAACCAGCGCGCAGAAGAAGGAATGATCTTATGAAAATGAGCGACGTGTCAACGAGCAGCGATAAGGTGAGTATTTTTGCTCGTTAAACAGTCGCTCGTAGCTGTCTCACGCTACGATATGTCAAACGATGCCGGATGTATGTCATGGAATCCGTGACCCCGACGACATATCGCCCGATATATCGTAGCGTGTAACACCCCCTTAAGTCTGTCTGCATTTTCTGGAGAGAGTCGTGTGCGACTATCAGTGATGATTGCCCCAGCAGAACTGAAAACACGCTCTGACATCACACTAGTAGCCGGGCAGGCCAGTCCCTCCAGAGCGTATAAGAAGAGGTTGGCAAAATGTCCAGCTTGGACACCCAATAATTAAAGGGAACTGAAGTGTCAGAAAGGACACAGGTATGGTCACTTAAGTACACCCTGACCATGTTGTGCAATTTCTCCCTCCTTGGCATAGTTACAGGCACAGATAACTCTTGTGGCTGTGTTGGTTTATTTGAAATGGCCCAATTTGCACACATTTTCCCTCCAACTCTGTTGGACCTGGTGTTCGTGTCTCTCCCCATTAATCCTTGATGTTGAAAAGAGCCGATAACTCTGCCGCCAGCGTTGTCTGAGGGTGATGTTTTTAGCAATTGATCTACAATGATCCTCTTGAAGACTTCTATTTTACAACCTTTTGGTGAGTGCAAAAGGAAAGAAGGAAATTTCTCCTTGTACCATGGTTCTAGAATGGTGGCCAATACAGGTTGTTGGATAAAATGTGTATCACGCGAAGGTCTTGCCACAGACACTTACATATGAACTGTGTCATGTCGGCCAAGCTGCAAACAACAAAGGTTCCGTTTCCCCACAAGGAGGAACAATACCCATCCTCTCCTTACACTGACTCGCCTCCTCCTCCACCTCCTCCTCTCCAGCACATCCATGCTGGACAGACATGAAGCTGGGGTTGAGTGTCCCCTGTGTAGCATTGGGAGTCCCATCGATAGCACAGAAAAACAAGTCCTCTCCCTCCTCATCCTCCTCATCATCACCCAATATTGGCTGGGCTGGGTAGTATCATCACACATTGGGAAATCTGGGTCCATAGTCACATGTTGGGCACTCAAAACTTCCTCTTTGAGATTATGCAGTGATTTTTTTGTGAAGCCCTGGCCTATCAGGTCGTCACAGGGTATTGTGCAATCTTCCCTTCTGCACAGTATCCACCCTCCTTGGTTAAAGGATCCCAGTCCTTTGGTGTTGTAACAGCTTGTCCAATCGAAATCCTAGGAACTTGAACCTACCAGACACACCATTGGGGGGCCTGAAGGGAATAGGGCCGCCCACATGGGGGGTTGGTGAGGAGAAAGTGAGGATAGTGACAGTTGAGAGTTGGGAGTTGGGGGTGAAGGAGAGAGGAGGTGAAGTGGCTCTTGTGAGGAGAGGCCATGGAGGAGAGCTCCTGTATGCTAGGTGGCAGACGTTGGTCTCGGCCTGGCAGGAGCTGGAACCTGATCGCAGGGGACAGTGTCAAGGGGCACGGACTGCCAAGGAGGGCAGCTGGCTGCCTTGAGCTATCATCAGGCAGGGGCCAGGGCACAACGGGGTATGTGGACCCCAGGCCGGAAAGTAGCTTCACGCATTCCGGTAATTTACCTGACGGGGGTAAAGACTTCAAGTGTCATCCCCAACCCGCTCCAAAATCGGGGTACAAGCGCAGCGATGGGATAGGACTTTCCCATTACAGTCCAAAGAAATCCTACTCATGAACCCTGAGAGCAAGCTCACTCCGTTAGCCATACAGGTGAGCGGGGCCCGGAGAGTTTCATACCAACGGGTCCAATCGAGACTAAGGTGCCAGGGATAGGGCCACAGACTAACAGCAACACCAAGGGTGTGCTCCCCTCAGACTACCATGGTGCTCATAACTTTGGTTTACAAGCTGCCGGTGTGGTTATTCTGGTACTGAGTTAGTACATTGGAAACTCCTGCACCTATTCCCCAATGGCACCCAAACACCATCCATCATCAACGGGCTTCGGGACACAAACCCCCTACCCACGGAGGGGTTAAACATCAGGCTGCCACAACATCGTCACCGGGCTCCCCAACGGCAGCGGTGGTCCCTCACATTACCACACACCGTGGGTGGCTTCACGAACTTTACGAAAATCCTCCCTGTACATAATTATCCCCCCCTTCTTTTAATTCGAGTGACCGCGCAGACCCCCCCGGATCTGGAGACCCCTCGAGCCACCGAGACTTGGCAAATTTAAGCGCTTTTGCAGCGCCGTAAGACCATCAAAAGCGGTAGAGGATCAGTGAAAATGGGAGCTAATACGGCGCACCTTCTCAAGTAGGTATGGCAAGTCAGGGTATGTTTTCAGAAATTTCTGAATAACTAGGTTCAACACGTGAGCCATGCATGGCATGTGTAACAGCTTGCCAAACTTTAAAGCCACCACCAGGTTAAGCCCATTATCGCAAATGATCAGATCGGGTTGGAGATGCAGCGGGGAGAGGCACTGATCAGTTTGCTCTTTTATACCTTGCCACAGCTCTGCTGCAGTGTGTAGTTTGTGTCCTAAACAGATCAGCTTCAGCATAGCATGTTGCCGCTTTACTGATGCACTACTGCACAGCTCCCAGCTTGGCTGTGATGGGGAGGTTAATTTAGCAGAGGATGAAGAGCAGGAGAAAGAGGAATGGAGACAGGAAGTGGCATATGATGTGGCGGAAACGCTGGTAGAAGTTGGGCCAACTATCCTTGTCATGGCTAGGATGTGTAATGTTACAGTTTGCGAGTTTATCCCAACCTTCACCAGGTTTACTCAGTGTGCCGTGACAGATATGTATCATACCTGTCCAAAACAACTTGTCTAGATGTCTGTTGTTAGGTGGACCTTCCCAGTTACGATATTGGTCGGAGCACGTTTGAGAATGTTTAACACATGCTTGTGTAACATGGTGACAGCTCAATGGGCAAAATAGTGGTGGCTGGGAACTCTGTATCGTGGGGCAGCCACAGCCAAAAGATCACGGAAACATTGTGTTCCCACAAGCCTAAACGGCAACATGTACATGGCTAGCAATGTGGCAATGTACGAGTTTAGGTTTTGTGTCTGTGGGTGTGTGGCTGGGTTTTTATGCTTCCTTTACAAGATCTTAGGCCCGGACAACTGGACGCTTCCCTGGGACAAAGAAGTGGATGTGGTTGATGTTTGCTGCGTCTGTGCAATCACACCTTGTGGGCAGGATGTATGAGTGCCTGCTTCCTGGACAATAGATTGTGAAGGATGTAGCACAGGTGACATGGCAGTGGTTTGACCCGCAGACACAAATTTGGTACTTTGGTATTTTGCTCACCTACTGGGGTGCTTAGCTGCCATGTGGTTCCGCATACTGGTGGTACTTAGGTTGCTTTTGCCCTGGCCTCTGCTCAACTTTGTATGGCAGATGATACAGATTACAATTCTGAAGGACTTTCAGAAAAAAACTTCCAGACAGTGTCTGAATGCCCCCTTGCACTGACTTGGGCCACAGTGGGGGTGCTCTTGGGAACAGTTGAACCAGTTCTCACTCTGGGCAAACTACTACCCCTTGGTGCGTGTGTTGGTGCTACATATCCATCTTCCTCTGTGTAACCGTGCTGGCTAGGCATGTCAACGGTCTAGGTCGGATCAGGGGCTCACGATCGACCACCTCGTCTTCCATCTCATCCTCCTTACCACTTGAGATTGTAGGCTGACCTGATGGCAACTATGTTTCATCATCATCAGGATCCACCGCTGGAGACTGTGAATCAAGTTCCTCAAAGTTGCTTTCTTCTGGCCGTAGGTTCTCAAATAGTTGCGTATCAATGCACGCCATCTCCTCACTTCCCTCTTCAATGCTGCACGGTGAGAGGCCAAAGCCAACCAAAGGATACGTACAAAACAGATCCTCAGAGTGGCCGAGCTTGGGGTTGTATGTGTCCAGTAACTAATGATGGGGGGAGGAAGGAGGACCAGGTAGAGGATTGGATGGGCCAGCCTTCTGTGTATCCACAGTAGACCATGTGGTTGTGGAAGATTTGTTGCTGCTTGACAAATGCAAAGAGGCTTTGCCTGCCACCCAAAACAGAATCTGTTCTCACTCTTCTGGCTTCCACACACATTTACGTTCCAGACTGGGTAACTTGAGAAGAAACATAGTGGATGCATCAAGCTTCTTCTGACCTGACACAGACTCAGTGCCTTGTCGCCCTTTCACTGACAACACCATGAATTTTTGTCATTTTCAGATTTTGGTGACATATTTGCAGATATTGATGGCCCAAGTCAAGCAAACTTTGACTCAAAAAATATTGTGGAAAAAGTACAAGTGAGTACTTTGTACCAGGCAGCACAAAATGGTAGTCCTGCTTTGTATTTGCAAAGGCCACTAGCAGTGCATTAATGTGGCTGATGTGGATGGTCGGCACAATTCAGGCTGTGAACTCCTAAATATTGTCAGGTAGCACAAAATTGTATAGTTCTGCTTTGTATTTGGAAAGGCCACTAGCAATGTAATAATGTGGCTAATGTGAACGGACGGAACAAGGATGGCTGTGAACCCCTAAATATTGTGGAAAAAGGAATGGTGCGTTTACTGTACCAGGAACCACAAAATGGTAGAGTCCTGGTTTCTATTTGCAAAGGTCACTAGCGACATATTAATGTGGTTGATGTAGACGGATGGCACAAATCAGGCTGTGAACACCTAAATATTATGGAAAAAGTACAAGGGAGTACATTGTACAAAGCAGCACAAAATGGTAGAGTCCTGGTTTGTATTTGCAAAGGTCACTAGCAACGTAGTAATGTGGTTGATGTGGATGGACGGCACAAGTCAGGCTGTGAATCCCTAAATATTGTGGAAACAAGTCCCAATTCCTTACCTAATCCACAATCTCTTCCTCACTGCTGTGACCTTGTTCAGTGGTTTCAGCTGTTAAAAGAGCTATTGTATTCTGGATGGTACTATGGAAGTTGTGCCTCTCCCTGTTCGAAAATCTGTCCCTCTGTATACTACACTGACCTATACATTGCAGGTAGCCCTGAAAGGGGCTTTTTGTGTTATTAATAGACTTATGCGGGAGTCACACGAGATGATCTATCGTGCGATGCATCGTCGGGGTCACGGTTTTCGTGATGCACATCCGGCATCGTTTGCGACGTCGTTTCGTGTGACACCTCCGAGCGACGCTGAATCAGCCACAAATAGTGAGTCGTGTACACTTCGCTTATTTTTAAAAAATCGTTTATTTTTCATGGCGTCGGTTCGGTTGTTCATCGTACCTGGGGCAGCACACATCGCTCAGTGTGACACCCCGGGAACGATGAATGCAGCTTACCTGCATCCCGCGGCACCCGCCGGCTATGCGTAAGGAAGGAGGTGGGCGGGATGTTTATGTCCCGCTCATCTCCGCCCCTCCGCTTCTATTGGCCGGCGGCTGCGTGATGTCGCTGTGACGCCGAACGTCCATCCCCCTTCAGGAAGAGGATGTTCGCCGCCCACAGCGAGGTCGCTCAGCAGGTAAGTGCGTGTGACGGCGGTTTAACGACTTTGTGCGACACGGGCAGTGATTTGCCCGTGATGCACAAACGACGGGGGCGGGTACGATCGCTCGTGCGATCGCACGATAGATCGTACCGTGTGACGCCCGCATTACACTCTCCCTAGCAGCTGCTCACTCTATCCCTATACTCATACAACACTGGCTCTGGATGCCACGTGCGCAAAATGGCGGAGGAAGGGCTTTTATAGACACTATGATGCTGTGCGGCCAACTAATCACAGTAATACCACAACCAAGATGGCTGCAGCATTACTGTGATTGGTTAAGAAGCCCAGCAAGTTTAGTAACTGCAAGTCAGGAGCCAAACCAGCTGGGCAGGACATACGAATATAGCGAGGTGAATACACAAAACCTCGCAATATGACGATTAACCCGAATACCGTACTATTTGTGCGAGTAACGAATAGAAAGGATTATTATTTGTAGATAGAAGGAAAAAACTCTGGGCACTGCTTACCATATAATGGTGCTTGCTGGCGGTGTGTGTTATTTTAATCCAAGACGTTCTTGGTGAGGAGCTGCTTGCACTATTGTTATCCTGTAGCAGGATTCTTCTGAGCTTACACCTGTAGAATCATGGCTAAGGAATAACTAACAGCCACCGTGGTGCTTATGCCAAGCAAAAGAAGTGTCCATTCAAAAACAAGATCGGCAGCACTCTTCGGTGTGAGAAGTTTTAATTTTGCTTCATACAAAAAGGTGAGAAAGCATATGGGAGGAGAGGTGAGAGGAGGGAGCACAGAGGACGACGGTACCGTTTCGCACCTCTATGGGTGCTTTCACGGGTCCACTTTCACCTCTTTCACGGTGGACCCGTGAAAGCACCCCTAGAGGTGCGAAACAGTACCGTCATCCTCTGTGCTCCCTCCCCTCACCTCCCTATGCTTTCTCATCTGTTTGTATGAAGCAAAATTAATTCTTCTCACACTGCAGAGTGCTGCTGATCTTGTTTTTGAATAATAAGGATTACAGTCGCACATCACTAGCTGTAAGCCATAATCATCAACATTAACAGAAATAAACAGTTGAAATACTATAGGTCACTCTGTTTGTAATGACTCTATATGCGTTTCCCTTTTTGTATTGAATTACTGAAATAAATTAACTTTTTGATGATACTGTATTCTAATTAATTGAGATGCACTTGTATCTGTGTTTCACTGATTTCATTTAGAGTGCTGCTTCCAGTCTATTTTTTCTACATTTGGAGGCTTCTTTGCTGGTAACTTGAGGACGTACCGTATTTTCTTACAACTTTAGAGTTGTCCTGCTATTTTTCCTTATTATTGCATTAATTGGGTATTTGCATGACTCTGTTTGTGGACATATGACGTTTATATACACATAAATCATTTTACTTTATTTACAGTTTAAATTTGTCTTTTTTGTTAGATTTGCTTATCAGTTATTATATGGTCAAGGTTTAAGACTTTATGAGCACAACTTGTAGTTCATGTTTATATGGTTAATAAAATCAATACTCTTTCTGGTATGTGAAGGCTGACGTCAAAGAGCTATATATTGAATTATAAAATATACCATGATATTCTGATTTGCCTTTCCACGGGGGACAGCATATCACTTCCCATTTTCGTTATTAATTTGATTACTGTATAATTTTGGGCACATACATTGAGTTCTGTTAAATTATCTATTTGCTGTTTCTAGAATAACTTCTCAAATTATTGAATAATACTACTGTACGTCTGTGCCTGGGTGTTGAACAATTGTTTCAATTCTAACTAATTTGATTTTGATCTGTAAGTCAGATAACTTATAAGATTGGTCCTCCAAGAGTAGAGATGAGCGATGTTCGAGGTTCGCCAATTTCATGTTCGAGTGACTTTGGGGGGTGCTCGCGTTCGAACTTGAACGCGAGCTTTTTGCTAAAAGCTCGACAGCCCGGTTCGATCAGCAAAAAGCCTAGCTAGTTACTAGCTGGCTTTTCACTGTAATAGTGTGAGTAACTCTGTGATTCACACCATTATCAAATTTTAGCGTATAGTGTGCGGGGGGGGGGGGGCGCGTTTAGATCTGTGCTGCTGGGAGAATGGTGATCGCCATTTTTTTTTCCCTAAGCCCGCGTGCAGTGGGGCGGGCCAGCATGTCAGCTAATCCCAGACACACACACAGCTAAGTGGACTTTTTGCCAGACAAGCAAGGGCATGTGTCATAGGCTGTGAATGTCACATGTCCTTGCATTATAAATACGGCCATTTTCCCTCACGGCGTCATTATCTGCCTTCTGCGTGTGGGTGACAGTCACCGCTCATGCAGCTCCTGTCGCCACTCCTGCTGTGTACGCTACACACACAGCGCTGTATAGATTAGGGACAGAAGTTTATTTCAGCCCTTTTCAGGGCTGATTTCCTGGGGCTCAGAGCCATAGCTGACAGGCAGGTCCGTGGAAACGCTGTATACAGCTTTAGATAGATAGCGTCTGTGTACCTAAGCTCAGGGTAATTCCTTGCTGCATTTCATCATTAGGAGGGATAGAAAGTGAGGCTTCCTTTTCTGTCCACTGACCCACAGAACCCGGCCACTGTACCCACCTGCCCACTTTTGCCATGCTATTTTTATAGCAAACAGTGCTGAAACTTAGTGGCATCCAAAAAGTGGCTGCTATACTCCATTGTTGTCCAACTGGTGCCAAGCAATTTCCAGCACCTCTGCATTCTACCCTCATGCACATTTTGCTACGCTATTTTTATAGCAACATGTGCTGAAACTTAGTGGCATCCACAAAGTGTCTGCTATACTAATTTAGTGTCCCACTTGTGCCAAGCAAGTCCCACCACCTCTGCATTCTACCCTCATGCACATTTTGCTACGCTATTTTTATAGCAAACAGTGCTGAAAATTAGTGGCATCCACAAAGTGTCTGCTATACTAATTTAGTGTCCCACTTATGCCAAGCAAGTCCCACCACCTCTGCATTCTACCCTCATGCACATTTTGCTACGCTATTTTTATAGCAAACTCAGGGAATTCCTTGCTGCATTTCATCATTAGGAGGGATAGAAAGTGAGGCTTCCTTTACTGTCCTGGTTCCCACAGAACACAGCCACTGTACCCACCTGCCCACTTTTGCCACGCTATTTAATTTGCCTAAAGAGCTGACACTTTTTCTGCCATCCTACAATTGTCTGGAATACTAAGTTATTGTTCCTTTGCTGCCAAGCAAGGTGCAACACATGTGCATTCTACACTCCTTTCCATTTTTGGAATGAAATTATTAACTGCAGGTAGTCCAGCCAATCTGTGACGAAGGTGCAGGCGTGGATATAATGTTGCCTTCTTCCAATGGTGGTTCTCTCGATGTCTGACAGCTCAACAATACCATCTGTTTCCACTTCCAAAACAAGTGACGACCTGCCAATCACACTCCCGCTTACGGGTAAAGGGGTGGAAGTTCAACGTTGAAAAAGCATGTGTGACTGCTGTCCCCAGTCACAGAGGATGAAGAGCATGCAGATGCACTTGATGGGGCAGGCGGTGGTTGCACAGCCCCGCTAGGCTGCATTGTAGCACAGTGAAATTCCCATTGCGACTTATGCTTCATTTTAAGTCGTGAACAGGTTGGGCTCCCCAGTATGCAGCAAAACCACGCAACAGGAAAAGGACTGTATGCAGTTGGGTTGATAAATGATTGTTTAACTTTCCCAAAACAAACAATAAGAACCATGCATAAAATTGAAATAATAGAACAATCTATTCAGTTGCCTACTACCTGCTAATCCCTCTGCGTAGCAGCAGTAATTGTGTGTTTGTGCATGTGTGTGTGTGCGAACACGACTTACCAGTGGCGCATCACAAGAGCTTCCAAGTTATCTACCTAAACATAGACAAAACACATTATCCCCCCGAATACTCTTGTTAGCTGAAACCTGACAAAAAAGGCAGATGATAAGTGTGAATGCAAACCACACAACTCTGCAACACAGTCATGGAAATCTTGAAAAGCAACAGTCAATTCAAACATGTGTCACTGTCCCTCTATGATTTAAACTGTACGTGACCATTTGACAGTGCAGAGGCAGCAAATCTTATTGTCTATATAGTCGGCCTACCCAGAACAGATATGTGTTTTGCTAATAAAACAAAGTGTTGCGTGCACGCATTACTGTCTGGGCACAGCCTACCGTACTCGGGTACTGTGATGTCCAGTTGCCAGAAATACAGACTTTACGCTCCTCTCACGGTACACAGTATAGACAGCACCGGAAGAATGTTGGTCTGTGGCACAGGATGCTGCTCATTGGCGTTACGGTGCTCCTCACCAAACTCCAACATGATTCCCCTCACAATTGATCGAAGTGATTCCGCGGTAGCTCCTTGCTGTAACACACACCTTTAGCTTTTCCTTCTATTCATAGACAGCATCTCCAAGTCCACACCCAAAGACCAATTTGCTATTGCTATAGTGACCAAACAGACAAAGGCAGATCCAAAAAAACAGCAGCCCCTTGTGTGTAGTCTGCAACAATGCATGCAATGAACGGCAAATAAGCATGTTGCATTGACAGTGGCTAAAGCTGAGCAATACACCCTCACGCTATCAATTCATATCCATGTGACACTTCATGGAGGAAGTACTCAAAGTTGTGAGTTTTTGCCTTCTACTTAGAGATTGTTGACAAATCTTACAGATTACATGACTTGGGTGATCCTTTGCGATGTCCAAAAAGTCCCAGGCTAGGCAAGGTTAAAGCCCATGCGACCTGCATAGCTAACATGACTTATGCTCAGAGGCAGAGTTGTGGCCGAGGATTCAGTTGTTGACGTGCTTCCAGTACTTTGTCTCTGTCCAGGAAGACACAACATAAACTCGTCGTCAGTAGCATCCTCCTCCACCTCCTCTGCTGACGTCATCGACTGGCTGACTTTGGTTTGACAGTAAGTGGGGTCTCCAACCTCATCATCACCCTGTGTGTTTTCATTCCCCTCATCCTGAGTCCTCCGGGACAACCTCTTCCTGCCCCGACCAAATAGCAAAGTTGTTGTCGTTACAATCAGGTATCTGAGTCTCCTAATCATGTTCCCCATTGTCTCCACCAGAATGATGTACGGTTTGGAAATGAGGGTGTACATTATGCTCAGCACCTTCTTCATTGGGGCCTGGGTCCGACTCACAAAGCTTCTGGCCTCTGCAGATTATTTCCCCTGTCTCCTGGAACTCGCTGCCTCAACACGTCAGATTATCTGCTACACCCACAAGCTTCAAAACGGAACCTGAAAACTCATCTGTTCAGAAATGACTATAACCTTCAATGACCCCACCACCGTGCGGAGCTGCGGCCCAACCTACACCCCACCTACTGTCTCCTCCCCAAAATACTTTAGAAAGTAATCCCGCAAGGGCAGTGCTCTCTTCCCTCTGTACCAGTCTATCTATTGTTACTTGTATATGTATTCTGTATGTAACCCCCTTCTCATGTACAGCACCATGGAATCAATTGTGCTCTATAAATAAATAATAATAATAATAATAATAATGACTTCTTTGCCTTTACTCACTGCAGCTTTGGAGCAGACCTCTAATTCCCAGGCTATAGTGTGACTGAACAGCTCTGCAGACTCAACCATTTCTGTTACCCCATACTCAGCAGGGCTGGTGGAAACTTGAGAGCTGTTAGGAAGTAAGTGCGATTGGGTTGACACCACAGTGGAATGGAGTATTTGTGATATTGAACTTGAGGTGGATGAAAGGCCACTTTATGGAGCACTTGAGAGCCATTGAAGCAGCTGCTGTTTTGGTGCCTCATGTACATTTGTTAGCGATGGTTGTGTCCATGAAAAAAGGATCATATCAGATTATCCACGGGAAGAAGTACACCTGTTATTTTGGCTGTTATTTGTTGTTATGAATCGGTGCCGCCGTAAACGCAAGCAACCTGCTGCGGTTCTAGTTGCGTCAGCTGCCATTTAGGGCTGTGCCTTGGGTTGTCCAGATGGCTGCTTTCTTCTCCACGTCTAAGTGTGGAGAGGCGGCTAGTGCGCATGCGTGTGCCAATTTACCCCAGCCGCAGACTAACTCCAGTGTTTCGCCTACTGAGTATGCTCAGCCTAACTGTGCCATTCCTGAGGCTAAGTCCTCATTTCAGGCTACAGCGCATGCTCCCACACGTAGTGCGAAAAGCCTCTTTGCACAGGTACTTGCACTCCGTGCCGGGTCTTGGTCCTGTGTTGTGCCTAGACAGCATGCTGAAGCTGATAGTCTTTTTTCGGAGACTGTATTTCATGCTACTGAGCATGCTCAGGCACTTACTGCATCAGAGGCTAGGTCCGGTAATGAAGTCTTTGGCCCTGCCCCTGCCTGCCCCTAATGTGGGGGGCCCATATAGACCACAAGGCATCAGGTGTCCTGACGATGTGGCCAGGCCACTCCCAACTGGCTTGCAGAGGCCCGCCCCTATGACTTGTCACCTCATTATTGTTGGTCAGACGATGACTGGTGAGGTGTTTGGGTCGTGGCTGCCATGAGGTCATCATTGAAGTGGCGGTTCTGAATAGGACACTAGTTATGCCATGACGTGTCATGACGTGTCACTCTGCTTTTGTCTCCAGGAGGTGCATTGTGGTCCAATGGTGGTTGTGGCAGACCCAGGTATAAAAGGGGCTGGAGCCAACAAGGAGGTGCGCAGTCTTCTATTATGCTCCGAAAGAGCACACCTCCATGTGTTGAACCCATTGCGGCTATAGGCCAGAGGTAGGCAGGGATAGGGCATCGATGCAGGCCGCCACCACAGCTGGTAACGCAGAACGGTTCAGACCAGCTCCTGTCCTACCAGTCCTGCTAGTGCAGCCCAGTGGCATTAACAGGCCTGCTGCTACTGATGCGCCTGCTGTCCACAGGTGTGACCCCTACGCACATGGACACCGTACCCAATGGCCCCTGTGTTGTTAACAGGGAGTTCCTGGGCTGGGTGGGCGTGTGGACCCTGTGATGCTAACAGGGCTCCCAGTCTACAGATCCGAGTGTCGTCTAAAGCCCGCTTTACACGCTGCAATGTATCTTACAATGTGTCGGCAGGGTCACGTCGTAAGTGACGCACATCCGGCATTGCAAGGCACATTGCAGTGTGTAACAGCTACGTGCGATTGCGATTGAACGGTAAAACGTTCTTCGCACGCACGTCGTTCATTCCTCATGAATTGAATGTGAGGTTGTTCAATGTTCCCGAGGTAGCACACATTGCAGTGTGTGACACGCTGGGAACAATGAACAGATCTTAAACAGACAGGAGAGCAAGCGTGGTTGTATTGCAAAAGATAAATATCTGATTTTTATTGTGTCATAAAACATCTATAATTAGATGCAGCACAAGTTTATACAATTAAAGTACAAAAAACAGAGGGCACCATGGCACAGAGCAAGATTAATCAAAAGCTCACATGGTAGATATAATGGCAACACATGTACATATCATTAAATACAAATTACAACATTTTGTGCCATGTGAAACCAGAGAGCAATAGCTGGTGTCCAAACCATAAGATGAATTGAACAGCACACTAGGTATTACGATGCATCCAAATAACGTTACATACCAGTGGCTATGTGGGGTAGAGGAGGATTACCAGTAATTGGTTAAAGTGCCAAAGTGCAGAAAACAAAGACCAAAGGGTCCCCCCTAGAACAGGTAACGCGCGTTTCACGTATTTACGGTGTAACGCTTCGTCAGACCAAAGAGGTCTGACGAAGCGTTACACCGTAAACACGTGAAACGCGCGTTACCTGTTCTAGGGGGGACCCTTTGGTCTTTGTTTCCTGCACTTTGGCACTTTAACCAATTACTGGTAATCCTCCTCTACCCCACATAGCCACTGGTATGTAACGTTATTTGGATGCATTGTAATACCTAGTGTGCTGTTCAATTCATCTTATGGTTTGGACACCAGCTATTGCTCTCTGGTTTCACATGACACAAAATGTTGTAATTTGTATTTAATGATATGTACATGTGTTGCCATTATATCTACCATGTGAGCTTTTGATTAATCTTGCTCTGTGCCATGGTGCCCTCTGTTTTTTGTACTTTAATTGTATAAACTTGTGCTGCATCTAATTATAGATGTTTTATGACACAATAAAAATCAGATATTTATCTTTTGCAATACAACCACGCTTGCTCTTCTGTCTGTTTACTATGTTTTTAGTGGTTTGCATTTATAGATAGTGATAGATGTCTAAACAGGACATTCTATACTTTATTTGAGCTAGACTGTTTAGTCATGTTACATGTTCCATTGAAGTCTTACACTTGTTCCTCATGGATATTCTTGTTTGTTTAAATGAACAGATCTTACCTGTGTCCTGCGGCTCCCGGCTGGTAATGCGGAAGGAAGAAGGTGGGCGGGATGTTTACGTCCCGCTCAGCTCCGCCCCTCCGCTTCTATTGGCCGGATGCCGCGTGACGTCGATGTGACGCCGAACGTCCATCCCATTCCAGGAAGTGGACGTTCGCCGCCCACATCGAGGTCGTATGGACGGGTAAGTACGTGTGTCGGGGATTAATTGTTTGTGCGGCACGTTCAACAAATTGAACGTGCCACACATACGATGGGGGCGTTGCAAATTGCATACGATATCTTATGTGAAATTGCAACATGTAAAGCAGGCTTAACTCGGTTCAGGCTACTATTAGTTTCAAAGCCACCCAGCTCTGTATCCTCCATCTAACCTTCCAGTTGCCAACCTCTCCTTTTCCATCTGGGAGCACGGTGGACACCGACTGGCGATGGGGATATATACCTTTCTCTTTCTTTTCTTCTTAACTTTTTTTATATAGCGATAACATACCACCTTGATGTTGTTTCTTCAGCAAATATTAGGCGGGCTTTGCACACTACGACATCGCAGGTGCGATGTCGGTGGGGTCAAATCGAAAGTGACGCACATCCGGCATCGCAGTCGATATCGTAGTGTGCAAATCCTTTTTGATATGATTAACGAGCGCAAAAGCGTCGTTATCGTATCATCGGTGTAGGGTCCGACATTTCCATAATGCCGGTGCAGCGACAGGTACGATGTTGTTCCTCATTCCTGCGGCAGCACACATCGCTGTGTCTGAAGCCGCAGGAGCGAGGAACATCTCCTACCTGCGTCCCGGCTGCAATGCGGAAGGAAGGAGGTGGGCGGGATGTTTATGTCAAGCCCCACAGGTGTTGTGTCGGTGCATTACCTTCAGGGACTCCACTCGGCTGGATCTTGTCACTGGTAGGAGATCTTCTATTTGTCGTGACGCCACTCTCAGTATTGCGGTCAGTGGGGACCGCCACTGCAGGTTGAGGGACGCCTGGGGCTGATGGTAAGTGCAGTTAGTTGGAATAGCCTCCTGAGAGTGAGGCAAGCCCCAGGGCCCTGTGTAGGTGCGTAGTACCACAAGGCGCAGAATAACTCCACACAAGCTGAATGTCTTTCAGGGGTTTTACTCACTTCAGGTGGCAGGGTGAGTAACCCGGGCGTAGCTGGGATGAACCAGGCGGGAATCAGGTATCCTTCAGGCTGACTTCTGATGGTGACTACCAACTCGCCTTCCTTAGCCCTTGGTGGTTTGGGGTAACCCCGACTTTTAGTCCCTATGGGGGTCACCCAGGGAAGTTGCTGAAGCCTCTCTCCCCTTCGTTTGCCGTGTGCTTGTTGCCTGGGCCAGATCACTCCAGCTTCTTGCCTCCTGTGAACTGTGGGCCCTAACTGTGGCTACGTGGCTGCGGCTTGTAGGTGTTGTGGTGTGGGCTTTGAGGGCCCCACACCGGCAGGTTTAGCAGGGAAAGGTGGATCTATCCCCGCTCCGGGATCTGCCGCCCGTTTGGGCCTGGTACTCCCTAGCAGTCTCCTTACTTCCCACTCCGTGCTCTCTCTCTAGCTGAGATGGGTTTCGGGTAGCACTCCTAGTTGACCGTTCTCCCCCGTCGGTAGCCACTGCACGGACGCTGTCAGACTACAGCAGCCCAGGGGAAGGGGTCAGCTCTCCTCGGAGCTCCCTGGACTCTGCTCTGAACCGGCTCACATCTGGGACCTTCACTGCTGCTCCTGTCAGAGCCTCACTTTCCTGCTCCTCACTCCTCCACACTCTGCTGCAGACTCTAGACTGTTTACTCCTCCTTCCCTTTTGTGCCTGCCTACGCCACCTAGCAACCAGACTCTCTTACCACACCCCTTGAGAGGAGATGGAGGCTTTTGGCCCCCTCCACTATTCCAGTGAAGGTGAAGGCTTTTCCCCCTCCTGGGATCCCCAGGGGTCCTCTCATGGGTACATGTGTGAGACCTGATCACTATGCGCCTGTGTACCACACCCCAGTCAGCCTTCTGGATTACCTGTATTGTACTGTCCCCAGCATGGGTGCAGTACTCAGTGGTGCCTGACCAGGTCAGGGGCGCCACATTCCCCCTTAGTTATCACCAGCACGTCCTCGGGCTGCAAGACAACATTTTAAAAATGCATAAAACATTAAAACATGTAAAACATTTTAAAAGCACCAGGTACCATACATCACCACCCTCCACCCACAAGTCCGTCAACCCACCCAAAACCCTTTCACGTTGGCCGCGACTTCAGCCACTTCTGGCAGGATGTAGAGGCGGCTTTCATGGTCTGGTGGTCTTCAGGGTATACCTGGCCTGGTGGATCCGCGCCTTCAGCCTCTTCTGGCAGGATGTAGAGGCGGCCTCCACAGTTGGTGCTGACCAGGTACCCTCTTTGTGGTGGAGAGCCAGGCCCCATAAACAGGCATGCTCTCTGGTCGCAGGTAAGCCAAGGCCCTATATACGGACGGGCTCCTCCTGGTTGCAGACGAGCCAAGCCCCTAAACAGGCTGACTCTGGTGGTGGTGGTGCCCTCTGGTGTAACTATTTACACTGCGAGAGTTTGTGGCTATAGCCAGTTCATAGCCTTAAGGTTTATTTCTCACATCAGTTTATGTGGGCACATACTTGAACTTTTAAAACGTTGCAAAACAAACTTTCCAACTGGTCAAAACTTGCTGTACTTTACTTGAACTTATGCAGACTCCTCTTCACCAGGGCTTGGGCCTGTAGGGCTGCGGCACCTGTTGGTTTCTTGACCTTTTTCCTCATCTGTAGTGGTCTCATCATTAGGTCTTTGGTCTTTTCTTTCTTTATTACTGTCTTTCCTTTCTTCTTTGGGACATGGTACTACTTCTAGCGCGTACCAGCCTCTTTCGCCTTGATGCAGGGTAAACTGTACGGAGTCTCCCATTTTTAAGTTTCTGCCAGGGTGTCCTCTGGGCAGATGAGCTCTCACATCTCTTCTATTGACGAAGATACCTTCTTTGATACCAGGTGCAACAATGAACCCATATCCTGACTTTAGGCTGAAGTCCTCCACTACTCCTCTACAAAGGGGTCCTCTGACCTGGGCTTTGGACCTTCTCAGGAACCGTTTTTCTTGTAGGTCTCTGGCCGTGACTTCTCTCTGCTCTGGGGATGGCGGTGCAGGGAAAGACTGGGTTCTACTGCGGCGCTGTATCTTGCGGGTTGGATTCTGCGAGGTGCAGCTTACAAGCTCCCAGGTGAGGCTTTGGGGCAGATCTTCCTCAGCAGAAGGTGTCAGGTCTTCCTCGTCCCAGCGGGAATACGGCAGCATCTCTGGCTCGGGGCATGGATCCACTGCTGGTGGCTCCTGAGTCAGCTCCTCAGTTTCCTGGCCTCCTCTCCCCCTTAGTTCTTCTTGGCACTCCTTTGGTGGCAGTGCTGGGGATGGGCTTTCTTCAGCAGGCCCAGGCGGGGGACTCTTTGGCGTGGTTGCTGCAGGGGTTGCTGGAATCCTCTTGGGGGTATGCGGAGGGAGCATGTACTGGTCCACCAACCATTGTGGAAACTTGGCCTCCATGTCAGCCTTTAGCTGCCAGTATGCGGGGTCCTCCCCCAGCGTGGGCTTTCCAGCAGGGACCTCTTTGGACTGGGGAGCGGTGTCTGCTCTGGCCTTGCAGGCCGGGGAAAATGGTGATGCAATCTCTTGGCGGGCCGCGCCTGGCATGGTGGCGGCCTGGTCTTGGCGGGCCGCGCCCTGTATGGCGGCGGCCTGGTCTTGGCGGGCCGCGCCCTGTATGGCGGCGGCCTGGTCTTGGCGGGCCGCGCCCTGTATGGCGGCGGCCTGGTCTTGGAGGGCCGCGCCCTGTATGGCGGCGGCCTGGTCTTGGCGGGCCGCGCCCTGTATGGCGGCGGCCTGGATCGGCGTCGCAGCTGCGATGGGATCTGTGCAGGCTGGGCTGGGCGTCGCTGCAGGGACCGGGTCTTGGTGGGCCGAGCAGGGCATCGCTGCGGCGGCCGGGGCTTGGCGGGCCGAGCAGGGCATCGCTGCGGCGGCCGGGTCTTGGCGGGCCGAGCAGGGCATCGCTGCGGCGGCCGGGTCTTGGCGGGCCGAGCAGGGCATTGCTGCGGCGGCCTGGGCTTGGCGGGCCGCACCTGGCGTGGCTGCGGCCTGGCTCAGCGTCGCCGCGCCGGGCGCCTCTTCAGGGACCGCGGGCGTGGCAGCAGGGGTCGGGGCATCCGGGCCGGCAGGGGTAATACTGGACTCACCCATCGGTGGCAGCATCGGGGTCTGAGTCGTCGCCGTCCGGTCTGGCACTCGTCGTGCGGTTCCCCTCTCATAGGCCTGAACCGCGGCAGCCATCTCCAGAAGTTCCATGCGTTCTTCCCTGATCTGCTCCACGACCCGGGTCTCCAGTCGGTCGCAGAACTGGGCCAGCTCCCGATACCACCAGGCAGCGGAGCCCGGTTCTGGGTTTCTGCGGTCAGACGCCATTTCTTCTGCGCCCTCTTCTGCACGATTTCCCAGCAGTGGACTCGCCGTTGCCTCTAGTAGCAAGCTGTTCAGTTTCCGCTCTGCCTCTTTCAGCAGCTCCTTTCCCAGCAGCAGGCTTCTGGCTCCCTTTCTGTCCCGACGTCTCTGGACGCTTCCGCTCTCTTCACAAGCGAGGTCAGAACTCTGCAGGGGATCTCTGGGTAGCCACACCTCTTCGTGGGCGGTAACTTCTCCCAGCGCGGGCTGCTGTTGTTTTTCAGCGCGCTTTTCATGGTGGCAATATGGCGGCGCTTCCAATTTTTCAAGCGGACCGCCCAGGCACATGGTCACCTGTCTGAACAGGTCTAGTCCTTATCCTGTTCGTGACGCCAGATGTCAAGCCCCACAGGTGTTGTGTCGGTGCATTACCTTCAGGGACTCCACTCGGCTGGATCTTGTCACTGGTAGGAGATCTTCTATTTGTCGTGACGCCACTCTCAGTATTGCGGTCAGTGGGGACCGCCACTGCAGGTTGAGGGACGCCTGGGGCTGATGGTAAGTGCAGTTAGTTGGAATAGCCTCCTGAGAGTGAGGCAAGCCCCAGGGCCCTGTGTAGGTGCGTAGTACCACAAGGCGCAGAATAACTCCACACAAGCTGAATGTCTTTCAGGGGTTTTACTCACTTCAGGTGGCAGGGTGAGTAACCCGGGCGTAGCTGGGATGAACCAGGCGGGAATCAGGTATCCTTCAGGCTGACTTCTGATGGTGACTACCAACTCGCCTTCCTTAGCCCTTGGTGGTTTGGGGTAACCCCGACTTTTAGTCCCTATGGGGGTCACCCAGGGAAGTTGCTGAAGCCTCTCTCCCCTTCGTTTGCCGTGTGCTTGTTGCCTGGGCCAGATCACTCCAGCTTCTTGCCTCCTGTGAACTGTGGGCCCTAACTGTGGCTACGTGGCTGCGGCTTTTAGGTGTTGTGGTGTGGGCTTTGAGGGCCCCACACCGGCAGGTTTAGCAGGGAAAGGTGGATCTATCCCCGCTCCGGGATCTGCCGCCCGTTTGGGCCTGGTACTCCCTAGCAGTCTCCTTACTTCCCACTCCGTGCTCTCTCTCTAGCTGAGATGGGTTTCGGGTAGCACTCCTAGTTGACCGTTCTCCCCCGTCGGTAGCCACTGCACGGACGCTGTCAGACTACAGCAGCCCAGGGGAAGGGGTCAGCTCTCCTCGGAGCTCCCTGGACTCTGCTCTGAACCGGCTCACATCTGGGACCTTCACTGCTGCTCCTGTCAGAGCCTCACTTTCCTGCTCCTCACTCCTCCACACTCTGCTGCAGACTCTAGACTGTTTACTCCTCCTTCCCTTTTGTGCCTGCCTACGCCACCTAGCAACCAGACTCTCTTACCACACCCCTTGAGAGGAGATGGAGGCTTTTGGCCCCCTCCACTATTCCAGTGAAGGTGAAGGCTTTTCCCCCTCCTGGGATCCCCAGGGGTCCTCTCATGGGTACATGTGTGAGACCTGATCACTATGCGCCTGTGTACCACACCCCAGTCAGCCTTCTGGATTACCTGTATTGTACTGTCCCCAGCATGGGTGCAGTACTCAGTGGTGCCTGACCAGGTCAGGGGCGCCACATTTACATCCTGCTCATATCCGCCCCTCCGCTGCTATTCGCCGCCTGCCGTGTGACTTCGTTGTGACGACGCACAACCCGCCCCCTTAGGAAGGAGGCGGGTCACCGGCCAGAGCGACGTCGCATGGCAGGTGAGTGCATGTGAAGCCGGCGTAGCGATAATGTTCGCTACGCCAGCAATCACAAGATATCGCTGCTGCGATGGAGGCGGGGACTATCGCGCTCGACATGGCAGCATCGGCTTGTGATGTCGCAGCGTGCAAAGTATTCCTTACTGTTGCTTAACCACTAAACCCATGGACACAAACTTTTTTTCCCTTTTCCAATACACCTGTTTCCCTTTCCACCAGCATCTGTCCTTTTTCAACTCATTTTGTATATGACCAAAAGTGCAACTGTGCAGGGACACCGTACTCAACGCCGTCTCAGCACAGCAGCCAGCCCTCGGTCCCTCAGATGTGGACAAGTAAAAGACCATTTCCTCCTATCCATGACAAAGCATTGAGATTCACTCTGTGCAGCACAGGTGTTTAGTGGAAAAGCAGATCTAAGGCCCGTTTCACACGTCAGTGAAAAAGACAGACGTTCTTCACTGACGTGTAAAACATGCACATGTCACTCCGTGTGCCGTCATTCATGGCACACGTGGGTTGTCTAAGTGCAATCCGGGCTCCTTTCTCCGTGGTCCGTGATTGCACATAGAGATTAAGGCGGGCTTTGCACGTTGCGACATCGCAAGCCGATGCTGCGATGTCACACGCGATAGTCCCCGGCCCCGTCGCAGGTATGATATCATGTGATAGCTGGCGTAGCGAAAATTATCTGTACTCCAGCTTCACATGCACTCACCTGCCCTGCGACCGTCGCTCTGGCCGGCGACCCGCCTCCTTCCTAAGGGGGCAGGTCGTGCGGCGTCATAGCGACGTCACACGGCTGGCGGCCAATAGCGGCGGAGGGGTGGAGATGAGCAGGATGTAAACATCCCGCCCACCTCCTTCCTTCCGTATAGCCGCCGGCGGCAGGTAAGGAGATGTTCCTCGCTCCTGCGGCTTCACACACAACGATGTGTGCTGCCGCAGGAACGAGGAACAACATCGTACCTGTCGCTGCACCGGCATTATGGAAATGTCGGTGAATGCAACGATGATACGATAACGATGTTTTTGCGCTCGTTCATCGTATCATCTAGCATTTACACAGTACGATGTCGAAAGTGACGCCGGATGTGCGTCACTTTCGATTTGACCCCACCGACATCGCACGCCGCCCTAACTCACCTGTGTCCGCTCCTGTTCTCCATGGTGCTGAACGCTCCCGCGGTGCAGCATCCGGCCGGCACTGACCCCCGCTGCAGCTGCTTACGGGTCGGCTGTGTCGTGCATTCATGAATATGCACGACAGTAATGAGCCGGCTCAGAAGCAGCAGGCAGAACAGGATGCAGAGAGCGCGGCTGAAGCCGGGTGAGTAAAAATGATTTTTATTTTATATGCACGTTTTTTTCTGGCACGTGTTTCACAGATCACACCACTGCGTGGTCCGTGGGACATCAGTGATGCCAGAAAAAAATGGACATGTCTCCGTGCGGCAATCACGGACACGCGGGTACGCCGCACGGAGACATGTTCAGTGAAAAATCACTGATGTGTGAGCAGACCCATTGATTATAATGGGTCTGCGTATATCAGTGATTCTGGTACGTAGAAAAAAAAAGCACAAACGTACCAGAATCACTGACATGTGAAACAGGCCTAAGATTGTGTACCACCTTCTGCTGATACTCCTGCATACGTGCGTCCCTTTCTATGGCAGGAATTATTTCGCCAAATTTTGGCTTGTACCGGGGATCTAACAGTGTGGCAACCCAGTAGTCAGCATTACTTCGAATTCGAATTCATGTTGTAGGTAGTGCAGCAAGAAAGCGCTCATGTGTCTTGTGCATCCAGGAGGACCAAGTCCTTGGTGTGTTGGTGGCGGAGAGGTGAGAATCGTGCCTCCTTCCTCTGCCCTCTCCCCCCAACCTCTCACAACCGAAATGTAAGCAAGCTCTCACTCATCTGCTGAGTCTTCCATGCCCATCGCCAGTTCGTCCTCCATTTCTTCATGGGCTCCTGCACATTCCTCAACACCTTCCTAATACTATGCGCCCTTGTTAATCCCTCTCCCCCACCGTCCCATGACTGTCGCCTAGGTGCCGCTGACCGTCTGGACCTTGGAGATCTTGTTATCCCTTCCGCATATGACTCCTCCTGTACTTCCTCCCCTTCCTCTTGTCCCAACACCTGACTCCGAATAATGCTTACAGTGTGCTCCATCAGGTAGATGACCAGAATTGTCACGCTGAGAATGGCATCGCCAGTGCTAAACATCTTCGTCGACATTTGTAAACTGTGTAGAAGGATGCATAGGTCCTTGATCTGACACCACTCCAGCAGCGTGATCTGCACCACCTCTGGATCAAGTTAGCCCAGGGTATACGTCATAACGTATTTCAGCAGTGCTGGGCGGTGCTGCCACATACGCTGCAACATGTGCAGATTCAAATTCCTGTGTGTTGGCACATCGCATTTCAGGCGTTGAACCACCAGACCAAAAGACTTCTGGAGCAATGAAAGTTGCTGAGCTGCTGTGTGCGCACGATGGAAGTGAGCACATAGCGAGCGTGCCCGCTGCACAAGACCATGTAGGCAGTGATGGTGGTATAAAAATTGCTGGAGAATCAGATTCAACTCGTGAGCCATACAAGGCACGTGTGTCACATTGCCCTGACGAAGGCCCACAGCCAGGTTTGCATCATTGACGCACACGGCTGTTAAGTCACCACCGGAGTCCGCTCCATCAGTTTGTACTCCGGTCGCCAGGTAACAACGTGTTCCTTTCGTGCATAGTGCTGATGATGGGAGTCGATGCCAGCGGCGCAGGTGGACGCAGGTTATGCTCACCCACTGGGTTGCGTTACCTTAACAGATGCAGAACCACTGGCTGAATGTAGGTGGTGGGTGTCTCACAGATGAAGTACCATCATTCAGCTACGACCAATGGGAAGACACAACACCCTTTTTTAGGCCCATCCTGTCTGCTGACCACTGCCAGACATAGCTATGAACCTTTGGTTACTGTTACCCCCAGTTCTGTTTTGTGATTTTGTGTGCTTGTTTCCTGAATACTTTTCCTGCCTGTTGTTTATGTACCTCGTTGGCCGATCCGTATTTCACCTCTGCTTGTTTTCTGATTAAATCCTGGCCATCCCATTCTGTTCCTCTTCCTCAATTAATGTTTTGACCCTGCCTGACTACTATTCTCTGGAACTGCAGCCTTCCACAGGTATTGATCACCTTGGGCCCTGTGTAATATCAAATCCCTGTATAGGTGTTAAAGGGTTTCAGGGTTCTGGGGGTCCTGCTTGGTGAGTGGCTTCCCTCTAGCCTATCCTTTCCAGCCCATCTGAGTGTGTGGATCAAGGAAGGCGTTACACCTTGCTCTCTGCAGAAGGCCATGTAGGCCAGGATAGTGCTTTAAAAATTGCTAGACAACCAGGTTCAACACGTGAGCCACACAAGGCATGTGTGTCACATTGTCACAGCGAAGGGCTGCACCCAGGTTTGCATCATTGTCGCACCCGGCCTTCCCTGGCTGCTGGTTAAGTGGAGACAACCATTGATGAAACTCGGTCTCACTCTACAGAGCTTACCGTCCACAACTCCTCAGCGGTGTGACTCACAATTCACAGACATTTCAAAGAAAAGAGTCGACCGCCTCATGCTGTTGAGCTCTGCTGCCAGCATAGTAAGGAGATGTGTGGGATTCCTTGTGCGCAGTTACAATGCGGGTGGCCTGACCACACGGGGTTTGGGCCGAGGTGGAGGACCCACACGAGGTTGAGGAGGCAGAAGCAGTGGAGGAACTTCTACATACAGAGGAAGGATTGACACACAACTCGTGGGGACGGCAAGACTTGTACAGAAGACCCTTCTCCATCTCTCTCCATAGTTACCCAGTGCCCAGTCAGCGACATGTAACTCCTCTGTCCATGCTTACTGGTCCAAGTATCTGTGGTGAAATGCACCCTGTCACACACAGAGTTTCTCAAGGAAGCGGTGATGTTGTGTGCGACCTGCTGTGGTAGCACGGGCACGCCTTTCTTGGAGAAGGAGTGGCGACTGGGCATCGGCTCTTGGGGCACTGCGATGTGCATAAGGTCTCGAAAATCCTTGGTCTCAAAAGGGTGTAAAGGCAGCCTTTCTGTAGCCAACAAGTTGCAGATGCTGAAACTCAACCTCTTAGGCATGTCATGCCCATCGAAAATCATGTAAAACACAGCGAGGGGACTCCAACCACAGTTTCACTCGTTTCCACTAATTGGGCCACACACACCCCACTTGACTGGCATCAGTTGACCCCCATTTTCAAAATGAAAAAGATGCTTTGCATGAAGCACTCTCAAAAATACATGTGGCTTTCGCCTCCCCTGGATGACCTAGGAGAAGAAAAGTCCTCTGTGAGGCATGACTTGTTCATCCTGGTAAACGTTAGTATGTCCACATTGTCAGTGGACAGACGCGTGTGCTTATCTGTCAGCACACACCCAGCAGCACTGAAGACATGTTCCGAGAGAGCGCTGGCTGCGGGACACGACATGATCCCCAAGGCGTACGTGGTGAGCTCAGGCAATTTATCCAGATTGGAAGCCTAAAAAGAGCAAGGCTCAAGTTGCACAGTAATGGCATCGATGTTCCCTTGCATATACTCATATATCTGTGTCTCCTCCTCTTTTTCCTCGTCCAGCTGTTTTGTTTTCGCATGAGTATATGTCCTTGTCACTTTCCCATGTGTTTGTGTTGTGTTGTGAGTTGTTTATCACCTTTTGGACACCTTTGAGGGTGTTTTCCAGGTGTTTTTAGGTGTTTGTGATTGCCTTCCATTGTTTTCAATGGGGTTCGAGAGGTTCGTCGAACGGTTCGTCGAACGGGGCACCGTTCGACGAACCGAACCGAACTCGAACTCTAGGGGGGTGGCTCATCTCTATCCAAGAGATAAAAATCACCGGTAACTTCAATGTGGAAAATTCCCTTTTCAATTCACAAGACCAAGAACCAGAGTGAACGTGATTTTTATATAGTAAACTTGTGTAGCCTACCTAAGGCTCTGGAAAAAACCTCTCCGAGATGTAATAAAACCAACTGGCCTTTAGGTTTACTAGACACATTCCCCTCCTGCCGCACCCAAGGAGAACATGGTGTTGTGTCTTCCACCCAAGAAGAAAAAAACCTATACAAGCGATGCGACATTTTCATGTCATGTGAGCATTTTACTTCCTTTTTCCTATGTATAAACATCTCTGTTCCATTACAGTGTGTAATGTGTGTAGCAATTTACAGCACTGGGTGTAGGTAAAGTAAAATAAGTTTATTATTGCACTTTATTATGGTATAATATCATGCACTATTATAATACCTTCACCATCGCATAAGAAACACTTTTCATGCCCACGTCCCAATACACATAAACAGACACATACAGACACATATCCTTACTGCAATTATTTCAAAATGCACAACTATCCCTATCTCTTGAGAGGAATATAAGAGAGGTGTAGGATGGGATAGTAAGTAGGGAAGGAAAGGAAGGAAAGTTAATGTAGGGGGAAAGGGCGAATATAGATTAATACGCCTTTGGGTTTAGAAGTGAGAAATAGGAGGAACCAGGCGGTAAGAGGATACTCAACCTGGTAGGATAAATGTCCCGCCCCGTGCTCGGCAGCCGAGCCGCTCGGATCCGGACCTTCAGTGGGTGGCTTGAGGGTCTCCGGACCCAGGGGTCTCGCGGTCACTTCAACTGAAAGGGCGGTTGTGGTTTGGGGACGTAGATGTACGGCCGGAGCTGTGTTAAGTTCATGATGCCACCCACGGGATGTGGTGAAGGTGGACACCACCGCTGCAGTTACGGGGCACCCGGGGGAGATGGTATGCAGCAAGTTGTTAACCCCTCCGTGGGCAGGGATGGCGGCCCCAGGACCCGTTGGGCTGTTGGTGCAGGGAGATGGGCGGCCGGAGGGCACTGGTGTACTCACTATTAGAATGAAACACTCGAGTCTCTGGTAAACCAAGATGATGGTGGTCGGTGCTCGCAGCCGGCTGCAGTCTGGTCCCCCACCCGGTTGGTGGTCTCTGCCTTTCTCCTGCACCTGTTTTGTGATGTTGGACTACCTGGGCTTGCAACTTTCAGGAGTCCGCTCCCCGACTTGATGTGGCCAAAGGAGCCCGTTTGCCCACAGACGCTGGCCCGTGGGATCTCTGAGCCGTGGCGGTGGCTGCTTATTCCACTCGTTGGGCTGTCATCTTGTATGGGGGACTTTGGCTGGGAAAGGACCTCAAGTCCAGAACGCAATCAGTTAATTAACTCAGTCCAGTAGCTTCTGGCCCTCATTTCAGGGTCTGAGTACCCCCCTTGTGCTCCGGTTTCCGAGTCGGTTCCTCAGGTCGGTACCGGCGGGCCGCTACCATGTTCCAGTCCATCACGGTTCCACCGAGCCGTCTTTCCGGCTCCTGCAGGCAGAGGCCTCCATATGCCTCCTAGTCAAAGGTGCCCGGGCTCCTACCCTGGTACCTTTCAGTTAGTTGCAGACCTGACACACAGACCTGCTTCCACTTTACTCCCCCTCCACTAACAGACTCCTCAACTGAACAGACTTTTTCCCAGGCTCTCTGAACTCCTCAGTGGGTGTGGCCAACCACCTGGCTCCACCCCCTGGTGTGTCCATCAAGCACTGAGGGGGGTGACTAGGGTTTAATGTGGTTGGCTGATGTCACCTCGTTAGGGGACCGGTGTAATGCAGGGGCTCTATCTGTGACAGCTGGCTGGCCAGGGCGTCACAGAAACACATAAGGAAATGTGCAGTTGCTTGTTGGGTCAGAGGGGGGGATCTATAGGGCCGGTAGTATACTCCTCTTATAATGGGACCGGTAGTCAGAGGGAGGTGTGTAAGATTATTATTATTATTGTTCCTCACCATCTGACTAAGGTCCGGTCCTGGTAGGCTGAGGGCTATCATGTGCCTTTGTTACCTCTGCTGATGACAGCTTTAGGGCCCAGAAATACTCTGCACCCGCTCTATTGAAGGGAGGGAGACTCTTGTGGAGCCCTTCCCAGGTTCCAAAGGTGGGGTGGTTGGTGGCTGGGCATGCTGGCCACAGTTGAGTTATACACACCAAACTATCCAGATAAAGCAGATACAAACCTAACTAATGAGTAAAGAAAGCAAAGGGGTGGGGAGGGGGATAAGAGATGTAACAACCGAGAGTGCCAAACCCAGACTCCAAGACCAACCAGAGAAACACTCACCAATGGACTACCACCTATACCACATTCAGAAGTGAACAATAGAAAAGGGCTGGTGTAAACATCAACCTCATGGATCACTTGACACCACTGAAGTAACACCCAATCTCCACCTTCTACCCTTAGAAACAGAGGAAAGGGTGGGGAGGGTGGAGAGGAGGGAACATCCCACCACACAACAGAGTCACAAGACAGAGTCTCATGTCTCCTGGTAACAATTGATACTGGGGAACCTGGCATCCCGGGACTAGAGTTGAGCGCGGTTCGCGGTTCGAGGTTCTCCAGTTCTAAGCTCGAGTGATTTTGGGGGCTGTTCGAGATCGAACTAGAACTCGAGCTTTTTGCAAAAGCTCGATAGTTCTAGATCCGTTTGAGAACGGTTCTAGCAGCAAAAAGCAGGGCTTTTTACAGCTACAGTGTGCAGGAGCAATCCTGGCAGCCTGCCAGAAGCTGGTAACCAAGATAAACATCGGGTATCCAACCAAAGCGCTTTGGTTAGTAACCCGATGTTTATCCTAGTTACGTGCAGGAAGCCCACACTTCCCCGCTCAGCTAACTCCGCCCCCTCCTGCCCGCGGCATACACACACACACACACACACACGCACACACACACACGCACACACACACATACACTTACACATACACATACACATACACAAACACATACACAAACACATACACAAACACATACACAAACACATACACATACACACACACACACACACACACACACACATGGTCCCGCTCGGCTTACCTGCGGTGATGAAGTCCCGCCATCCCGACCTCAGCGCTGTCACTGTCCTCCATGGCCGCCGCTTGTCACATCACCTCTCGCTTCCGACCCGAGACTGACTAGCGGTGACGTCACGGGCCTCTCGCGATACTTGGTGTGAAGGCGGCGGTCATTGAACTCAGTGACAGGGGCTGTCAGTGTGATGGAGATCAGCGCAGGTAATGTACCTCGCTGACAGCAGCACTTGTCACTCCCCTGCAGTGACCTGGGCTGACCCATTGATGTTAGCTCAGGTCACTGCACTGCTCTCCCAGCCAATGGGGAACATCCTGCTCTTCATTGACTGGGACAGTGTGGATCGTCATGGCAACCCCTTGGATTACACCAGACCTGGATTTGTTTTTCATTCTAATAAATTGGTTAAAGAGGGAATGTTTTGGGGAGTGTTTTTTCAAATAAAAATGTGTTTGTCGTCTATTTTTTTTTATTACTGACTGGGTTGGTGATGTCGGGTATCTGATAGACGCCTGACCTCACCAACCCCAGGGCTTGATTCCAGGTGACTTACACATCTGGTATTAACCCCATATATTACCCCGTTTGCCACCGCACCAGGGCGCGGGATGAGCTGGGGCGAAGCACCAGGATTGGCGCATCTAATGGATGCGCCACTTCTGGGGTGGCTGCGGCCTGCTATTTTTAGGCTGGGGAGAGTCCAATAACCATGGATCTCCCTAGTCTGAGAATATCAGGCCCCAGCTGTCTGCTTTACCTTGGCTGGTGATCCAATTTTGGGGGGACCCCTACGTGTTTTTTTTTAAAATTATTTATTTAATTTAAAATAACAGCGTGGGGTGCCCTCAGTTTTGGATTACCAGCCAAGGTGAGGTTGCCAGCTGTGGTCTGCAGGCTGCAGCCGTCTGCTTTACCCTAGCTGGCTACAAAACTAGGGGGAATCCTACGTCATTTTTTTTTTCATTTTTTTGGCTAAATACAAAGCTAAGCAAGCACCCCTTAGTGCCACATGAAAGGCACCAAAGGGTGCTCCACTTTTTCTCCACTTTTTCTCCATTTTTTCTCCACTTTTTCTCCACTTTTTCTCCACTTTTTCTCCACTTTTTCTCCACTTTTTCTCCACTTTTTCTCCATTTTTTTCTCCATTTTTTCTCCACTTATTCTCCACTTATTCTCCACTTATTCTCCATTTTTTCTCCACTTTTTCTCCACTTTTTCTCCATTTTTTCTCCACTTTTTCTCCACTTTTTCTCCACTTTTTCTCCATTTTTTTCTCCATTTTTTCTCCACTTATTCTCCACTTTTTCTCCACTTTTTCTCCACTTTTTCTCCACTTTTTCTACATTTTTTCTCCGTTCTTTTTCTATGGTCGGTCTACCCATTAGCTCTGCCATGCATACTGTAGCTCTACACCTACTGCACATGTTACTTTATGATTGACATCTCTTTCGTACCAGAGCTGTCTAAGCCTACTCTGACCCCATATTTGTCATTACTATATTGTCCTTGTACTGTATTATGAAATTTGTATCATGTGTTTCATTTCTTGCTGTGTTGCAATTTTTTTGCTGCATCCCAATTGTACCTCTACATTGTTCGAGTTTATGTTATTGTTCTCTCACTCTTATGTGATACTGATTATTGTCATTTTTCATGATTACATGCAGATAAGTCCAATCTGACGAAGGCTCAGGCCGAAACGTCATTTGTAACTTGTTTTGGACAAAAACATATATGCTTATGAAAAAAAATGTTTTTCTTAATACGGACCAATAAAGAGTGATTTTGCATTACTATCCGTTGTGACTTACTGACTTAGTCTGGGAGATTTAGAGTGCCGAGGTTACTCACTAATTTTATCTATTATTACCTCTGAGCACCTATATACCAGTGAGCAGAGCTTCCTCTACAGTAGTTCTCCTGATTAGGCATGCCCTTACCTCATGAGCAGGGCATTGCAGCTTTGGTAGCAACCATTACGACATGGACTCTGCTGCTGTGGACCCGAGAAGAGTGAGTGCAGATTCATTGCACCCACACTCCTCACATGAAGGGTCCGCACTCCTAGAAAATGGGGGATACATTCCCTGAGTGTCTCCCCCCCATATTCTAGACGGTCCAGAGTCGTCGTGGGACCCCTTTATTTTTTTTCTTACAATAAATTGGTGAAAGAGGAAATGTTTTGGGGACTGTTTTTTCAAATAAATTTCTTTTGTCGATTTTTTTTTTTTTGTTAGTACTGACAGTTTATGATGTTGGGTATCTAATAGACGCCATGACATCACAAACTGCTGGGCTTGATCTCAGGTGACTTTACAGCTAGTATCAACCCGATTTATTACCCCGTTTGCCACTGCACCAGGGCACGGGATGCGCTGGGGTGAAGCGGCAGGATTGGCGCATCTAGTGGATGCGCCACGTCTGGGGTGCATGCGGCCTGCTATTTTTAGGCTGTGAAGGCCCAATAACTATGGACCTTCCCACCCTGAGAATACCAGACCACAGCTGTCCGCTTTACCTTGGCTGGTGATCCAATTTGGGGGGGACCCTACTTTTATTGTGTAATTATTAATATTTATAAAATAATTATAAAAAAGAGCCTGAGGGGACCTTCACATTGGATCCCCAACCACGGTAAAGCTGCCAGCTGTGGTTTTCAGGCTACAGCCGTCTGCTTTACCCTAGCTGGCTATCAAAAATGGGGGGACCCAACGTCATTTTTTTTTTTAACTATTTTTTAAATAGAAAAAATTAATGGGCTTCCCTGTATTTTGATTGCCAACCAAGGTAACGGCAGGCAGATGGGGGTGGCAACCCATAGCTGTCTGCTTTATCTGCGCTGAGAATCAAAAATACCGCGGAGCGCTACGTCATTTTTTTAAAGATTTATTTTTACAGCACTGTGATGTCCAGCAATCAAAATACAGGGAAGCCCATTTTGTTTTTAGTTATTTAAATAAATAATTAAAAAAAATATATATGGGCTCCTGCTGCATTTTTTGTATTGCTAGCTAAGGGTAATCCAAGCAGCTACTGGCTGCTAACCCCCACTGCTTGATGTTACCTTCACTGGCAATGGAAAATCCAGGGAAGCATTTTTTATTTTTTTTGCCAAAAAACTACAAAAAAAGGACGTGAGCTTCGCCATATTTTTGTATGCTAGCCAGGTATAGCAGGCAGGTGCTGGAAGAGTTGGATACAGCGCCAGAAGATGGCGCTTCTATGAAAATGCCATTTTCTGAGGCGGCTGCAGACTGCAATTCGCAGCAGTGGTGCCCAGAAAGCTCAGGCCAACCTGTGCTGCGGATTCCAATCCCCAGCTGCCTAGTTGTGAAATTCATGAAATAATAAAAAAAAGGCTTCCCTTTATTTTTGGTTCCCAGCCGGGTACAAATAGGCAACTGGGGGTTGGGGGCAGCCGTACCTGCCTGCTGTACCTGGCTAGCATACAAAAATATGGCGAAGCCCACATAATTTTTTCAAGGGGCTAAAAACTTCTGCATACAGTCCTGGATGGAGTATGCTGAGCCTTGTAGTTCTGCAGCTGCTGTCTGTCTGTATGGAGAAGAGCAGACAGCAGCTGCAGAACTACAAGGCTCAGCATACTCCATCCAGGACTGTATGCAGAATTTTTTTGCCCACGAAAAAAAATGACGTGGGCTTCGCCATATTTTTGTATGCTAGCCGGGTACAGCAGGCAGCCACGGGCTGCCTCCAACCCCCAGTTGCCTATTTCATGAAATAATTAAAAAACAAATGACGTGGGCTTCGCCCCATTTTTGTGTCCAGCCGGGTACAACTAGGCAGCTGGGGATTGGAATCCGCAGCACAGGCTAGCCCGAGGTTTCTGGGCGTCTCTGCTGCGGATTTCAGTCCGCAGCCGTCCCAGAAAATGGCGCTCTCATAGAAGCGCCATCATCTGGCGCTGTATCCAACTCTTCCAACAGCCCTGGAGCCGGGTGGCTTGTTGGGTAATCATGAGTTAATACTGGCTTTGTTTTACTAGCCAGTATTAAGCAAGAGATTCTTAATGTCAGGCACGTTTGACCCGGCCATTAAGAATCTCCAATAAAGGGTTAAAAAAAAAACACCACACAGAGAAAAAATACTTTAATAGAAATAAATACACAGACACATTAGAGACTCCATCTTTATTACCCCCTGTCAGCCCTCCACGATCCTGCTCTTCTGTCTTCTTTCTAGTGTAGTAGTAGTGACGATTGTAGTGAGGAAGGATGAGGCTCACCAGCCCATCACTTGGGGCTGGGGAACCTCATCCTCACTACAATGCTCACTACAATCGTGCAGCCTTCACTCCGTGAGTGATCAGTGCTGGCTGTCAGCGGTAACAGCGGTAACGCTGACAGACGCGTTACCATAGCAATGGTGCTCTCGGACCCGCGGTTAGCGGTGACGTCACCGCTAACTGCGTTGCTATGGCAACGGTGATCTCCGTTAATGACCGGCTGTGTCAGCCGGTCCCTAACGGAACGGGGAGTCGACCGTGTGCTAGAGCATGTCGCCGGTACACGGCGATACACATATGTGCACCGTGTACCGGAGAGATGCACTCGCAGGTCCTACATGACGCGTCATAGTCATGTGACCAGTCTGTAGCCAATGAGATAATAGCCACGTGACTGGTCACATGGCTATTTTGACGTCACGATAGGTCCTGCATCTCTGCTGGCAGTGCCGGTCGCCGGGAGGATTCAGTGATCATCGGATGGAATAGCGGCAGGAGACAGAGTGCAGAAGGGATCGCGGGGACCGGTAAGTGTTATGGCAATGTTTATTAACTGTTTGTGTACATTTATCATGCATTTTTATGTGTTTGTTATTGCCTCCCATTATAGTCTATTGGCTCGAGTTCGGTTCGTCGAACGTTCGACGAACCGAACTCGAACGGGAGCTCCGTTCGGCGAACCGACCTCGAGCCGAACCGGGACCAGTTCGCTCATCTCTACCCGGGACCCCAAACCAACGACATTGCTGAGAGTGACAGCTAGAGATGAACAAACCCCTCACGGTTCAGTTCACTGAGCTGAACCAGGGGCATGATCGAAAACCTTTAGCAAAACAAAGCAATGGGAGGTTAAACGTAAGGCACAGATAACACCTTAAGGGGAATTGAAAAGCTTGCAAAACAGCAAAAATATGTTTTACAGTCTAAAGGCCACTTTACACGCTACGACATCGCTAAAGCGGTGTCGTCGAGGTGACGGAAATTGTGACGCACATCCGGCCGTGTTAGCGATGTCGTTGCGTGTGACACCTATGAGCGATTTTGAATCATTGCAAAAACGTTCAAAATCGCTCTTGCCCCCCTAATCTCGAATATCATTGCTGCAACTATGTAGTTCGTCGCTCCTGCGGCAGCACACATCGCTCCGTGTGACACCGCAGAAACGAGGAGCCGCCGACCGCAATGAGGAAGGAAGGAGGTGAGCGGGATGTTTACGTCCCGCTCATCTCCGCCCCTCTGCTTCTATTGGGCGGCGGCCTAGTGACATCGCTATGACGCCGAACGAACCGCCCCCTTAGAAAGGAGGCGGTTCGCCGGTCACAGCGACGTCACTAGGCAGGTAAGTAGTGTGATGGGTCCGCGCGATTTTGTGCGCCACGGGCAGCGATTTGCCGGTGTCGCACAAATGATGGGGGCGGGTGCGCATGCTAGCGATATCGGTCACGATATCGCAGCGTGTAAAGTGGCCTTAACACCACTGTTTTGGCATAGCCATTAGCTTCCTAGCCTATTGACAGAAGAAATATAGAGGTGGATGAGAGACAGGTGTAGGGCTGGTGCTCCCATACCACTGCTAGTACAGACAAGACACAACTTGGAGACCTATGTAGTAGTCTCAACATTAAAAATCCTTCCAGGGACACAGCAGTACAATACCATTATTTGCCTCCCTCCCCATAGGGCTTTAAAACACCAGGAAGTTGTGGTCCATGCAACACACAGGCTGTGGGTAGGTTTTTTGTTTTGTTTTTTTTAATCAAGACATGCATTAGTGGACCAATGGCAGGTGTAGGCCTCTGTTTCCAACAACACTGACAGCAACCTCTCCACAACATTTGAAGACACATCTTTTAGTCTCTGCCTTCCAACACAGCAGTACAGTACCATAAATTGTTCCCCCTGTGAGGTTGTACCTCGCAACCTGGGGTTTCCAATCGCTTGCAGCGGTGCAAGGTAGCTTCAGCAACACAGGTACACAGTTTCTTTATAAAAAATTCCAGCCATTTATTTAAACACTTGTCATAAACGGCAAATATTCAAAATAACAGGCCTCTCCTGGCTTAAAAGGAAAACAGGTACTGCCACCTACCGTGGGCTTCCAGTCCAATACAGTCTCTATTAGAGGTCTGGCACCTGTACACACAGGGTCCTGCCAGCAAACACCACTTGCTGTGGTTCCTTCCAAGAACCCAGAGACACTCTATAGACTCCTATCTGTCTCTCCTACAGGAGAGGTTCGGCCCTGCAGCCACAGCCCTAGCCTGTCTGCACTCACCTACCAGTCTCAACTCAGACTGAATTCCAGACTCTGACAGTCTCCTAAATCAGACTGGACACAACCACAGGTGGAGGTCTGTGTTTCTCCAGACCTGCACAGCACACTGGCATTATTAAAGGGAATCTGACTGTTATATGCAGAAACAAGCCTTTGTGGAACTACAAGTCCCATAGCAACTTCTTCAGTTTAATATTGTAGGGACCTTCTTCACTGCGACACATAATGTGACGCCCTGGACCCCAGGGGTCACAGGTCATTACACACACACACACCCTTCCCTGGACAGGGCACACCAGTCAAACTCAAAATCCTTGTTGCCACCCTCCAGGGCTGATGTTCACACCAGGTGGGGCGGAGCAAGGCAGTTGGCCCCGCCCACCGAGGAGTTCACAGCCTGGAGGCGGGAAAAACACAGCAGTGAGTCGAGTTGTGGTCTGTAGTGAGAGAGGAGTGGAAACTGTTGGTGTCTGGGTCGGAACCCAGGCACATTCAGCAAGGTCGGCAGACGGTGGTGGCCGTCTGCAGGAGTTGGCGAAGGTCAGCGGAACCGTAGGACTGGGGTTGGGTGGTGGCCCATCGGTACCGAACCGGGGAGCCGATTGAAGCCAAGCACCAGGCAGGGTACTCAGACCCCGACTAGGCTTAAAGCCAACCTCTAGTCAAATTCTCTGATTGCGGTCTGGACCTCAGGGGTTCATTCTCAACCAAGTCCCGATTGAAGGCAACAGCCCAAACAGTACGGATAAGTGCCACCGCCAAGGGCCAGAGATCCAAAGGGCCAGCGTCTGCGGGCAAAGGGGCTCCTCTGGCACATACACGTCGGAGAGCGGACTACCGGTGCCCAGGCATTGGAGTCAACATTCAAACACAGGTGCAGGGAAACGACAGCCACCATCAACCCATCCAGGGAAACACCGCAGCCGACTGCGGGCCCCGTCTATCCAGCCGTTTGGTTTACCAGAGACACTGTCCATCTGTATCTGAGTGAGTACACCAGTGCCATCCGACACCACGCTGCGCTGCACCGCGACCCTGCACCCTGCGAGCCCCATCCTACGGGAATCCCAAACCTCCTACCGGGCCCCGGGACCAATCACCCCTACCCACGGAGGGGTCAACACCTAGCTGCTCCCCGCCATCGCTCCCGGGAACCCCGTCACCAGCAGCGGTGGTGCCCACAATCACCACAACCCGTGGGTGGCGTCACGAACTCTATCTATCCCAAAAAAGTCCAATTCCACCCCCCTTTTCACTCGAGGAGCGCTGCTCCAGCCCCGGGTCCGGCCCGCTCAAGCCACCGAGGAGGAGGCACCAGATCCTAGCGCGATCTCCCCAAGCAGCCCCCGCGACGAAGAAGCCGGCCCCCGCCCCCGCCAACTGCGACCATTTACCACATTGGTGGTCGCTACCTCACACCCCCATAGGGAATTGCCGCCTCCCACATAGGTCTTTAAAACACCACGGAGTTACGGTCGATGCAACCCAGGCTGTGGGCCGGCATTTTTTTTAAAAGCAGTGAAGACCTGCATTAGGGTAAGAATGCACTTTGCGTTTCCACCTGCGTTTCAGGTGCTTTTTAGATCCGTTTTGAACTGCAGCGTTTTCATGCCAAAAGGCATGCGTTTTGATTTTCCAGCAAAGTCAATGGAAAATGGGGATTTTCAGACCGCACTTTGCGTTTCGAAACGCTGCGTTTAATTTGCATATTTTGTGGCAAAAACCATGCGTTCAAAGAAGCAGCATGTCAATTGTTTTTGCCATTTTGGGTGCGTTTTGCTAACATTGAAGTCAACGAGAAATGTCAAAAACCAAGATTCCTTCAAATTCCTGCGTTTTACCTGCTTTTTATGTGCACAAAACATGCGTTTTGGACTACCAAAACGCATGCTTATGGACATCAAAATAATAATTTGATATGTCCCTTTACACACACACATAATCCGACAATTAAAGTTTAGAAAAATATGCATTTATTGCTATTTTAGCGATAAAATGTATATTACCGCCATAATTTTATGAAATATATCTCTTTTCATTATTTTTCCCATTAATATAGATTTGATCCTTTTTTTCTCTTTTTTCATTCTGTATGTTTAAACTTTATTAAGCAGTGTCTTGATGTTCAAAACACATCTGTCAAAACGCAGGTGGAAAAGCATCCAAAAAGCGCTAAAAACGCATCAAAAACGCGGTAAATACACATGCATTTTCAGAAAAAAGCAACTTTGGTCAAATCACTTAAGCCCAAAACGTGCGTTTAGAACTGCAAGTAGGTGACCGCAAAGTGCGTTCTTACCCTTACACTATTGTCCAGTAATGAAGAATGTTGTGTAAAGATCACAGATTTTTGGTAATCCTAAATTGTTGGCGAAACTTCATTAATGTCAACTTTGAGTGGGACACCCAACTACTGGGCTCATGAGGGGTTGATCACAGGAGAAGGAAGCAGCAGATGCAGTTGATTTGGTAGCCTGTGGTTGGGTAGGGATGGGCATGTTAATGCAGTGAGACTTCCACAGCAATGCATCTTGTTTGCGAATATACCAATTCATCCATGTAGTAGTCAAATTTATTGAATTTTTTCCTCTACTGCGTTGTTTTTCACAATGTTAGCAGATAACGGAGGAAATCTGGTGGTGGATGACAGACAGATGTAGGGTATGGGCTCCCATACCCATGCCACTTAAGACAAGACCCAACTTAGAGACCCATCTTGGAGCCTCCAAATTCAAAAACCTTTCAGGCAGACAGCAGAGCAGTATGGTAGCATCAATTGCTCCCTCCCCATAGGGCTTTAAAACACCAGGGAGTTACGGCCCACGCAACACATAATCTGTGGGGCAGTATTTTTTTTAAAATAAAATGAAGACATGCACTATTGGGCCAGTGGCAGCAGTAACCTCTACACAAAATTTGGAGCCATATTTTGTAGTCTCTTCCTTCCAAAACAGCAGTACATTAACATCAATTGCTCCCGCCCCATAGGGAATTGCCCTCTACCCATAGAGCTTGAAAACACCAGGGAGTTGCGGTTCATGCAACACAGGCTGTGGGCCATTTTTTATTATTTATCTATTTAACCCTTAACGACCGCGGGCAATAATATTACGTCCTAGCGGTCATAATGTTACTGCCCGCGGTCTGACGCCAGCAGCATGCCGCGATCGGCGCACATCTCAGCTGATTTTCACAGCTGAGATGTGTGCCTGCTAGGCACGAGCAGAATCGTTATCTGCTCGTGCCGTTTAACCCCTTAAATGGAGCTGTCAATATGTGACAGCACCATTATAACCGCGATCGCAGTAAACATTTACTTACTGCCCGATACCGGAAGTCACATGACATGAGCAGCACATGACTTTTGGTAGTTGTCATGGTATATACACACATTTGGTATCGCCGCATTCATAAACGCCCGATCTATCAAAATATAAAATCAATTAATCTGATCAGTAAACGGTGTAGCAGCAAAAAAATTCCAATGCCAACATGACTTTTTTTTGTCGCCACAACTTTTGCACAAAATGCAATAACAGGCGATCAAAACATAACATCTGCGCAAAAATGGTACAGTTAAAAATGTCGTCTCAAGACGCAAAAAATAAGCCGTCACTGAGCCATAGATCCCAAAAAATGAGAACGCTACGGGTCACAGAATATGGCATAAAACGTGCGCCACTTTTTTCGGACAAACATCCAATTTTTATTTAACCCCTTATATAAAAGTAAACCTATACGTGTTTGGTGCCTATGAACTTGCACTGACCTGAGGCATCACACCCACACATCAGTTTTACCATATAGTGAACACAGTGAATAAAATATCTCAAAAACAATAGTGCTATCGCACTTTTTTTGCAATTTTTCTGCATTTGGAAATTTTTTTGCTGTTTTCCAGTACACTATATGGTAAAACCAATGGTTTCATTTAAAAGTCCAGCTCATTCCACAAAAAAAATCAGCCCTCACATGACCATATTGACTGAAAAATAAAAAAGTTACGTCTCTCAGAAGAAGAATGGCAAAAAAAACCCCGGAAAGCAAACAAATCGTGTGCTGGTATTTTTTTTTTTAAACTCAAGACGTGTTAGTGGGCCAGTGGCAGGCATAGACCTTTGTTTCCATGAACACAGGCAGTAACTTCTCCACAACATTTGGAGACACATCTTTCAGTCTCTGCCTTCCAAAACAGCAGTACAGTAACATCAATTGCCCCCACCCCATAGGAAATTGCCCCCTCCTTATAGGGCTTGAAAAGACCAAGGAGTTACAGTTCATGCAGCACAGAGTGTGGGCCGCTAATTTTGTTTTTTTTTAAATCAAGACATCCAGTGGCAGGCCAGGACACTGTAAGTAACCTCTACACAACATTATCCCCTCCTCATTGGAAGTGCCCCCTCCACACAGGAAACCTGTCAGGTCCAATATGCCTTCTAACCTACAAGCAGGGGGATGTGTGGGCTAAAAATCCCTGCCTACCCATCCCAGTGTTATACTGTAATAGTGTGTAAAATGAAGTTATAAAAAAAGATTTAATGACTTCCGTGTTCCCTATGTAAATGAGCAAAGGGACTAGTCGCAAGGGCATTGCCTTGCCCTGTCTAATCTGCCCTCTTTCCGTGGTATCACCATCAGCTCATGGAAATCCCGTGCATGTGCACGTCTCTTTCAGCAGCCTTCTTAGCTGGGTAAAAACGTTTATAATCAGTGATTTCAAGTACATACCGTACTTTTGTACTTGATCTAAGCTCATAAATTTCCACACACCTGAACGCGCAGCTGTCACTGGTTGCCGATGCTTGTCCGATTCACTGTGTCTTTACGGCTCCCCCGTCTCAGGCCACGTGTTGCCCTGGGTCGGGTGATCTGTGACGCGTGGCTGACCTCGCGTCGACAGGTTACTATGACGGCGTGCGCGTCATTATTGGTGATATACGATGATTGGAGGTGGGTGTATTTAAACCTCCTCTCCGGTCAGTGAGACACACCCCCTGACAAATAGATCGAAACACGTGTCGGGTGTTACCCTCTCTTTAACAGTAACTGTTTAAATTGATGTTACATGTGTAAAAATGCCATAGCATTGTATTAACTATACTGTGAATCTGTGCGGACTAATTCGCTTTTGATGTAGGTGTGATGCCCTGGCAAAACCACAGAGTGTCACAGAGCCTGCAGAAATCCAGCAAAGTGCAGGCCATTCTCCTCCTTGGTAACCCGATCCCACACAAGTGCAGCAGGACAGACAAACCCCCCCCAGTGTAGAAGCTAAACAGAGCAGCGGGGGAGGGGCTGGAGCAGAGTGAGTGAGAAGAGTGAAGAGAGCAGGCCAGGGGAGGATAGCTCCTGGCTGCTGTAAGGAAGGGAAGTGTGAGAAAGGGGCAGGGTAGCGGCCCGCCGGTATCAAGGGAAGACCTGGATCACTGCAGGGGGAGTGGGCTCCCCGTTCCCGAATGAGGAGAGAGAGTGGAGAACAAGGCAGGAGAAAGAGGCATCTGGCTACAGGGCAAGAACAGGGGCTGCTGAACCCTGTGTGAGATACCAAAAACACGCTTCATACCAAAGGCTGCGGACATCGGCAGTTCCTAGTTTACCAGTGACTCTGTGTGGTTTAATCGTGAGTACAACAGTGCCATCCGGCACCGCGCTGCACTGCACCGCAACCCTGCACCCGGCCAAAACCCATCCTGCGGAATCCTCCTCCCTCTTATCGGGCCCCGGGACCACCAGCCCCTACCCACGGAGGGGTCAACACCTAGCTACTCCCCGCCATCGCTCCCGGGAACCCCGTCACCAGCAGCGGTGGTGTCCACCATCACCACAACCCGTGGGTGGCGTCACAAACTCTCCACATCCCGAAAGAAACCCAATTCCCCCTTTCACTCGAGGGCGAGGAGCGCTGCTCGAGCCCAGGGTCCGGCCCGCTCGAACCACCGAGGAGGAGGCACCGGATCCAAGCGCAATCTCCCCGAGCAGCCCCCCGCGACGGGGAAGCTGGCCCCCGCCCCTGACATAGGAAGCGCTGTTTAGATCCATGTGACAAACAGGGCTACCTGGCTGTCTTATATAGTATTAGTGACCTCTAGTGGTCTGGACGCAATTATCTAATTTGTGTATGTCATGCATCGGTCAAGCATGGGATTTATGACATACTTGGATATCTAATGTATGACAGATGCTTGACACAGTGTGCTCTGTTATTTGATATTTGACACATGGTTTTCTACAGCTCCATACCTGGCTGCCTAATATAGCAATAGTGACCCTTAGCGGTCCGGATGTAATTATTGATTCCATCAATTTTTGATACACAGTATTATATGTATTTATCCCTATTCAGATATCATTCGGGGGAATATACAATTGTGAGTAATATCTACAGTCCCGTTTTATATGTATATATTTATGATGCATACTAGTTGCCCGAACAAAGTACTTGTATAAATTAAATATATGTGATAATAAATTCAACTTTTTGATACAACCACTATCTTTGCATGATTGGTCTTCTTTGATCGCTTTTTCCTCTTGTTTTGCTTCTTAGCTGGGTGTATGTGTGACGCCCTGGGCAAGCCAGGGGTCACAGGTCATAACACCACCACACCCTACACCCCAGCTAGGAACACAAAGGCTAACCTAAAATCCTTGTTGCCTTCCTCCAGGGGCTGATGTCCACACCACGGGGTGGGCCAGGCGGTTGGCTCCGCCCACCGAGGAGTTCACAGCCCTGGAGGCGGGAAAACCAGGCAGTTAAGCTAGGGAAGTAGAAGGAAGTGAAGTGGTAGAGGAGCAAAGGAGTGAAGCTGAAGTAAAAGGAAAGTGACAGTTAAGACAGCCTGAAGTTGGTCCGGGTGTGTGCCCCGGAGTGACAGACAGCAAGGTCAGCAGACGGCGGTGACTGTCTGGAGGGGAGGCTGCTTGGAGGTTGCCGAAAGGACCGCGGACGAGTGGTGGCCCGGCGGTACCGGAGCGGTATACGAAGAACAGTCAGCACCATTGGCAGGGGCCTTTCGGATCCCGGCAAGGCTAGGAGTCGCCGTGAATTTGCCAAATCCGTTAGTGAAGGGGACTTCTGGGTCTCCCAACAAGCAAGTCCCGATTGAAGGCAACAGTCCAACCGTTACAGAGAGACACCGCCACCGCCAGGGCACCAGTTTCTCAGGGCCAGCGCCTGCGGGCAAGAAGGGGCTCCTCCGGCCCAGATTGAAGCCGGGGAGCGGGTTACCGGTGGGAACCCATCGCTACCAACACAGAAACATTAGGTGCAGGAAAAGTGACCGTCACCGTCAACTACTGGGGAATAGCAAGTGCAGCCGTCCGTGGGAACCGTCTTTCCAGCCGTGTGTTTTACCGAGAACTGTGTCATCGTCTCAGGCTGAGTGAGTACCACAGTGCCGTGAGGCACAGCGCTGCCCCCGCGTCCCTGCACCCCACCAAGCCCTGCATCACCCACCTCATCACTGGGCCCCGGGACAACTACCCCCTACCCACGGAGGGGAGAACCAACAACTTTGCTGCTCCCTGTCATCAATCCCGGGATCCCCATACAGAGCAGCGGTGGTGTCAACAAATCACCACAAACGTGGGTGGCATCACGGACAATAAACTATCCCAAATCCCAATCACCTTTCACTCACGGGCGAGGAACGCCGCTCGAGTCCCCGGGATCCGGCCCATCGCTCGAGCCACCGAGCAGCAGCAGCAGGCCGCAGCAGCCGCAGCGGCAGCCGGACCCGAGCAGTGGGAGAGCGCGGCGTCCCCTCCTCCGCCCGCGACATATGCTTGTTGGCTTCACAAGTGCACTGCACATGATCTGAAGGCTCCCGCACCTTCGACCATGTGGAGAGTATGTCTATAGCTTGAAAGCAAACACCCGGCACAGCGCATGATCAGAACCTCCAACCTGGCTCAAGTACACCGTGGAGCCGAAGAGCAAATGGAGAGGGCCTATTTGTAAGCTGCACTGTTGTTTACAGCCCAACTATTCCACCAATGATTTGCAACCTCTTTAAGATTACAATTGGCATCAAACTGAAGAAAACTACAACTGTTCACATAGTTTTCTACATTGAAGAAAAACAAAAAGCCAGCACTAAATGTGCACTTCAGCACTAAAAATTCCAAACTGTACTTATTATAAAAATGTGAAATTTTGGCAAAAAAATTGCAATTTCTTGAGCTACCCCGCCACATCACAGCAAATCTTTTTGGGCCAGTCCTACACTAAAATATTTTTATAAAATGTGCCAAGCAACCTCACATATGAAATAATAAAACTGCTCTTAGCAGCACTTACTTGGTCTTTTTCAATTCTAGTTTACAGCCCAACTGTTCCACGATGATTTGCAACCTCTTTAAGATTACAATTGGCATCACAATGAAGTGAACTACAATTGTTCACATAGTTTTCTACATTGTGGCAAAAAAAAAATGTATATATATATATATATATATATATATATATATATTGCTCAAAAAAACAAAGGGAACACTGAAACAGCACAATGGTATTTTAGTGTTCCCTTTATTTTTTTGAGCAATATATATATATATATATATATATATATATATATATATATATACTGTACATTGTGTGTGTGTCTGCGTGTGTGTGTGTATATGTATGTATATATATATATATATATATATATATATATATATATATAGAGAGAGAGAGAGAGAGAGAGAGAGAGAGAGAGAGAGAGCAAATTTTGACCACGCCCCTAGCCACACCCCTAGCCACACCCATTTGGCAGTAAGGGTCATTCAACAGATGCACCAGACTGTTCATTCATAGTCATAGCAGCGAGAATTTTACTATATTTATATATGTCACTATATTATTATTATTATTATTATTATTATTATTATTATTTATTATTATGGCGCCATTTATTCCATGGCGCTTTACAAGTGAAAGAGGGTATACGTACAACAATCATTAACAGTACAAAACAGACTGGTACTGTATAGGAGGAGAAAGGACCCTGCCCGAGAGGGCTCAGTCTACAGGGAATGGGTGATGGTACAATAGGTGAGGACAGAGCTGGTTGCGTAGTGGTGTACTGAACTGAGGGTTAAGGGTACACGCTGCGATATCAGTACCGATATCGCTAGCGAGCGTACCAGCCCCCATCGGTTGTGCGTCACTGGGAAATCGCTGCCCGTGGCGCACAACATCGCTAACACCCATCACAAAGACTTGCCTTCCCTGCGACGTCACTCTGGCCAGTGATCCACCTCCTTTCTAAGGGGGCGGTTCGTGCGGCGTCACAGCGACATCACACGGCAGCTGTCCAATAGCAGAGGATGGGTGGAGATGAGCGGCCGGAACATGCCGCCCACCTCCTTCCTTCTTCATTGCCGGTGGACGCAGGTAAGGAGATGTTTGTCGTTCCTGTGGTGTCACACATAGCGATGTGTGCTGCCGCAGGAACGACGAACAAAATCGTACCTGCAGCAGCAACGATATTTGGAAAAGGAGCGACGTGTTAATGAGCAACGATTTTTCCCATTTTTGCGCTTGTTGATCGTCGCTCCTTGGTTTCACATTCTGCGATGTCGCTTACAGCGCCGCATGTGCGTCACTAACGACGTGACCCCGACGATATATCGTTAGTGATGTCGCAGCATGTAAAGCACCCTTTATTGTAGGTTGTAGGCTTGTTGGAAGAGATGGGTCTTGAGGTTCCTCTTGAAGCTTTCCATGGTAGGGGAGAGTCTGATATGCTGAGGTAGAGGTAGAGGTGATATGCTGAGGTAGAGCGTTCCAGAGTATGGGGGAGGCACGGGAGAAATCTTGTACGCGATTGTGGGAAGAGGAGATAAGAGAGGAGTAGAGAAGGAGATCTTGTGAGGACCTGAGGTTGCGTGCAGGTAGGTACCGGGAGAATAGGTCACAGATTTAAGGAGGGGACAGGTTGTGGATGGCTTTGTATGTCATGGTTAATGTTTTGAACTGGAGTCATTGGGCGATGGGAAGCCAGTGAAGGGATTTGCAGAGTGGCGAGGCTGGGGAATAGCGAGGGGAGAGGTGGATTAAGCGGGCCGCAGAGTTTAGGATAGATTGAAGGGGTGCAAGAGTGTTGGAAGGGAGGCCAGAGAGCAGGAGGTTGCAGTAATCGAGGCGGGAGATGATGAGGGCATGTACTAATGTTTTTGCTGATTCTTGGTTAAGGAAAGCACGGATCCGGGAGATATTTTTGAGTTGTAGTCTGTCTGAGGTGAAGAGGGCTTGGATGTGTGGCTTGAAGGATAGAGGAGAGTTGAGGGTTACTCCAAGACAACGAGCTTGTGAGACTGAGGAGAGTGAGCAACCATCAAGTTTGATGGAAAGGCTTGGTGGAGGAGTTGAGTGAGGAGGAGGAAAGACAAACTCTGTTTTGTCCATGTTAAGCTTTAGAAATCGCGCAGAGAAGAAGGATGAAATAGCAGACAGACATTGTGGAATTTTGGTTAGTAGGGAGGTGATGTCAGGTCCAGAGAGGTAGATCTGTGTATCAAAGGCATAGAGATGATACTGAAAGCCGTGGGACTCTATGAGCTGTCTCAGGCTGAAGGTGTAGATGGAGAACAGCAGGGGTCCAAGAACTAAGCCTTGGGGGACACCGACAGATAGGGGGCGAGATGAGGAAGTGGTGTGAGAATGGGAGACGCTGAAAGTTTGGTCAGTTAGGTATGAGGAGATCCAAGACAGGGCCAAGTCTGTAATGTCCAGAGATGAGAGAATCTGTAGTAGGAGGGAGTGGTCTACCGTGTCGAAGGCAGAGGACAGGTCCAGGAGGAGGAGGACAGAGCAGTGTCGCTTGGCTTTGGCGGTTAGTAGGTCATTGGTGACTTTGGTTAGGGCAGCTTCAGTAGAGTGATGAGGTCGGAAGCCAGATTGTAGCTGGTCAAAGAGGGAGCAGGATGAGAGATATGAGGACAATTCAAGGTGGACATGCTGTATAGTGCCACACGTGATATATTGTTTAATGTGGAAGTTCTTAGATCCATCTGATGAATAAAAAGATGAGCTACGGAGAACATTGCCTTGTGGGCATTGTTTGGCCTGCAGCAATGTTCTCCGTAGCTCATCTTTTTATTCATCAGATGGATCTAAGAACTTCCACATTAAACAATATATCACGTGTGGCACTACACACGTGATATATTTCGCTACATGTACGTGCCCCCTGACCTATGTGGGGCTCACTTCCCGTGAGCTCCGCATTAGGGTCAGGGAGCACGTTAGAGACATTGCTGCGGCCAAATCAGAGGTAGACCCAAGTGTTTTAAAAACATTACCGCAACATTTCAGATCTCACCACTCCTGTGACCCCTCCAAACTTAAAATCAGAGGCATTGATGCCATAGTGGGAGGAATCAGGGGTGGTGACCTCAGGAAACGTCTAGCACAATGCGAGACGAAATGGATCGTGACATTGGACACTCTGGTCCCTAGAGGTCTCAATGAGGCCGTCAGTTATTCACCCTTCCTGTAATACTATTTAGGAAATATATATGAGGACACGTGCTCATATATATATGAGAATATACCCAGCCCTGTGGATGAAGTCTGCAGGGATAGATAGTTTGTAGATATCTCCTTTGTCTCACTTGTTGGTTACGATACCACCATTTTTCTTCCTAACCACCTATAATCTTATCATTTTTAATAATTTTTAATTTTTACCCTTCTGTCCATCTGTCCCAGAGTTTTCATTCATGCTCTTTGTGATTGCAGAATAATCTGATAAAAACTACCATTGGTGGAAGTGTGACAGGATACCCACATGGACTAATAAAGATGAAAAAGGATGCTCCTTGTGGAACATGATACAAATAATGTTATTATGCCTGCCACTCTCTGCAATTGTGTATTCTATGTACCTGCAACATGATATTTGTATATGCTGTTACGCTTCTGGCGAGTTCCGGTGGTTCCTGTGCGCGTGCACCGGCTCACATGCTCGTCCCTGCCTGATCGCCGCCGTCTGGCCGTCTCGCGCCTGCACGGGAGCCATGGAGACGCGTCCGCGCTCCCGCGCATGCGCATGCGCGATTATGACGTGACGGCGGTGGTCTCGCGGGACTTGCCTGTAAGCCGGCGCATGCGCCGTGTGCGAAGTTCCGGGTCGGTCTCATAGCGCGCTCATTTAAAAACCGGAGCTCTGGGATAGATGGTTAGAATACCTCTATCCTGATGAAGATTTTAATACATCATTGTTTGAAACGTACGTCGCCGTTGTGAGGTTGTTCCTGTGACCAGGCTGGGCCATACCACCCCACCACTGACTGGTAGATATACCGAACATAGCATGGCAATTGCCGTGATATGATGGGGCCTTGAGGGGTAACATTTCTGACAGGCTGATACTGCTTAAAGTGCACTCAACACATGCACCGGATTGGGTGCATTACTATATTATTGTTGTCTGAGATTGAGCCCTGATATGGCATGTATCCCAGCTCTGGGTCCTGTAAACAATGGATTTTATGTGATTTTATGGTTATTCACCTTCTGTATCTAATAAAACTTGCTTATCTTTTGCACACAAAAACTCTTGGTTCTCTTGTATATATATCTAGAAAGGTGCAGATTTTCCACTTGAATCCCTGCAATGCGTCCGGTCTTCCATCATACTGAGGTAGCCAGGCAGCGCCGTGCACGTAGGGCAAGGTGATCGGCATTATCGGCGTGACCACTTCAGCCCTGGGTGCCACCGCTCCTGCGCCCAGAGTGGTGCCCGCGGCATCCGCATCACCCTGGTCTGGCGAGGGCAGTGCCATGGTGCTCCCATCATCCGGCACGGACATCTTCCCGTTCCCCCTTGGTTTTCGTCAGCCAATCACTCTCGTGCAGGGGAACATTGGGAACTTCCGGTTCCGGCCACGCTCTCAGGACGAGGGGTGGAGCTTCAGCTTTGCGCTCTTTTGGTCGGGAAGTTGGCGTTTTTGCCGCTAAAGATGGCGGAAAATGGCGGGACCGAGATTTTGAAATTGCAACTTGGATTTTAAAAGCGCACCTCACCCGGGTTAGTGGGACCAGTCCAAATCCTGTTCGTGACTCCAGAAATTTGAGGTGTGCCGCCCCTGCATCGGTCGAACCGTTCGGATCCAGGGTCTGCTGTGGCTCGAGGGTCTCCGGACCTGGGGGCTCGCGGCCACTTCAAATGAATAGGGGGAATATTTACAGGGGATTAGAGTTCGTGACACCACCCGTGGTTCGCGGTAAGGGGAGTACCGCCACTGCTGATGGGAGTACCCAGGGGAGATGGAGTGGGGCAGCCAGATGACGTTCCCTCCACGGGTAGGGGAGGCCCTGGGACTCTGGATGCTGGTGGAGCAGGGGAGCGCAGGGCTGGTTAGGAGCAGGGGAGGACCATGTACTCACTCAGGCAGTGTTGGTGATGATGCAACCGCAAAGCAGACTCTGACAAGGTAAACCAAGTCTCTGGGTGCCGCTGCCCTCTTGGGGGAGCCAGTCCGAGTGTCTGTCCCCTCTGGTACTGCTGGGTTATTCGGAGCCTGCCTCCGTGCACAAATTAGAAGTGTTCTGGTGGCCCATTGGCTTAAAGCTGTCCCGGCCCCGCTCCCTACTTGTTAGTAGTGGAGCTGCGCTCGCAAGGGCTCACGCTTGGGATTTCTGTGGGCTGCATGGGTTGGAAAGCCCTTTCCCCCTTGATGTGCTAGTGCCCCTGATCTCTGAGCTTCTTGGGGACAGTCCATAAAGTCACTATCCTCCACAAGTTAATTGCCAAGTTACCTGAAGCTACTCCCCAAACTAGGGTCCTGTACCCCGCCGTGCTTTCGGTCCCGAACTGGTTATCAGACTCAGATGCTTCCCGTCCTCCAAGACCGGGTCTAGGCACCCAGCTTCAATACCCTGTGATCGGGTCTCCGACTCCTCTAGTCCCAGACCACCATCTGCGACCCAACCTGCCACAAACAGAGAGCCACCACTCCCTCAGCTCCTCACTTCTCAAGGGTTAACTCTCTTTTCCTTCTTCCCTCCCACCAGTCTGCCTGACCCCTAGGTGAGTGGCCCTAATCCAGCTAGGCAGCCCACTGGTGTGCCTGACAGGGTGTGGTGTGAGGTGTGATTGGGATTTGGACGCTAATGGAGGCAGTACCATAGGTTGGTAACCCAGAACCATGAGGGATTGAGTCCTGCACCAAAGGGCAGAAAGTGCAGTACCCTGTGACGCCCTGACTAGTCCAGGGGCATCACATTTGTTTTTTTATTTAATTAAATAATTTAATATTTAATATGTGGTCCCCCAATTTTGATACCCAGCCAAGAGAAAGCTGACAGCTGGGGCTATATTCTCAGGCCGGGGAGGTCCAGCCTAAAAATATCAGTCTCCAGCTGCCCAGAATTGTCGCATCCATTAGATGTGACAATCCCAGAGCTTTACCTGGCTCTTCCTGTTGCCCTGGTGCGGTGGCAATCGGGGTAATAAGGAGTTAATAACAGTGCACAGCTGCTATTAAACAATAGACTAGTGATGGCACATGCATCTATGAGACCCCTATCACTAATCTCTAAGTGAAAGTAAATAAACATAGACACTGAAAAAATCCTTTATTTGGAATAAAATACAAAAACCCACCCTCTGTCACCACTTTATTAATCCCAACACACCACTTCATGTCCAATGTAATCCACATGACGTCCCACGATGATTCAGCTCTGCTACATCTGAATATCACAGCCAGCGGCCATAGAGTAGCATGACTGCTCGCTATAGTGCAGAATGAATGAGCTGTGACTTGATGCAGGGAGACGTGTCTCACAGGCTGGGGGCGCGTCTGACTGCAACCAATCACATACACCAAGCCAGCCGGTGGGCTGGGAAAGCCGTGCATATGAAATGAGCGGCACAGGGAGGCCGCAGGAGCAGCATACAGCAGCGCAGGAGCAGCGTACAGCCGCCGGAGCCTTGGTAAATATGAAGCGTTAGCTTCACTCTTATTTTCTTTATTTTCCCTTTATTCTTTTTTTTTAATCTTTCAAGATCCGGATCAAACAGCGGGCAACTTTGAAACTGCACGGAGCCAGACTTTTTCAATCCAGGTCCGCTGAGCCCAAGTGTTGAGTTATTTGGAGGGCACCAAACTAAAGGCTGCTTTACACCAGAAGATCTATCGTGCGATAGATTGTCGGGGTCACGGATTTTGTGACGCACATCCGGCATCGCTTGCGATGCCGGCCTGTGTGACACCTCCTAGCGACGCAGTATCGCTCACAAATCGTGAGTCGTGTACTGGTCGCTAGGTTTCATAATATCGTTTAATTTAATTGTTCATCGTTCCCGGGGTAGCACACGCCGCTCCGTGTGACACCCCGGGAATGATAAACATCGCTTACCTGCGACCCGCGGCTCTCGCCGGCTATGTGGAAAGAAGGAGGTGGGCGGGATGTTTACATCCCGCTCATCTCCGCCCCTCCGCTTCTATTGGCCGGCCGCTGTGTGACGTCGCTGTGACGCCGAACGTCCCTCCCACTCCAGGAAGTGGACGTTCGCCGCCCACAGCGAGGTTGGACGGGAGGTAAGTATGTGTGACGGGGGGTTACCGACTTTGTGCGCCACGGGCAGCGATTTGCCCATGACGCAAAAAGGACGGGGGCGGGTACGATCGATTGTGAAATTGCACAATCGGTCGTACCGTGTAAAGCAGCCTTTACACTGTTATACAATCCATACACTGAATACTGTACATTGTATCAAAGGGTCAGATCTTCAGTGTTGTTCCATGAAAAGATAGAATTAAATTTTGTAAAAACTGTTAGGTTTGTACTCACGTCTGTGATATATTGTGTATGTGTGTATATATATATATATATTTTTTTTTTTTCTATACAAATTTATCTATATATGAAAATGTCACCCTCAAAATGAGCACAGAAGCAAAGATTCTCATTAAATTGTAAATAATGACACAAAAGCTGACACTTACACTCCTTACATTTACACTGTTACCCTCACCCCCACATCCTCGCCCCACTGAAATGAGCCACCATCTGTGTAGTGGTCAATTATGCATGATCAACATTGGGATTATTTGATGTCTCTGGTCTATCAATTGTTTACAGTCTTCAGAGGACTACAGAGAGCAAAGACTTTCTCGCACCATCTACCATATATTGAATATTGTGTTTTTACGGCTAGGTGTAGGTTCTATAGATGTGGTATTCATATTTTCAACATCGTTTCACCATCACGAACACAACGCATACACTGGCATTGTGGTGCAATTTATCTATTAGCCCAAAATTCATATAATCCAGAAACATAATGTTGTATATGCCATGTCTCATATGTATAGAAAGCTAAAATCATCTTAGGAAATATGGCATTAATATCTCCTACCTGTGTGACCCATGGTTGCAGATATGCTTAAAATTGTGGATGTCATATTTTTTTATTTATTTATTTTTTTACCTGAGCCTCATTTAACATCCCCATCTGATGTCACAATGGGAGGTGGGTGTAGTGTCTGTTACCTGATAAAAGCAGGTTATGAAGTAAAGTCTAGTTCTGCGTTGGGATTTACAGTTTACTGTTGGACTGCACCATTTCATACACGGAGCTCTCCCGTTCACAATCGATCACCATTCCTATAAAACAGGTATAGTAACTTTCTTTCGTTTGTCCCTTTCATTTTACGTGACTGTAAATACTGTATTGTCTTGTCCCATTTGTAACATCTTATATATTTTTTTAATTACTAACTAATTGTATTAAAGGGAAGGTATCGCTTTTTTTTATTTTTGTATTAAAAATAGTGATTATGAAATCAAGTATTTTTAATACAAAATTAAAATCACTGCTTATTTATTTTTTATTTAATTCTAATTTTACTGGCTTTACTAGCTGCCATGCTGGATTTGCTGTGTGTGTAACGACAGTTACTCACTCCTTTATGGCAGCCCCTGTGCATAGAGAACAGTGGTCGGGATCCGACCCTATGCAGTAACGTTACAGTGTGCATCTGCTGTGACCTGGACGCTCGTCCTGGGCTGTCCAGATCACAGCAGAGGGAGGAGATCGGCGCCATCATTGTGGAGCTCACAGCTATGCTGATTGCTCCACTGTACCCCTGTCACCCGCCGGAATGTGTGAGAACGGGCCGCCTACCCTACTCTCCCCTCGCTTTTACCGTCTCCAATGACACCCCCTCTCCCCCTTCTACCCAGCCCCGCTCTCCCCCCGCTACTGCTGCCACTGGCGCCCCAACCCCTTGCCATTCCCGTCTGCAATGACACCCCCTCCCTCCGCTCTACCCAACCCCCGCTATTGCTGATGCCGCCATCACTGCCCCTCCCCCCGCCGTTACCGTCTCCAATGACACTCCCTCCCTGCGCTCTACCCAGTCCCTGCTCTGCCCCCCGCTGCCCCGCTGCTGCTGCGTGTGTGTTTGTGTGCCTCTGCATGTTAGTACCGCCGCTGCTACCATCTCCAAAAACACCCCCCCGCTCAACACCTCCTTCCTCCTGCCACCTGTATGCAGGGCTGTGTATCTAATCCTATCCTGTGTGATACTGTATAAAGGGCTGTGTATCTAATGCTATCCTGTGTGATACTGTCTCCAGGGCTGTGTATCTAATCCTATCCTGTGATATAGTTACTGTGATACAGTCTGCTGAGCTGTGTACTAATCCTATCCTGTGATACTGTCTGCTGAGATGTGTATCTAATCCTATCCTGTGATACTGTCTGCTGAGCTGTGTATCTAATCCTATCTTGTGTGATACTGTCTGCTGAGCCGTGTATCTAATCCTCTCCTGTGTGATACTGTCTGCTGAGCTGTGTATCTAATCCTCTCCTGTGTGATACTGTCTGCTGAGCTGTGTATCTAATCCTATCCTGTGTGATACTGTCTGCTGAGCCGTGTATCTAATCCTCTCCTGTGTGATACTGTCTACTGAGCTGTGTATCTTATCCTAGACTGTGTGATACTGTCTGCTGAGCTGTATATCTAATACTATCCTGTATGATGCTGTTTGTTGAGCCGTGTATCTAATCCTCTCCTGTGTGATACTGTCTACTGAGCTGTGTATCTAATCCTATCTTGTGTGATACTGTCTGCACAGCTGTGTATCTAATCCTATCCTGTGATACTGTCTGCTGAGCTGTGTATCTAATCCTATCCTGTGTGATACTGTCTGCTGAGCCGTGTATCTAATCCTCTCCTGTGTGATACTGTCTGCTGAGCCATGTATCTAATCCTCTTCTGTGTGATACTGTCTGCTGAGCCGTGTATCTAATCCTATTCTGTGTGATACTGTCTGCTGAGCCGTGTATCTAATCATATCCTGTGTGATACTGTATGCAGGGCTGTGTATCTAATCCTATCCTTTGTGATACTGTCTGCACGGCTGTGTATCTAATTCTATCCTGTGTGATACTGTCTGCACGGCTGTGTATCTAATTCTATTCTTTGTGATACTGTCTGCACAGCTGTGTATCTAATCCTATTCTGTGATACTGTCTGCTGAGCTGTGTATCTAATCCTATCCTATTATACTGTCTGCTTAGCTGTGTATCTAATCCTATCCTGTGTGATATTGTCTGCTGAGCTGTGTATCTAATCCTATTCTGTGCTATCCTGTGTGATACTGTCTGCTGAGCTGTGTTTCTAATCCTATCTTGTGTGATACTGTCTGCTGAGCTGTGTATCTAATCCTATCCTGTGTGATACTGTCTGCTAAGCCGTGTATCTAATCCTCTCCTGTGTGATACTGTCTGCTGAACCGTGTATCTAATCGTCTCCTGTGTGATACTGTCTGCTGAGCCGTGTATCTAATCCTATCCTGTGTGATACTGACTGCTGAGCCGTGTATCTAATCCTATCCTGTGTGATACTGTCTGCTGAGCCATGTATCTAATCCTATCCTGTGTGATACTGTATGCAGGGCTGTGTATCTAATCCTATCCTTTGTGATACTGTCTGCAGGCCTGTGTATCTAATCCTATCCTGTGTGATACTGTCTGCACGGCTGTATATCTAATTCTATCCTGTGTGATACTGTCTGCACGGCTGTGTATCTAATTTTATCCTGTGTGATACTGTCTGCACAGCTGTGTATCTAATCCTATCCTGTGATACTGTCTGCTGAGGTGTGTATCTAATCCTATCCTGTGATACTGTCTGCTGAGCTGTGTGTCTAATCCTATCCTGTGTGATACTCTGTTGAGCTGTGTATCTAATCCTCTCCTATGTGATACTGTCTGGTGAGCTGTGTATCTAATCCTATCCTGTATGATACTGTCTGCTGAGCCATGTATCTAATCCTCTCCTGTGTGATACTGTCTACTGAGTTGTGTATCTTATCCTATCCTGTGTGATACTGTCTGATGAGCTGTGTATCTAATCCTATCCTGAGTGATACTGTCTGCTGAGCTGTGTATCTAATTCTATCCTGTGATACTGTCTGCTGAGCGGTGTATCTAATCCTCTCCTGTGTGATACTGTCTACTGAGCCGTGTATCTAATCATATCCTGTGTGATACTCCAGCTGTCTTTGGTGACACTTTAGACATTTCTGGTCACCAACAAAATGGCTTTGCACTGTGTCATCATTCTCTCTTATCTGTTGGAAACACTCAGGTTGGGAGGGGGAGATGACATCACTCACAGGAGCGCAGATTCTGCCCACTTTACTGCAGCTGTAATCCAGGCTTTTACTACAGTAGGATTTCTGTAGGATTTCAGCAGCTGCTCCCCCTAGTGTTTAACAGTGGAAAATATCAAACTTTTAATTTTTTTTATATTTTGCTCAATTAAAAAAAAATAATAATATTTAAACAAAACATTAAAACATTAATGCTTTACATTTTTCAGTTATTGAATTTTTTTTCTTTTTTTGACGACACCTTCCCTTTAAAGTGATTGTCACACTGAAAAAGTTGATTTTAATCAATAGATTTGAAATAATAATAATCTCCACAGTTGGATATTATATAAAATGTTCCTGAGGTGAGATAATCTTATATATGTGCCCCTGCTATGTACTGTGTAATGGCCGTATCTGACCATACAGGGATACGGTGTGATCATACCACTTCTACTGGGCAGTGGAGGAAGTAATAAAGTATACAGACATTACAGCATGGGATCACAAATTATTCTTTCTATGAGTAAAACATTTATAAAATAAAGACAGGGAAATTATTTACCTCACAAAAATAATCATCTTTGATCCTTGTTATGTAATGTAATGTTAGTAATCTTCAAGGGAATATGTCTGCTGAGTCATGCTGACCAAACTGTGGCCAGCATCTATCAGCCACTGGTTGTACGATCACAGCCGTATGGGCTAGGTCACACGACACATGGTAAAAAATCGCATTCCACTCGGACCCATGTTACTCTATGGGGCAGCTCCCATGTGCAATTTTTTTTCTCTGCCATAAAAGTGTATGGGTTTGAGTGAAACATTGGACTGCACTCTGATGTCATCCAAGTGCAGTGTGATATACACACAAACTGACATTGGAGGAGATGGAGAGATCACTCTCTCCCTCTGTTCTGTAGCGGTGATCTGATCACGCGGTTCACGCTCGCAGCAGAGGCTTAGCAGAGAGCCATTAGCATATCGCATCCATTGCCATACGCTAATTTGACTCCAGCTCATGAATATGCTGGACTACCTGGCACCACGCCAAGTAGCCCTCTAATGATAATTTACTGCTGATTAATTAATGATTTTATCAAAACCACACAAAACAGCCTAGTGACGCATTGCTGAAATCGGGCTCTCTGCCCACATCATGCTGCTCTGGGTGCGGAAATGGTGCACAAAATTATTAAACATAAAATAGCAAACAAAACCTACCAAACAAGCACTTTTAGACATAGACAGAGAGGGAGACAGACAGAGAGGGAGACAGACAGTCGGAGAGGGAGAGTGAGAGAGACAAACAGAGAGACACTTAGTTACTATCCCGGGCAATGTCGGGTACTACAGCTAGTTTATATATATATATATATATATATATATATATACTGTATATATGGCAAAAAGTAAACCTAGACCAGCTCACCTGTTGAAGCTCTGGAAAAACTGAATCCTCCTGGTTACTTCTGTAGTGCACAGATCCAGACAGTCGCGATGGTTACCCGATACACGTAGTTCGCCGCTGCAGGATGTGTATCGGGTAACCATCGCGACGAGGGAGGAACTTCGGCTGTCAGACGCTACTCAAAGGCTTGTGTGAAGCCCTGGACTAGCCAGGTAGTCACAGACATAACAACACACACACCCCTTCCCTGGATAGTTAACACCAGTCAAACAAAACCCTTGCTGCCTCCCTCCAGGGTCTGATGTCCACACCAGGTGGGGCGGAGCCAGGTGGTTGGCCCCACCCACCGAGGAGTTCACAGGCCTGGAGGCGGGAAAAGAGACAGATATGAGTCAACAGTGAAAGAGAGAGGACAGAAACTGTCGGTGTCTGGGTAGGGGCCCAGACACAAACAGCAAGGTCGGCAGACGGTAGTGGCCGTCTACAGGAGGTGGTGCAAGTCAGCAAAACCGCAGGACTGGGGTCGGGCGGTGGTCCGCCAGTACCGAGCCGGGGAGCAGAGTTGTACTAAGCACAACACGGCAGGGCCATTGGAACCCGACCAGGCTAGGAGCCGCCGACAACGGTCAAATCCGAGAGTGACTGGAACCCCAGGGGTTCCCTAACATCCAAGACCCGACAGAAGGCAACCGCCCACACCGTGAGGATAAAAAGCCACCGCCATAGGCTAGAGATCCAAGGGCCAGCGCCTGCGGGCAAAACGAGATTCCTTCGGTACATATACGCCGGGGAGCGGACTACCGGTGTGCAACCACAGGAGTCAGAACATTCTAACAGGTGCAGGGAAAGACAGCCACTATCACCCTGTCCGGGGAGAGCAAAAACACTGCAGCCGGCTGCGGGACCCATCCATCCAGCCATTTGGTTTACCAGAGACTCTGTGCATCTGTGTCTGAGTGAGTACAACAGTGCCATCTGGCACCGCGCCGCGCTGCGCCTACAACCCTGCACCCCAGCTACTCTGCCTCCCCGTATCACCACCGGGCCCCGGGATCACCAACCCCTACCCACGGAGAGGGAACCAACATCCTAGCTGCTTCCTGCCATCGCTCCCGGGATCCCCGTCACCAGCAGCGGTGGTGCCCATTATCACCACGACCCGTGGGTGGTGTCACGAACTATCTCCCAACACAAACCACCCCCTTTTCACTCTTGGGCGAGGAGCGCTGCTCGAGTCCCCGGGTCCGGCCCACCGCTCGAGCCACCAAGCAGCAGCAGCAGCAGCCCCGGACCCGAGCGTAGCGAGTGCGGCCCCTCCGCCCGCGACACTTGCCAGAGGCAAGCGGCTCCTGCCTTTGACATCAGCGTTCTGGCAGTGGAAGTTCCGGCTTCGGTCGCGATGGTTACCCAATACACATCTTGTAGCGGTGAGCTGCAAGTCCCAGGAGGCCGGCGATGGAACGGAAGGTAAGGTGAGCATAATCTGTGTGTGTGCGTGCATGTTTGTACGTGTTTGTGTGTGTGTGTGCGTGCATGTTTGTGTGTGTTTGTGTGTTTTTGCAGGTGTTTGTGTGTGCTTGTGCATGTGTGGAATGGCACAATAGGGGACCAGGATGGGACATTTAACAAGTTGTGGAAGGAATTGTCTGCATTGCAATGATTTCCTATGGGAAATCTTGCTTTGCTAAATGAGTAACTTGGTTAACAAGTACACTCCCAGAACGGATTGTTCTCGTAAACCAAGGTTCCACTGTATTAACATTGAATGACAGTATTACTATGAAAAGCCTGTTACGCTTTTGGTGATCGAACCGTTATCGAACATAACCTCGAACTGTTGAACTTGAAGCTAATTATTCGTGTTCGTCGAATGACTCGAACATTGCCTAAAACAGGTCGAATTTGAGATTGGCGAACAGTTCGATTCGAACAACGCTCATATCTAATATATATAAGAGACAAAAAAGTTTCGAGCAGCATAAAGACAAAAAAATTTTTAGGGTGCAATATTCCCACCTTGCGGTTTCTTCAGATAGCCATCCATGAAAAAGACAAAAATAAGCAGGCAGCACTCCACAATTTTTTTAAATTACTTGATCTGTATTGATCACATAGGTGCATATTGACGTTTTGGTTTTCACTTGAATTGTCTTCTGTCAGAAGATATATATAAAAATAAACATATATGTAAAAGTCTATCGGTCTCCATCTCTGTGTCTGTCTCTCTCTATCTCTGTGTCTGTCCCTATGTGTGTGTCTGTCTGTCTCTTTCCCCGTCTGTCTCTTTTCCGTCTGTCTTGGTCTGTCTCTTTCCCGGTCTGTCTCTTTCCCGGTCTGTCTCTTTCCCGGTCTGTCTCTTTCCCGGTCTGTCTCTTTCCTGGTCTGTCTCTTTGCCTGGCTGATTCTTTCCAGGGCTGTCTCTTTTCAGGACTGTCTCTTTCCCCGTCTGTCTCTTTCCAGGTCTGTCTCTTTGCCCGGCTGACTCTTTCCAGGACTGTCTCTTTTCAGGGCTGTCTCTTTCCCATCTGTCTCTTTCTAGGTCTGTCTCTTTCCCGGTCTGTCGCTTTCCCCGTCTGTCTCTTTCCCTGTCTGTCGCTTTCCCCGTCTGTCGCTTTTCCCGTCTGTCGCTTTCCCCGTCTGTCGCTTTGCCCGTCTCTCTCTTTGCCCATCTGTCTCTTTGCCCATCTGTCTCTTTGCCCGTCTGTCTCTTTCTCCGGCTGTCTCTTTCACCGGCTGTCTCTTTCCCCGGCTGTCTCTTTCCCCGGCTGTCTCTTTCCCCGGCTGTCTCTTTCCCCGCCTGTCTCTTTCCCCGCCTGTCTCTTTCCCAGGCTGTCTCTTTCCCAGTCTGTCTCTTTCCCCGTCTGTCTCTTTCCTCGTCTGTCTCTTTCCTCATCTGTCTCTTTCCCCGGCTGTCTCTTTCCCCTGCTGTCTCTTTCCAGGGCTGTCTCTTTCCAGGGCTGTCTCTTTCCCCGGCTGTCTCTTTCCCCGGCTGTCTCTTTCTCCATCTGTCTCTTTCCCTGTCTGTCTCTTTCCCCATCTGTCTCTTTCCCCGTCTGTCTCTTTCCTTGTCTGTCTCTTTCCTCGTTTGTCTCTTTTCTCGTCTGTCTCTTCCCCGTCTGTCTCTTTCCAGGGCTGTCTTTTTGCCCGTCTGTCTCTTTCCCCGGCTGTCTCTTTCCCTAGCTGTCTCTTTCCAGGGCTTTCTCTTTCCAGAGCTTTCTCTTTCCCCGGCTGTCTCTTTCCCCGGCTGTCTCATTCCCCTGCTGTCTCTTTCCCCTGATGTCTCTTTCCAGGGCTGTCTCTTTCCAGGGCTGTCTCTTTCCTCGTCTGTCTCTTTTTCCGTCTGTCTCTTTGCCCGTCTGTCTCTTTGACCATCTGTCTCTTTCCCCGTCTGTCTCTTTCCCCGTCTGTCTCTTTCCCCGTCTGTCTCTTTCCCCACCTGTCTCTTTCCCCGCCTGTCTCTTTCCCCGCCTGTCTCTTTCCCAGTCTGTCTCTTTCCCAGTCTGTCTCTTTCCCCGTCTGTCTCTTTCCCCGTCTGTCTCTTTCCCCGTCTGTCTCTTTCCCCGTCTGTCTCTTTCCTCATCTGTCTCTTTCCCCGGCTGTCTCTTTCCAGGGCTGTCTCTTTCCAGGGCTGTCTCTTTGCCTGTCTGTCTCTTTGCCCGTCTGTCTCTTTGACCATCTGTCTCTTTCCCCGCCTGTCTCTTTCCCAGCCTGTCTTTTTCCCCGGCTGTCTCTTTCCCCGGCTGTCTCTTTCCCTGCCTGTCTCTTTCCCCGGCTGTCTCTTTCCCCGGCTGTCTCTTTCCCAGTCTGTCACTTTCCCAGTCTGTCACTTTCCCCGTCTGTCTCTTTTTCCATCTGTCTCTTTCCCCGTCTGTCTCTTTCCCCGTCTGTCTCTTTCCCCGTCTGTCTCTTTCCTCGTCTGTCTCTGTCCCCGGCTGTCTCTTTGCCCATCTGTCTCTTTGCCCGTCTGTCTCTTTACCCGTCTGTCTCTTTGACCATCTGTCTCTTTTCCCAGCTGTCTCTTTCCCAGTCTGTCTCTTTCCTCGGCAGTCTCTTTCCCCGGCGGTCTCTTTCCCTGGTGGTCTCTTTCCCCAGCTGTCTCTTTCCCCGGCTTTCTCTTTCCCCGGCTGTCTCTTTCCCCATCTGTCTCTTTCCCCGTCTGTCTCTTTCCAGGTCTGTCTCTTTCCAGGTCTGTCTCTTTCCAGGTCTGTCTCTTTTCAGGGTTGTCTCTTTTCCCATCTGTCTCTGTCTGTGTCTCTGTCTGTCTGTCTTTTTCTGTCTATTTATCTATCTCTCCACCGACATCATATAACCTCACGCATAAGCTTCAACTAACAGTTTATTTTGTTCCTATAGCAACCACTGACAGTTGCTATTAATAACCTATAGCTCCCAGCTCCATTCAGTTTAATGACGACAGGATTTTAGAGACTAACTGTAAAGCCTGCTTTACACGAGTCGATCTATCGTGCGATAGAACGAGCGATCGTACCCGCCCCCATCGTTTTTGCGTCACGGGCAAATCGCTGCCCTGGCGCACGAACTCATTTAACCCCCGTCACACGCACTTACATTCCGGACGACCTCGCTGTGGGCAACGAACGTCCACTTCCTGAAGTGGGAGGGATGTTCGACGTCACAGCGACTCATATGGCAGCCGGCCAATAGAAGCGGAGGGTCGGAGATGAGCGGGATGTAAACATCCCTCCCACTTCCTTCCATTTATCCGGCAGGTGCCGTGGGACGGAGGTACGCTGTGTTCATCATTCCCGTGTTGTCACACGGAGCAACGTGTGATGTCACGGAAACGATGAACAACCTGCACCCATGAAAATAAACGATATTATGAAAGTTAACGACGAGTACACGATTCACGATTTGTGAGCGATACTGCGTCGCTCGGAGGTGTCACACGAGACGACGTCGTGCGCTATGCCGGATGTGCGTCACGAAAACCGTGACCCCGACGACATATCGCACGATATATCGTCTCGTGTAAAGCCCGCATAAAGCACGGGGTTAAATTTTTCTGTCAAACCATAGTCTACGACGCTCCCTGGTCACATGAGGTGCCTGTGCAAAATTTCCTGATTGTAAATGCGACGGTGCGGATTCCTTTAGCGGACATACACACATACACACATGTGTATATACAGTCAGATGAAAATGTTTGGGCACCCCTATTAATGTTAACCTTTTTTCTTTATAACAATTTGGGTTTTTGCAACAGTTATTTTAGTTTCATATATCTAATAAATGATGGACTCAGTAATATTTCTGGATTGAAATGAAGTTTATTGTACAAACAGAAAATGTGCAATCCGCATTTTATCAAAATTTGACCGGTGCAAAAGTATGGGCACCTCAACATAAAAGTGACATTAATATTTTGTAGATCTTCCTTTTGCAAAAATAACAGCCTCTAGTCACTTCCTGTAGCTTTTAATGAGTTCCTGGATCCTGGATGAAGGTATATTTGACCATTCCTGTTTACAAAACAATTCCAGTTCAGTTAAGTTTGATGGTCGCCAAGCATGGACTGCACGCTTCAAATCATCCCACAGATGTTCAATGATATTCAGGTCTGGGGACTGGGATGGCCATTCCAGAACATTGCAATTGTTCCTCTGCATGAATACCTGCTTAATGGTCACACCAACATCCATACGGCCTGAGTGAGTACACTCTCCCCTGAATCTCACTGCCAGGCCTGCACCACGCTCCCCTACGCCTCCACCATCGAGAGTCCCGGGGCCTCCCCTACCTGTGGAGGGAACGTCATCTGGCTGCCCCACTTAATCTCCCCCAAGTACTCCCATCGGCAGCGGCAGTACTCCCCTTACCGTGAACCACGGGTGGCGTCACAAACATTAATCCCCTGTAAATAGCCCCCTTTCATTTTCGGGTGACCCCGAGCCCCCAATTCCGGAGACCCTCGAGCCACAGCAACCCCGGATACAAGCAGTCCGACTGCTGCAGGGGCAGTACACATCTATATATCCCTATGAGTCTGCATATATATATATATATATATATATATATATATATATATAGATTTCGATATATACACATCTATACAGAAACTCAGGATATGAGGTCTATTTACTTTTCAGGATAGATCTATTTACTTTTTTACAGCAATGTAGTAACAGGTGGCAGCAGTTTAAAGTACTCCACCCTTGTGTCTGTGTGTATATCTATATAAATATATATATATATATATATATATATAAAATGTATGTACCGCCCCAAGTCAGCAACCAGGCTGCTCAGATCCGGATCTGCAGTGTGGCTCGAGGGGGTCTCTGGACCCGGGAGCCTCATGGACATTTCGAAATAAAAAGGGGATGTTGGTATGTGGGGATATTATATACAGTCCGTGACGCCACCACGGTGTGTGGAAAAATGGGGTACCACCGCTGCTATTAGGGAGCACCTGGGGCATTGGGATGGCAGCTAGCTGTTGTTAAGCCTCCGTTGGTAGGGATGGATGTCCCGGGGCCCAGTGTCTCTGTGCTGAGGATGGTGATTGCAGGGGCCGGCGCGCCCGGATGGACCGGGGGATGTTGGTGTACTCCAATTGAAGAAATCACACAAGTCTGTGGTAAACCAAGGTGCCAGTGGCCGGAGCTCTGTGGCTGGGTGTATTCTGGTCCCTCACCCGGGGTGATGGTCGGTGTCACTTTCATCTGCACTATTTTAGTTCTCTTTTGGACTTCTCGGTATGAAACTCGGGAGTCCACTCCCAGAACTAGGGGTGGGAGCCTTGCCCGCAGACTCTGACCCATGGGATCTAAAGAGGCCTTGGCGGATGGCCTATCCCTCTTGGTGGGCTGCTGTTCTGCTTTTGGGACTTTGGGTTGGACAGGACCTGTAATCCTGTCCTCAACTGGTTGATTAACAAAGTCGGTGGTTCCGTACTCTGCTTCAGGGTCCAGGTACCCCCTCTGTGCACGGTTTCTGGGTCGGTTCTATGGTGTCGGTACCGGCGGGCTCCTACCCTGTCCCGGTCCACCTCGGATCTCCGGCAGCCATCTTCCTGTCTCCTGTCAGACACTTACCACCATCTGCCCCCTAGCCAGAACGCCGGGGTTCCAACCCCGACGCCTTTTTGCACTCTCACTCCTACTCCTCTCCCAACTTCACTCCACTCAACTCAACTCAAAACTTCAACTCCAAACTTCAACTGCCTCTTTTCCCGCCCCCGGATTCTCTAGACCCCTAGGTGGGCGTTGTCCTTCCGCCTGGTCCCGCCCATTGGTGTGCCTGTCCTACCCTGGGGGAGGTGACTAGGGTTTTTGTTGGCTTTGGTGTAACCCTGTGAGGGATGGTGTTATGCGGGGGCCTATTTTATGTGTTACCACCTGGGGCACCAGGGCGTCATATATTTATATATATATATATATATATACAAGTAAAATATATCTTTGTACCGTGTTAGCCAGTAGAGATAAAAAAATTGTTTAAAAGAACAGAGAGTCCTCAGTGGTTGATACCTTTTAATGGCTAACTGAAAAGATGGTAATAATTGCAAGCTTTCGAGACTACTCAGGTCTCTTCATCAGGCATGGTATAACACAAAATCTGAAGAGTCACGTATTTATACACAACAGGACTTAGAATAGTGCAGTAAAAAAAAAAAAAAAAAAAAGGAAAAAAAAAAGGACAAGTTATATGAAACAGAACTATCTCTATGGCAGGGGGACAAGCTGTTCTAGCCATAAATACTGCTGCAGTTCAGTGTGAAAGTTTTATTGTCCTTTGATAAGGGTCTGGTCCAGGGCTGTGACATGCTCGGATGGTCAGAGGAGCACATCTTTTAACTGATGTAAAAAGACATGAATCCATGAGACACATTCATTCCTTCTCTGAATGTGTCAAAGGTCATCATAAGTTTGTACTCCCATAGTCTAAATATATATATATATATATACATATATGCGCACGCTGTTACGGGGGGCTGTCTGATAATAAAACCTAAAGGAATGTCAGACAGTCAGGGTCCACCGTGCAAAGACTCTGCTGCAGACTATGGCAGGGGATAAGGGGTATATAAGTGTGCCACTGTAAAAAATAATAGCACAAGTGCAGAGTGCAATGCCTTTGTTAAACTCACAGAGGAATATAATTAGAAAATAAAGCAATTCCTCCCTTACTTGGAGGGTGTGTGGAATGGTCTCTGTTAAAGATCACAGAGACAAAAGCAGTGAGTGTGAAATGGCACCTACCTAGGTCAGCTCCTCTAGTGGTGCCAGGAGACGGACAGCAGCATAAGCCGCACAAAGCTCCTACCTGCGTTCGCTCCCCTAGTGTGCGAACAACTGCCAGACGCAGTATAAGGAACGTTACCCTAGCGGCAACGACCACCTACGAGTAGAATCACAAGGCCCAGCTGGACCATGTCCGCTCCACTAAGAGGTAAGGATACGGACTGCAGCCGAAGCTGTAAGGTATAAGAACGCTACCCTGCCGGTAGTGCTCACCTAACATAGACAGAGAGATGCCTAGAGGGACGTGCACAGGGCGTCTACCCTCATGCATGAACCAAGAGGACTGAGCGCCGGGCGGCGTGCGTCAGGGTCTTATATAGACTCTGTGCCTCATCCAAGATGGAGGACACCAGAGCCAATCCGCTGCCAGAATGACAGCAATGACGTCACACTGGCCTATCACCGAGCAAAGCGTCACAAGCACATGACCAGCAACCAATCGGCATAGAAGGTGTCAGAGACATGTGACCACGTGTCACAAGCACATGACCAGTGGCCAATCAGCTTAGAAGGTGTCAGAGACATGTGACCTCGTGTCAGCGATGATGTCACCCGCACATGTGCAATGGCTCCAAGATAGGACTTAGTCTCCAGCGCTTGCACATGTGCAGTAGCAAGAAATCCGGACATAGTCTCCACAGCCACAGCAACCGTAACACACGCGCACACACGCATACGCACGTACGCATGCACGGACCATCAGTTGTGTTGTGCAGAAGTCTGGTGGCTACACAGCAGATAGTCCTACTGAATAGACTGTTAGAATTTGTATTATGGGATGAAAAAAGCAGCTAAGTAAAGAAAAACGAGTGGCCATCATTACTTTAAGAAATGAAGGTCAGTCAGTCCGAAAAATTGGGAAAACTTTGAAAGTGTCCCAAAGTGCAGTGGCAAAAACCATCAAACATTACAAAGAAACTGGCTCACACGAGGACCGCCCCAGGAAAGGAAGACCAAGAGATACCTCTGCTGCGGAGGATAAGTTTATCCGAGTCACCAGCCTCAGAAATCGCAGGTTAACAGCAGCTCAGATTAGAGACAAGATCAATGGCACACAGAGTTCTAGCAGCAGACACATCTTCTGAACAACTGTTAAGAGTAGAGTTGAGCGCGGTTCGTGGTTCGTGGTTCTCCAGTTCTAGGCTCGAGTGATTTTGGGGCATGTTCTAGATCGAACTAGAACTCGAGCTTTTTGCAAAAGCTCGATAGTTCTAGAAACGCTCGAGAACGGTTCTAGCAGCAAAAAACCAGCTAAATCCTAGCTTGGTTTCTGCTGTAATAGTGTAAGTCACTCTGTGAATCACACTATTATGACATTTCAGTGTATAGTGTGCGTCAACAGTGCCTTCAGATCACTGCTGTTTCTATAATGGCGATCGCCATTTTTTTTTTTTTTTTCTTGTCTTCCTTCCCTAAGCGCGCGCGTCTTGTGGGGCGGGCCAGCATGTCAGCCAATCCCAGACACACACACAGCTAAGTGGACTTTTAGCCAGAGAAGCAACGGCATGTGTGATAGGATGTCCATGTCACATGTCCCTGCATTATAAAAACGGACATTTTCCTCCAGGACGCCATTATCTGCCTTCTGCGTCTTTGGTGTCAGACATCACTGTCGCAGCTCCGTCCTCCTGAGTCCTATCACCGATACAGCTGTATGCGCTGCATACACAGCGTTAGACAGCTTAGGGAGAGCACTTTCTAGCAGTCCTTTTAAGGGCTCAAACCGGCAGGGTCAGAGAGCCATAGGTGACAGGTCCTGAAAACAGCAACAGCGTCTGTGTAGCCAAGGTCAGGGATTTCCTCCCTGCATTTCACTATTAGGAGGGAATAGAAAGGCAGGCTTCCATTCCTCTACCCAGAGCACCACAATCCTGCCACTGTACCCTCTTGTCCTCTGCACACTCCAACTCATTATAACTAAGCCATTATACTAGCAAACACTCAGTGTACCTAGTGGCATCCTAAACGTGGCTATTGGACTTTGCTATAGTCCCACTAGTGCAAAGACATTTGCAGAGCACGTCTGCCTGCATTGCAGACTCCAACTCTTTTTAACTAAGCCATTATACTAGCAAACAGTCAGTGTACCTAGTGGCATCCTAAACGTGGCTATTGGACTTTTGTCTATTCACACTATTGTAAAGATATTTGCAGCACGTCTGCCTGCATTGCACACTCCAACTCATTATAACTCAGCCATTATACTAGCAAACAGTCAGTGTACCTAGTGGCATCCTAAACGTGGCTATTGGACTTTTGTCTATTCACACTATTGTAAAGATATTTGCAGCACGTCTGCCTGCATTGCACACTCCACCTTTTTTTAACTCAGCCATTATACTAGCAAACAGTCAGTGTACCTAGTGGCATCCTAAACGTGGCTATTGGACTTTTGTCTATTCACACTATTGTAAAGATATTTGCAGCACGTCTGCCTGCATTGCACACTCCACCTTTTTTTAACTCAGCCATTATACTAGCAAACAGTCAGTGTACCTAGTGGCATCCTAAACGTGGCTATTGGACTTTTGTCTATTCACACTATTGTAAAGATATTTGCAGCACGTCTGCCTGCATTGCACACTCCACCTTTTTTTAACTAAGCCATTATACTAGCAAACAGTCAGTGTACCTAGTGGCATCCTAAACGTGGCTATTGGACTTTTGTCTATTCACACTATTGTAAAGATATTTGCAGCACGTCTGCCTGCATTGCACACTCCAACTCATTATAACTCAGCCATTATACTAGCAAAGAGTCAGTGTACCTAGTGGCATCCTAAACGTGGCTATTGGACTTTTGTCTATTCACACTATTGTAAAGATATTTGCAGCACGTCTGCCAGCATTGCACACTCCACCTTTTTTTAACTCAGCCATTATACTAGCAAACAGTCAGTGTACCTAGTGGCATCCTAAACGTGGCTATTGGACTTTTGTCTATTCACACTATTGTAAAGATATTTGCAGCACGTCTGCCTGCATTGCACACTCCACCTTTTTTTAACTCAGCCATTATACTAGCAAACAGTCAGTGTACCTAGTGGCATCCTAAACGTGGCTATTGGACTTTTGTCTATTCACACTATTGTAAAGATATTTGCAGCACGTCTGCCTGCATTGCACACTCCACCTTTTTTTAACTCAGCCATTATACTAGCAAACAGTCAGTGTACCTAGTGGCATCCTAAACGTGGTTATTGGACTTTTGTCTATTCACACTATTGTAAAGATATTTGCAGCACGTCTGCCTGCATTGCACACTCCACCTTTTTTTAACTCAGCCATTATACTAGCAAACAGTCAGTGTACCTAGTGGCATCCTAAACGTGGCTATTGGACTTTTGTCTATTCACACTATTGTAAAGATATTTGCAGCACGTCTGCCTGCATTGCACACTCCACCTTTTTTTAACTCAGCCATTATACTAGCAAACAGTCAGTGTACCTAGTGGCATCCTAAACGTGGCTATTGGACTTTTGTCTATTCACACTATTGTAAAGATATTTGCAGCACGTCTGCCTGCATTGCACACTCCAACTCATTATAACTAAGCCATTATACTAGCAAACAGTCAGTGTACCTAGTGGCATCCTAAACGTGGCTATTGGACTTTTGTCTATTCACACTATTGTAAAGATATTTGCAGCACGTCTGCCTGCATTGCACACTCCAACTCATTATAACTAAGCCATTATACTAGCAAACAGTCAGTGTACCTAGTGGCATCCTAAACGTGGCTATTGGACTTTTGTCTATTCACACTATTGTAAAGATATTTGCAGCACGTCTGCCTGCATTGCACACTCCAACTCATTATAACTAAGCCATTATACTAGCAAACAGTCAGTGTACCTAGTGGCATCCTAAACGTGGCTATTGGACTTTTGTCTATTCACACTATTGTAAAGATATTTGCAGCACGTCTGCCTGCATTGCACACTCCACCTTTTTTTAACTAAGCCATTATACTAGCAAACAGTCAGTGTACCTAGTGGCATCCTAAACGTGGCTATTGGACTTTTGTCTATTCACACTATTGTAAAGATATTTGCAGCACGTCTGCCAGCATTGCACACTCCACCTTTTTTTAACTCAGCCATTATACTAGCAAACAGTCAGTGTACCTAGTGGCATCCTAAACGTGGCTATTGGACTTTTGTCTATTCACACTATTGTAAAGATATTTGCAGCACGTCTGCCAGCATTGCACACTCCACCTTTTTTTAACTCAGCCATTATACTAGCAAACAGTCAGTGTACCTAGTGGCATCCTAAACGTGGCTATTGGACTTTTGTCTATTCACACTATTGTAAAGATATTTGCAGCACGTCTGCCTGCATTGCACACTCCACCTTTTTTTAACTCAGCCATTATACTAGCAAACAGTCAGTGTACCTAGTGGCATCCTAAACGTGGCTATTGGACTTTTGTCTATTCACACTATTGTAAAGATATTTGCAGCACGTCTGCCTGCATTGCACACTCCACCTTTTTTTAACTCAGCCATTATACTAGCAAACAGTCAGTGTACCTAGTGGCATCCTAAACGTGGTTATTGGACTTTTGTCTATTCACACTATTGTAAAGATATTTGCAGCACGTCTGCCTGCATTGCACACTCCACCTTTTTTTAACTCAGCCATTATACTAGCAAACAGTCAGTGTACCTAGTGGCATCCTAAACGTGGCTATTGGACTTTTGTCTATTCACACTATTGTAAAGATATTTGCAGCACGTCTGCCTGCATTGCACACTCCACCTTTTTTTAACTCAGCCATTATACTAGCAAACAGTCAGTGTACCTAGTGGCATCCTAAACGTGGCTATTGGACTTTTGTCTATTCACACTATTGTAAAGATATTTGCAGCACGTCTGCCTGCATTGCACACTCCAACTCATTATAACTAAGCCATTATACTAGCAAACAGTCAGTGTACCTAGTGGCATCCTAAACGTGGCTATTGGACTTTTGTCTATTCACACTATTGTAAAGATATTTGCAGCACGTCTGCCTGCATTGCACACTCCAACTCATTATAACTAAGCCATTATACTAGCAAACAGTCAGTGTACCTAGTGGCATCCTAAACGTGGCTATTGGACTTTTGTCTATTCACACTATTGTAAAGATATTTGCAGCACGTCTGCCTGCATTGCACACTCCAACTCATTATAACTAAGCCATTATACTAGCAAACAGTCAGTGTACCTAGTGGCATCCTAAACGTGGCTATTGGACTTTTGTCTATTCACACTATTGTAAAGATATTTGCAGCACGTCTGCCTGCATTGCACACTCCACCTTTTTTTAACTAAGCCATTATACTAGCAAACAGTCAGTGTACCTAGTGGCATCCTAAACGTGGCTATTGGACTTTTGTCTATTCACACTATTGTAAAGATATTTGCAGCACGTCTGCCTGCATTGCACACTCCACCTTTTTTTAACTAAGCCATTATACTAGCAAAGAGTCAGTGTACCTAGTGGCATCCTAAACGTGGCTATTGGACTTTTGTCTATTCACACTATTGTAAAGATATTTGCAGCACGTCTGCCAGCATTGCACACTCCACCTTTTTTTAACTCAGCCATTATACTAGCAAACAGTCAGTGTACCTAGTGGCATCCTAAACGTGGCTATTGGACTTTTGTCTATTCACACTATTGTAAAGATATTTGCAGCACGTCTGCCTGCATTGCACACTCCACCTTTTTTTAACTCAGCCATTATACTAGCAAACAGTCAGTGTACCTAGTGGCATCCTAAACGTGGCTATTGGACTTTTGTCTATTCACACTATTGTAAAGATATTTGCAGCACGTCTGCCTGCATTGCACACTCCACCTTTTTTTAACTCAGCCATTATACTAGCAAACAGTCAGTGTACCTAATGGCATCCTAAACGTGGTTATTGGACTTTTGTCTATTCACACTATTGTAAAGATATTTGCAGCACGTCTGCCTGCATTGCACACTCCACCTTTTTTTAACTCAGCCATTATACTAGCAAACAGTCAGTGTACCTAGTGGCATCCTAAACGTGGCTATTGGACTTTTGTCTATTCACACTATTGTAAAGATACCGTATTTTTCGCTTTATAAGACGCACCTGATTATAAGACGCACCCCCAAATTTGGTGAAGGAAAAGAGAATTTTTTTTTTTAATGGTAAATGGGGTCCATCTTATAATGCCAGTGTCCCTCTAACAAATCATATAGGGTATATGTCCCTCATAGCCCCCCATCCTAAAATTAGCCCCCTTAATCTGGATATGGCCCCCTTATATTGAATATAGCCCCCTTGTGATGGCACACGTTCCCCTGTGCTGCCTATGGTCCCCTATGGATTGCACACGTTCCCGTGTTAGATAACGCCCCCATGCTGCTGCCCATGGCCCCTATAGATCGCACAAGTCCCCCTGTGTTAGATATTGCCCCCATAGTGCTGCCCATGGCCCCTATAGATCGCACAAGTCCCCCTGTGTCAGATATCGCCCCCATAGTGCTGCCCATGGCCCCTATAGATCGCACAAGTCCCCCTGTGTCAGATATCGCCCCCATAGTGCTGCCCATGGCCCCTATATAGATCGCACAAGTCCCCCTGTGTCAGATATCGCCCCCATAGTGCTGCCCATGGCCCCTATATAGATCGCACAAGTCCCCCTGTGTCAGATATCGCCCCCATAGTGCTGCCCATGGCCCCTATAGATCGCACAAGTCCCCCTGTGTCAGATATCGCCCCCATAGTGCTGCCCATGGCCCCTATATAGATCGCACAAGTCCCCCTGTGTCAGATATCGCCCCCATAGTGCTGCCCATGGCCCCTATAGATCGCACAAGTCCCCCTGTGTCAGATATCGCCCCCATAGTGCTGCCCATGGCCCCTATATAGATCGCACAAGTCCCCCTGTGTCAGATATCTCCCCCATAGTGCTGCCCATGGGCCCCTATAGATCGCACAAGTCCCCCTGTGTCAGATATCTCCCCCATAGTGCTGCCCATGGGCCCCTATAGATCGCACAAGTCCCCCTGTGTCAGATATCGCCCCCATAGTGCTGCCCATGGGCCCCTATAGATCGCACAAGTCCCCCTGTGTCAGATATGGCCCCTAGGCTGCTGCCCAAAGTAAAATAAACCCCTCTTTCCTTATCTCCTGCAGTGCTGAGCTCCCTCCTGTCTGCTCCGTGCTTCTGTTCTTCCTTACTTCCTGGTTGTCAGTGCGGTCATGTGATCGGCACAGCAGGCTGAGATCTCTGCTTGCCTGATCACACTGGAAGCAGGGGCACGAGGAGAAACGCTGCAGGGTGAGTAAAGATTTTTTATTTTAGAATGAGCAGCAGCCTGGGGGCCAAATCTAACACAGGGGTGGGCATGTGCGATCACACTGGGACGCAGGCTCATATAATATGCACCGCTCACCAGCCCCTCACTGCGTGCGATTTCAGCACCATTGGAGATGGACAGCGGCTGTGCATATTATATGAGCGGGTGCAGGAGATCAAAGGCAGCAGCCCGCAGCGTTCCACTGTGCTCCAGAGCTGCTGCCCCCACCTCCCCTGGACGCTGCAGGGTACATATATATATACCACCCCCCCTCCCCCCCCCGTATATTCGGCTTATAAGACGCACCCCCTACTTTCCCCCAAAATTTGGGGGAACAAAAGTGCGTCTTATAAAGCGAAAAATACGGTATTTGCAGCACGTCTGCCTGCATTGCACACTCCAACTCATTATAACTAAGCCATTATACTAGCAAACAGTCAGTGTACCTAGTGGCATCCTAAACGTGGCTATTGGACTTTTGTCTATTCACACTATTGTAAAGATATTTGCAGCACGTCTGCCTGCATTGCACACTCCAACTCATTATAACTAAGCCATTATACTAGCAAACAGTCAGTGTACCTAGTGGCATCCTAAACGTGGCTATTGGACTTTTGTCTATTCACACTATTGTAAAGATATTTGCAGCACGTCTGCCTGCATTGCACACTCCAACTCATTATAACTAAGCCATTATACTAGCAAACAGTCAGTGTACCTAGTGGCATCCTAAACGTGGCTATTGGACTTTTGTCTATTCACACTATTGTAAAGATATTTGCAGCACGTCTGCCTGCATTGCACACTCCACCTTTTTTTAACTAAGCCATTATACTAGCAAACAGTCAGTGTACCTAGTGGCATCCTAAACGTGGCTATTGGACTTTTGTCTATTCACACTATTGTAAAGATATTTGCAGCACGTCTGCCTGCATTGCACACTCCAACTCATTATAACTAAGCCATTATACTAGCAAACAGTCAGTGTACCTAGTGGCATCCTAAACGTGGCTATTGGACTTTTGTCTATTCACACTACTGCAAATCTATGTGCAGCACCTCTGCATGACACCCTCCTGCTCTGTTTTTAATGAGCTATAATGATAGCAAAAAATACTGCCATTTTGTGGCATCATAGAACTGGCTGTTGTATTCCATTAGTGCCCCACTGGTGACAAGCTATTTCTAGCACCTCTACATGACACCCTCATGCACATTTTGCTACGCTAATGTTATAGCAAACTCATGGAATTCATTGCTGCATTTCATAATTCGGAGGGATAGAAAGTCAGGCTTCCTTTAGCTTTTCCTTCTGTTCATAGACAGCATCTCCAAGAGCAATTTCCCCTCCACGTCTAAGTGTGGAGAGGCAGCTAGTGCGCATGCGTGTGCCGATTTACCCCAGCTGCAGCCTAGTTACAGTGTTTTGCCTAGTGAGTATGCTCAGCCTGACTGTGTTATTCCTGACGCTAAGTCTTCATTTCGGGATACAGCGCATGCTCCCACACTAAGTGTGAAAAGCCTCTTTGCACAGGTGCTTGCATTCCGTGCCGGGTCTAAGTCCTGTTTTGTGCCTAGACACCATGCTAAAGCTGATAGTCTTTTTTCAGAGACTGTATTTCATGCTACTGAGCATGCTCAGGAACTTACTGCATCAGAGACTAGGTACGGTAATGAACTCTTGGGCCCTGCCCCTGATGTGGGGGTCCCATATAGACCACAGGGCATCAGGTGTCCTCCCAAATGGCTTGCAGAGGCCCACACCTATGACTTGTCACCGCATTATTGATGGTCAGACGATGACTGGTGAGGTGTTTGGGTCATGGCAGCCATGAGGTCATCATTGAAGTTGCGGTTCCAAATAGGACGCTACTTATGCCACTCATGACGTGTCACTTTACTTTTGTCTCCAGGAGGTGCATTGTGGTTCACCCTGGTTTGGGGCGGACCCAGGTTATAAAAGGGGCTGGAGCCAACAAGGAGGTACGCAGTCTTCTATTATGCTACGAAAGAGCACACCTCCATGTGTTGAACCCATTGCGGCTTTAGGCCAGAGGTAGGCAGGGATAGGGTGGTGGATGCAGGCCACCACCACAGTTGGTAACGCAGAACGGTTAAGACCAGCTCCTGTCCTACCAGTCCTGCTTGTGCAGCCCAGTGGCATTAACAGGCCTGCTGCTGCTGATGCGCCTGCTGTCCACAGGTGTGGCCCCTACGCACACGGTCAGCGTACTCAATGGCCCCTGTGTGGTTAACAGGGAGTTCCTGGGCTGGGTGGGCATGTGGACCCTGTGACGCTAACAGGGCTCCCAGTCTCCAGATCCGAATGGCGTCTAACTCGGTTCAGCATACTATTAGTTTCATAGCCACACAGCTCTGTATCCTCCACCAAACCTTCCAGTTGCCAAACTCTCCTTTTCCAACTGGGAGCACGGTGGACACTGACTGCTGAAGGTGATATATACCTTTCTCTTTCTTTTCTTATTAATTTACGTTATATAGCGGTAACATAGTATATACCACTTTATCCAAATCTGCCAGTCACACTGTAACAGATGGTGTTTCTTCAGCAAATGTTACTGTTGCTTAACCACCAAATCCACGGACCAAAACTTTTTTCCCCTTTCCAACACACCTGTTCCCCGTTCCACCAGCATCTGTCCTTTTTCAACTCATTTTGGTATATGAACAAAAGTGCAACTCTGCAGGGACACCGTACTCAACGCCATCTCAGCACAGCAGCCAGCCCTCGGTCCCTCAGATGTGGACAAGTAAAAGACCATTTCCTCCTATCCATGACAAAGCGTTGAGATTCACTCTGTGCAGCACTGGTGTTTAGTGGGAAAGTAGATCTAAGATTGCGTACCACATTATGCAGATACTCCTGTATACGTGCGTCCATTTCTATGGCACGAATTATTTTGCCAAATTTTGTCTTGTACCGGGGATGTAACAGTGTGGCATCCCAGTATTCTGGATTACTTTGAATTCGTACAATCCGAGGGTCATGTTGTAGGTAGTGCAGCAAGAAGCCGCTGATGTGTCTTGTGCATCCAGGAGGACCAAGTCCTTGGTGTGTTGGTGGCAGAGAGGTGAGAATCGTGCCTCCTTCCTCTGCCCTCTCACCACAACCTCGCACAACCGAAATGTGAGCAAGCTCTCACTCATCTGCTGAGTCTTCCATGCCCATCGCAAGTTCGTCCTCCATTTCTTCATTGGCTCCTGCACCTTCCTCAACACTTTTTGCTGATACTATGCACCCTTGTTAATCACTCTCCCTCACCATGACTGCCGCCTAGGTGCCACTGACCATCTGGACCTCGTAGATCTTGTTATCCCTTCCGCATATGACTCCTCCTGTACTTCCTCCCCTTCCTGTTGTCCCAACACCTGACTCCGAATAATAATTACAGTGCGCTCCATCATGTAGATGACCAGAATTGTCACGCTGAGAATGACATTGCCAGTGCTAAACATCTTCATCGACATTTGTAAACTGTGTAGCAGGGTGCATAGGTCCTTGATCTGACACCACTCCAGCAGCGTGATCTGCACCACCTCTGGATCAAGTTAGGCCAGGCTATATGTCATAACGTATTGCAGCAGGGTTCGGCGGTGTTGCCACAAACGCTGCAACATGTGCAGATTCAAATTCCTGCGTGTGGGCACATCGCATTTCAGGCGTTTAACCAGCAGACCTAAAGACTTCTGTTGCGACGAAAGTTGTTGAGCTGCTGTGTGCGCACGATGGAAGTGAGCACATAGCGAGCGTGCACGCTGCACAAGGCCATGTAGGCCGTGATGGTGTTTTAAAAATTGATGGAGAATTAGGTTCAACACGCGAGCCATACAAGGCTCGTGTGTCACATTGCCATGCTGATGGCCCGCAGCCAGGTTTGCATCATTGCCGCACACGGCTGTTAAGTCACCAACGGAGTCCGCTCCGTTAATTTGTACTCCGGTCGCCAGGTGACAACGTGTTCCTTTCATGAATAGTGCTGATGATGGGAGAGGAGTCGATGCCAGCGGCGCAGGTGGACGCAGGTTATGCTCACACACTGGGCTGCATTACCTTGACAGATGCAGAATCTCTGGCTGAATGTAGCTGGTGGGTATCTCACACATGAAATACCATCATACAGCTACAACCAATGGGAAGACACTACACCCTTTTTTATGCCCATCCTGTCTTTTGACCACTGCCAGACATAGCTATGAACCTCTGGTTAATTTTACCCCCAGTTCTGTTTTATGATTTTGTGTGCTTGTTACCTGACTACTTTTCCTGCTTGCTGTTTATGTACCTTGTTGGCCGATCCGCATTTCACCTCTGCTTGTTTTCTGATTAAGTCCTGCCCGTCCCATTCTGTTCCTGTTCCTCAATTAATGTTTTGACCCTGCCTGACTACTATTCTCTGGAACTGCAGCCTTCCACAGGTATTAATCATCTTGGGCCCTGTGTAATTCCTAATCCCTGTATAGGGGTTAAAGGGTTTCAGGGTTCTAGGGGTCCTACTTGGTGAGTGGCTTCCCTCTAGCCTATCATTAACAGCCCATCTGAGTGTGTGGATCAAGGAAGGCGTTACACCGTGCTCTCTGCAGAAGGCCATGTGGGCCAGGATAGTGCTTTAAAAATTGCTGGACAACCAGGTTCAACACGTGAACCACACAAGCCATGTGTGTCACATTGTCACAGCGAAGGGCCGCACCCATGTTTGCATCATTGTCGCACCCGGCCTTCCCTGGCTGCTGGTTCAGTGGAGACAACCATTGATGAAACTCGGTCTCCAGAGCTAACCGTCCACAACTTCTCAGCGGTGTGACTCACATTTCCCATACATTTCAAAGTAAACCTTTGACCGCCTGATGGCATTGAGCTCTGCTGCCAGCATAGTAAGGAGGTGTGTGGTATTCCTTGTGCGCAGTTACAAGGAAGGGTGGCCTGACCACACAGGGTTTGCGCCAAGGTGGAGGACCCACACGAGGTTGAAGAGGCAGAAGCAGTGTATTAACTTCTACATACAGAAGAAGGATTGAAACAACTCGTGGGGACGGCAAGACTTGGACAGCAGACCCTTCTCCATCTCTCACCATAGTTTGCCAGTGCCCAGTCAGTGACATGTAATGACCCTGTCTATGCTTACTGGTCCAAGTATCTGTGTTGAAATGCACCCTGTCGCACACAGAGTTGCTCAAGGAAGTGGTGATGTTGTGTGCGACATGCTGGTGTAGCGCGGGCATGCTGTTCTTGGAGAAGCAGTGGTGATTGGGCATCTTGTACTGGATCACAGCGACAGACATAAGGTCTCTAAAATCCTGTGTGTCCACTAGGCGGGAAGGCAGCATTTTGGTAGCCAACAGCTTACAGAGGGATAGAGTCAACCTCTTAGCTTTGTCATGGGTCGCAGGAAGTGGCCTTTTATTTGACCACATCTGAGGGACAGAGATCTGGCTGCTGTGTGTAGACGGTGTTGAGTAGGGTGTCCATGGAAAAATGCAGGTTTGTGAGGAAAGTGCAGGCGGAGACATGATGTTGCCTTCATCCAACGTTGGTGCTATCAATGTCTGAGAGAGCTGTACACACGTACTTGTTTCCCCTTCCAAACCAACTGACGACCTACCAAGCAAACTGCCTGTAGCGGTTACAGTGGTGGAAGTTGTGGGTGGAAAAACAGGTGTGACAGCTGTCCCCACAGTCCTAGAAGATGACGAGCGCGCGGATGCACTGGAAGGGGCAGGCGGTGGATGGTTGGCTCCGCTAGGCCGCATTGCAGCACGGTGAGCTTCCCACCGGGCCATATGATATTTATTCATGTGACGATTCATGGAAGAAGTTGTCAAACTGCTGAGGTTTTGACCTCTACTAAGAGAACCATGACAAATTTTACAGATCACATAATTTGGGCGATCTTTTTCTATGTCAAAAAAGGACCAGGCTAGGCAAGGCTTAGAGGCCATGCGACCTGTTGATCCACCCCGAATAATGCTCAGAGGCAGAGTGGTGGCTGAGGATGCAGTTGTAGACGTGCTACCAGTGCTCCGACTCTGTCCAGGAAGGCGCAAGGTAACTTCGTCGTCGGTTGCATCCTCCTCCACCGCCTCTGTTGACCTCCTCGAGTGTCTGACTGTGGGTTGACAGTAGGTGGGATCTAGAACTTCATCATCAATTGTTGTGTTTGCACTCCCCTCCCCCTCAGACTGAGCCTCTTCTTGCCCTGACCGAATATTTCAGTTGTCATCCCAATCGGGTATCTGCGTCTCATCTTCATCAGTATGTTCCTCATTGTCTATAACCACAGGTGTTGGAAAGGCAGCATTTTGGTAGCCAACAGTTTGCAGATGCTGAAAGTCAACCTCCAAGCCATGTCATGACCTTCTAAAAGCATGTAAAACACAGCGAGGGGACTCCAACCACAGTCTCCCTCGTTGCCACTAACTGGGCCACACACCCCACTTGACTGGCATCGGTTGACCCCCCCTTTTGAAAAAGAAAAAGATGCTTTGCATAAAGCACTCTCAAAAATACGCGTGCCTTTCCCGTCCCCTGGCTGACCCAGGGGAAGAAAAGTCCTCTGAGAGCCATGTCCACATTGTCAGTGGACAGACGCGTGTGCTTATCTGCCAGCAGACCACCAGCAGCACTGAAGACAGGTTCCGAGAGAACGCTGGCTGCAGGACATGACAAGATCCCCAAGGCGTACGTGGCGAGCTCAGGCAATTTATCCAGATTGGAAGCCTAAAATGAGCAGGGCTCAAGTTGCACAATAATGGAATCGATGTTTCCTTGCATATACTCTTATATCTGTGTGTCCTCCTCTTTTTCCTTGTCCAGCTGTTTTGTTTTCGCATGAGTTTATGTCCTTGTCACTTTCCCATGTGTTTGTGTTGTGTTGTGAGTTGTTTGTCACCTTTTGGACACCTTTGAGGGTGTTTTCTAGGTGTTTTTCTGTGTTTGTGATTGCCTGCCATTGTTTCCTATTGGCTCGAGTTCGGTTCGTCGAACGTTCGACGAACCGAACTCGAACGGGACCTCCGTTCGGCGAACCGACCTCGAGCCGAACCGGGACCGGTTCGCTCATCTCTAGTTAAGAGGAGACTTTGTGCAGCAGGCCTTCATGGTAAAATAGCTGCTAGGAAACCACTGCTAAGGACAGGCAACAAGCAGAAGAGACTTGTTTGGGTTAAAAAACACAAGGAATGGACATTGGGCTAGTGTAAATCTGTGCTTTGGTCTGATGAGTCCAAATTTGAGATCTTTGGATCCAACCACTGTGTCTTTGTGCGACGCAGAAAAGGTGAACGGATGGACTCTACATACCTTGTTCCCACCGTGAAGCAAGGAGGAGGAGGTGTGATGGTGTCGGGGTGCTTTGCTGTTGACACTGTTGATGATTTATTCAAAATTGAAGGCATACTGAATCAGCATGGCTACTACAGCATCTTGCAGCAGTATGCTATTCCATCAGGTTTGCATTTAGTTGGACCATCATTTATTTTTCAACAGGACAATGACCCCAAACACACCTCCAGGCTGTGCAAGGGCTATTTGACTAAGAAGGAGAGTGATGGGGTGCTACGCCAGATGACCTGGCCTCCACCCTCACCAGACCTGAACCCAATCGAGATGGTTTGGGGTGAGCTGGACCGCAGAGTGAAGGCAAAAGGGCCAACAAGTGCTAAGCATCTCTGGGAACTCTTTCAAGACTGATGGAAGACCATTTCCAGTGACTACCTCTTGAAGCTCATCAAGAGAATGCCAAGAGTGTGCAAAACAGTAATCAAAGGAAAAGGTGGCTACTTTGAAGAACCTAGAATATAAGACATATTTTCAGTTGTTTCACACTTTTTTGTTAAGTATTTCATTCTACATGTGTTAATTCATAGTTTTGATGTCTTCAATGTGAATCTACAATTTTCAGAGTCATGAAAACAGAGAAAACCCTTTGAAGGAGATGTGTCCAAACTTTTGGTCTGCACTGTGTATACTGTTCAAAAAAATAAAGGGAACACTTAAACAACAAAGTGGTTTTTTAGTATTCCCTTTATTTTTTTGAGCAGTATTGAGCAGTATATATATATATATATATACATATATATATATATATATATACACACACACACACACATACACACACACACGCGCACACATACACACACACACGCGCACACATACACACACACACGCGCACACACATTTATGGCCAAAAGTGTTAGCACCCTTGAAGTTGTTCCAGAAAATGAAGTATTTCCCTTACAAAATTAATAATACACCCTCTACACCCTCTACATCTCACCTCTCCATAATACACCCTCTACACCACATTACCCTCTCCATAATACACCTTCTACACCGCCCCTCTCCATAATGCACCACCTACACCACCTCTCTCCATAATACACATTGTACACTGTCCCTCTCCATAATACACCCTCTACACTGCCGCTTTCCATAACACACTCTCTACACCGCCTCTTTTCATAATACACTTTCTATACCATCTCACTCTATAATACACCTTCTACACTGCCCCTCTCCATAATACACATTCTACACTGCCTTTCTCCATAATACGCCCTCTACACCGCCTCACTCCATAATACACCTTCTACACCGCCCATCTCTATAATACACTCTCCACACCACCTCTTTCCGTTATACACCCTCCACACCACTCCTCTCCATAACACACCTTTTACACTGCCCCTCTCCTTAATACACCCTCCATACCGCCTCTCTCCATAATACACCCTTTACACTGCCTTTCTCTATAATAGACTCTCTACACCGCTTCTTTCCATAATACATCTTCTACACCGCCCTTCTCCTTAATACACCCTCTACACTGCCCCTCTACATAATACACCCTCTACTCCGCCTCTCACCATAATACACTTTCTACACCACCCGTCTTCATAATACACCCCGCTACAGCACCTCTCTCCATTATATCTCTCCCACACTGCCACTGTGTATAATATCACCACACATACTCTATCCCTGTATAGAATATCTCTCCCACACACACTCCCTCTCTATATAATATGCCCCACACACACCGCCCCTCAGTATAATATCCCCCACACACACTGTCCTTCTGTATAATATCCCTCACATTTGTTGTCCTTCTGTATATTATCCCCACATACAAGCTGCCCCTCTTTATAATATCCTCCCACGCACACTGCCCCTCTGCATATTGCTCCTACACACTACCTCTCTATATACTATCCCCCCACAACACACACACATTCCCCCTCTGTATACTATCTCCTACACACACACACACACACTGCCCCTCCTGGTATACAGTTAGGTCCAGAAATATTTGGACAGTGACACAAGTTTTGTTATTTTAGCTGTTTACAAAAACATGTTCAGAAATACAATTATATATATAATATGGGCTGAAAGTGCACACTCCCAGCTGCAATATGAGAGTTTTCACATCCAAATCAGAGAAAGGGTTTAGGAATCATAGCTCTGTAATGCATAGCCTCCTCTTTTTCAAGGGACCAAAAGTAATTGGACAAGGGACTCTAAGGGCTGCAATTAACTCTGAAGGCATCTCCCTCGTTAACCTGTAATCAATGAAATAATTAAAAGGTCTGGGGTTGATTACAGGTGTGTGGTTTTGCATTTGGAAGCTGTTGCTGTGACCAGACAACATGCGGTCTAAGGAACTCTCAATTGAGGTGAAGCAGAACATCCTGAGGCTGAAAAAAAAGAAAAAATCCATCAGAGAGATAGCAGACATGCTTGGAGTAGCAAAATCAACAGTCGGGTACATTCTAAGAAAAAAGGAATTGACTGGTGAGCTTGGGAACTCAAAAAGGCCTGGGCGTCCACGGATGACAACAGTGGTGGATGATCGGCGCATACTTTCTTTGGTGAAGAAGAACCCGTTCACAACATCAACTGAAGTTCAGAACACTCTCAGTGAAGTACAGTCAGGGCCAGAAATATTTGGACAGTGACACAAGTTTTGTTATTTTAGCTGTTTACAAAAACATGTTCAGAAATACAATTATATATATAATATGGGCTGAAAGTGCACACTCCCAGCTGCAATATGAGAGTTTTCACATCCAAATCGGAGAAAGGGTTTAGGAATCATAGCTCTGTAATGCATAGCCTCCTCTTTTTCAAGGGACCAAAAGTAATTGGACAAGGGACTCTAAGGGCTGCAATTAACTCTGAAGGCGTCTCCCTCGTTAACCTGTAATCAATGAAGTAGTTAAAAGGTCTGGGGTTGATTACAGGTGTGTGGTTTTGCATTTGTAAGCTGTTGCTGTGACCAGACAACATGTGGTCTAAGGAACTCTCAATTGAGGTGAAGCAGAACATCCTGAGGTTTAAAAAAAAGAAAAAATCCATCAAAGAGATAGCAGACATGCTTGGAGTAGCAAAATCAACAGTCGGGTACATTCGGAGAAAAAAGGAATTGACTGGTGAGCTTGGGAACTCAAAAAGGCCTGTGCGTCCACGGATGACAACAGTGGTGGATGATCGCCGCATACTTTCTTTGGTGAAGAAGAACCCGTTCACAACATCAACTGAAGTCCAGAACACTCTCAGTGAAGTAGGTGTATCTGTCTCTAAGTCAACAGTAAAGAGAAGACTCCATGAAAGTAAATACAAAGGGTTCACATCTAGATGCAAACCATTCATCAATTCCAAAAATAGACAAGCCAGAGTTAAATTTGCTGAAAAACACCTCATGAAGCCAGCTCAGTTCTGGAAAAGTATTCTATGGACAGATGAGACAAAGATCAACCTGTACCAGAATGATGGGAAGAAAAAAGTTTGGACAAGAAAGGGAACGGCACATGATCCAAGGTACACCACATCCTCTGTAAAACATGGTGGAGGCAACGTGATGGCATGGGCATGCATGGTTTTCAATGGCACTGGGTCACTTGTGTTTATTGATGACATAACAGCAGACAAGAGTAGCCGGATGAATTCTGAAGTGTACCGGGATATACTTTCAGCCCAGATTCAGCCAAATGCCGCAAAGTTGATCGGACGGCGCTTCATAGTACAGATGGACAATGACCCCAAGCATACAGCCAAAGCTACCCAGGAGTTCATGAGTGCAAAAAAGTGGAACATTCTGCAATGGCCAAGTCAATCACCAGATCTTAACCCAATTGAGCATGCATTTCACTTGCTCAAATCCAGAATTAAGACGGAAAGACCCACAAACAAGCAAGACCTGAAGGCTGCGGCTGTAAAGGCCTGGCAAAGCATTAAGAAGGAGGAAACCCAGCGTTTGGTGATGTCCATGGGTTCCAGACTTAAGGCAGTGATTGCCTCCAAAGGATTCGCAACAAAATATTGAAAATAAAAATATTTTGTTTGGGTTTGGTTTATTTGTCCAATTACTTTTGACCTCCTAAAATGTGGAGTGTTTGTAAAGAAATGTGTACAATTCCTACAATTTCTATCAGATATTTTTGTTCAAACCTTCAAATTAAACGTTACAATCTACACTTGAATTCTGTTGTAGAGGTTTCATTTCAAATCCAATGTGGTGGCATGCAGAGCCCAACTCGCGAAAATTGTGTCACTGTCCAAATATTTCTGGACCTAACTGTAGGTGTATCTGTCTCTAAGTCAACAGTAAAGAGAAGACTCCATGAAAGTAAATACAAAGGGTTCACATTTAGATGCAAACCATTCATCAATTCCAAAAATAAACAGGCCAGAGTTAAATTTGCTGAAAAACACCTCATGAAGACAGCTCAGTTCTGGAAAAGTATTCTATGGACAGATGAGACAAAGATCAACCTGTACCAGAATGATGGGAAGAAAAAAGTTTGGAGAAGAAAGGGAATGGCACATGATCCAAGGCACACCACATCCTCTGTAAAACATGGTGGAGGCATCGTGATGGCATGGGCATGCATGGTTTTCAATGGCACTGGGTCACTTGTGTTTATTGATGACATAACAGCAGACAAGAGTAGCCGGATGAATTCTGAAGTGTACCGGGATATACTTTCAGCCCAGATTAAGCCAAATGCTGCAAAGTTGATCGGACGGCGCTTCATAGTACAGATGGACAATGACCCCAAGCATACAGCCAAAGCTACCCAGGAGTTCATGAGTGCAAAAAAGTGGAACATTCTGCAATGGCCAAGTCAATCACCAGATCTTAACCCAATTGAGCATGCATTTCACTTGCTCAAATCCAGACTTAAGACGGAAAGACCCACAAACAAGCAAGACCTGAAGGCTGCAGCTGTAAAGGCCTGGCAAAGCATTAAGAAGGAGGAAACCCAGCGTTTGGTGATGTCCATGGGTTCCAGACTTAAGGCAGTGATTGCCTCCAAAGGATTCGCAACAAAATATTGAAAATAAAAATATTTTGTTTGGGTTTGGTTTATTTGTCCAATTACTTTTGACCTCCTAAAATGTGGAGTGTTTGTAAAGAAATGTGTACAATTCATACAATTTCTATCAGATATTTTTGTTCAAACCTTCAAATTAAACGTTACAATCTGCACTTGAATTCTGTTGTAGAGGTTTCATTTCAAATCCAATGTGGTGGCATGCAGAGCCCAACTCGCGAAAATTGTGTCACTGTCCAAATATTTCTGGACCTAACTGTAGGTGTATCTGTCTCTAAGTCAACAGTAAAGAGAAGACTCCATGAAAGTAAATACAAAGGGTTCACATTTAGATGCAAACCATTCATCAATTCCAAAAATAAACAGGCCAGAGTTAAATTTGCTGAAAAACACCTCATGAAGACAGCTCAGTTCTGGAAAAGTATTCTATGGACAGATGAGACAAAGATCAACCTGTACCAGAATGATGGGAAGAAAAAAGTTTGGAGAAGAAAGGGAATGGCACATGATCCAAGGCACACCACATCCTCTGTAAAACATGGTGGAGGCATCGTGATGGCATGGGCATGCATGGTTTTCAATGGCACTGGGTCACTTGTGTTTATTGATGACATAACAGCAGACAAGAGTAGCCGGATGAATTCTGAAGTGTACCGGGATATACTTTTAGCCCAGATTAAGCCAAATGCTGCAAAGTTGATCGGACGGCGCTTCATAGTACAGATGGACAATGACCCCAAGCATACAGCCAAAGCTACCCAGGAGTTCATGAGTGCAAAAAAGTGGAACATTCTGCAATGGCCAAGTCAATCACCAGATCTTAACCCAATTGAGCATGCATTTCACTTGCTCAAATCCAGACTTAAGACGGAAAGACCCACAAACAAGCAAGACCTGAAGGCTGCGGCTGTAAAGGCCTGGCAAAGCATTAAGAAGGAGGAAACCCAGCGTTTGGTGATGTCCATGGGTTCCAGACTTAAGGCAGTGATTGCCTCCAAAGGATTCGCAACAAAATATTGAAAATAAAAATATTTTGTTTGGGTTTGGTTTATTTGTCCAATTACTTTTGACCTCCTAAAATGTGGAGTGTTTGTAAAGAAATGTGTACAATTCATACAATTTCTATCAGATATTTTTGTTCAAACCTTCAAATTAAACGTTACAATCTGCACTTGAATTCTGTTGTAGAGGTTTCATTTCAAATCCAATGTGGTGGCATGCAGAGCCCAACTCGCGAAAATTGTGTCACTGTCCAAATATTTCTGGACCTAACTGTATACAGAGACATTTCAATAAACAAGAATATCATCAAAAAAGTTAATTTATTTCAGTAATTCAATACAAAAAGTGAATACATTATATACAGAGTGATCTATTTCAAGTGTTTATTTATGTTAATGTTGATGATTATGGCTTACAGATGATATTCTAATTTACTGAGATGTACCTGTATGTCCCCATCCTGGGCCCTTCCTAGTATGTATGTCCCTCTTCTGGTATATATGTCCCCCTCTTGGGCCATTTTGGTTTATTTGTCCCCTTCCTGGCAAACATGTCCTCCTCCTGGTATATATGTCCTTTCCCTGGGATGTTCCTGGTATATATGTCCCCTTCCTTGTTTATTTGTCCCATCATGGTATATATGGCGCATCCTGGGGGCCCCCTGGTATATATATCCCCCTCATGGATAAATTCTGGTATATATGTACTCATCCTGGTTTCTGTCCCCTTTCTGAGGGGCTCCTGGAATACAAAAAAACAAACATTTTACTCATGCTCCCCGACTCCCAAGTCATTTAGCACCCTCTCTGAGCTGCGATGCATTTTAGCTGGATGTGCGCCCAATGACGCACATACAACTCAAGCAAGGCAGGGACCAGGGTCGGCGGGCCCCTCTACCACTCCGGCTATTGTCCCGCTCCTGTCTTCGACTCATAGAGCGGTTATCTCACCCCACTGGCTGCCGAGTCATCGCCACCTCCACGGCTCTGCTTTCCTACAGCAGTGTGATGACCTCATCACACTGCTACACGCTGAACCCTGCTCTGCCCCTGCCTCCGGCACAAGGGCTGACACTGACAGCTTAGGGCCCCTGTGCAAGAAATTGTGCCTGGCCCCCCCTTTCTTTTATGGTGACAAAGCTGCAGATATACTGTATATGTATATACATATATATTACATAGTGCCCTCTTTTGTTATGTACAGCACCATCCCTTACATATTGGATTCTATTGTCATTTTTGTTATTTATAGAGCTCTGTCTTTATTTCATAGCATCCTCTCTTGTTAGATATAAAATGACATGACTACTGATGGAACATGGTAATGTTTCTTTTCTGATGGGTTGGTATTCTGGTATTCTGGACAGATGCTGCTCCATTAGCAGTCATTTTATATCAAACAAGAGAGGATTATATAATAAAGAGAGGGAGCTGGGAATAGCAAAAATAAGGAGAATATACTATATAAGAGATGGTGCTATACAGAAAAAGAGGACACTATATAATAAAAGACAGCACCATACATAACTAGCGAGGATGCTAATAAGGGACAGTGTTATACATAATAAAAGGAGAAACTACAGTATGTACTTAAGGATGGCACTTTACATAGTGAGTACACAAAATACTAATGGACGGTGTTATACGGTGTTATACATAATGAGGTTACATCCTGCATCCATTTGCAGTGTCAGTGTGCTGCCTGACTTTTTTTTCTCAGACAGCTCACAGACCCATGAAGTTTGTCCTATTCCTCATAATCAGATCAGAACAGCACACACTCTGAGTCTCACAGATTTCATTCTCAGAGCTATGATTTTCACAGATATGTGAATGGATTTATGAAATTCTAGGAGTCTGCGACACATGAAAATGTCACACGAATGTGATAATATGGCCTAAGGGATTTAACAAATAACAGCAATACTCCAAGCCATACAGTACAGAATAAGTATTTTCAGAAAGTTACTTACCGTTGACATCTCATCTGCTTAGTTATTTTCTGTTCTTTCTTCTCCGTCGAGTCAGATCTTCATGTCGACATCTAAAAGCCATGACTCTTCTTGTCACACTGATCACTGCAGCCCTGAAAATAGCAAGTTTACAAATATTATAGACAAACATTTACCTCCTGAATAAAAATCCCCTACACTGCGTCCCTGAATATAAATATGTACCAGACTATATATTATACAATTAGCCATACACTAGTCAAAATATAAGGTGATAAATAAGCGGGCACTATGGCCCCCATTAACCCTAGAGCACATACCTGGGGCCTCGCAGGCCTGCTAGGTCACTTGTTTTCTATGGTAGATATGAAACACCCGCGCCGGGGCTTGCAGGGCTCGCACGGTCACCGGGCTGGTGGTATTCGGGGTCAGACTATGAGTGGCCCGACCCGGCTTCCGTGAACCCCGGCGGGTTTCAATAAAAGGAAAATCCGACCGTCAGTCCGGTGTTACAAGGGGGATGGAAGGAGGGTAACGGGGTTCCTGGAGAGCTTGCCATCACTCTCCCCCCAGGAAACGGTACGGGACGGGGACGGGGGATGCTTGCAGCGCCACCCGTGGTTTGCGGCCAGGTGTTCAGCTGCCGCTGCGCAGTCTCTTTCCGGGGAAGGTGTTACGGGCAGCCGGATGGAATTGCTCCCCACGGGTGGAGCGGGGTGGCCCCGGGAGGTTTATGAGACCCAGGGCAACAGTCCTCAGGGACACCGGGGGCACAGGGTGGCAGCATTACTCACAGCAGTCAAGGAGTGCGGTTCCAGTTGTTCTTTATTTAAAGTCCGTTCCACATCACATTCTTCTTCCCCGAGAAAGGGCGCAAAGTTGAAGCCCCGCCCCCTGGGAACACGGCCGGAAGGAAGTAAGACTCTGAGGCTGGGAGCGAAACTAGAGAGCCGCGTCTTGAGACTGCTCCCAAAAAACCAGGGGGGGCGGGCGGAAAAACTGCGGCATGTGACCAAAGGCGATAAGAGGCAGGGACACCAGGACTCTGCCATCTTCTGTTCCTGGACACCACCTCGAGAGGATGTCTGACCGGTCCGGCAACCCGAAGATGGAGGAACCTGCTCCCGGGACTGCCGACTGGGTGGAAGCCCAGACCGCGAAAAGGTGCCGCAAGATCCAGGCTCAAGCAAATTTCCTGCTAGCAAGATGGACGGCCGAGATGAGGGATCTGGCTGCAGCCATCCGGGCACGCAAATAGGAGATGGCCTCGGAGGAGCGAGTAAGCGACCCACGCCCCTATGTTCCACCAGAACCGGCCCAAATGGCTGAGGAGCTCGGTCTGCCCCGTCCGCCATGTCGCCTCCCTCACTGCCCGTATGTGTAGCTAGTGCCCCGCTCGGAGCGCTGCCCCAAGCAACGGCAGTGGTACCAGTTACATCTGCCTGCGAGGACCCAGCAACAGAGTCCTCGGGCCATGAGCACGCCACCGCTCCGGCACCCGTACCAGCCCCGCGCCAGACTAAAGCCCAGAAGACATCTCCTCCAGCCCCGAGCCTGGCCGCATCTAAGATGATATCACCCCCGGTCCCGAAGATGGCTGCGCGCTTGATGACGTCAGCCCTGCAGTCAGAAGTCGGCCCCAGCAAAGACGCCGGCCATTCCCCAGTACCTAGTCCCGGCTGAGGCGCAGCCGGGATGCACCTGTAGGGCGGCAGAGCAGGCCGCAGAGCATCGGAGCCCTCCACTGCAAAGGAGGCCGGTTGTAGCAGGCAGCGAGGGTATCCGGATGGGCCAAGCCATTGAGCAGGAGGAAGCGGAGCACGAGACCAGTGCCCCGTACTGGGAGTGGCAACGGCAGCAGCTGAAGACCGAGATCGCTGCACGTGAAAAGCGGAAGTCAGAGGTGTTAACCCGTACCTACCGAGAAAAGGACAATCTCCGGTAATCAACCTTCTGGGTGCGGGGCCCGACCTACCAAGGGCAGGTCCAGCATGTCAATGCCCAAAATGGATGGGGCTTTATCTATGAGCCGGGCCTGGATGCCGAGATATTTGTTTCTCGGAGGGATGTGGCCCCACACCTGCCTACGGGCCATCCGGATCGAGACCTGGAGCCCAGAGAGCTGGTCTCTTACACCCGGCACTGTGAAGAGAGGGGGTGGTATGCCCTTGATGTGAGAAATTGGGTGAAAATCGATGGGAATTTGTGCCTCCACCCCCTCCGCCATTTTCAAGCACATAAGATGAGTAAGGTAGCGGTTCCTGGCTACCCCAGTTGACCCCGTTGCAGTTTCTTTAGTTCAATTGGACCATGGCTTTTGGACTGGAAAAGCCATCCAAAAACTTTTGGGCTTTGTAAATATCCCAAACCTACCTTCTTGTTTGCTCGCCGCAGTCTCTGGAGAGGCTGATTGAAAGAAGGGCCTGCGGTAGAGTAGGCCGAGGCCCAGTCACCACTGCAACCTGTGACAAACCTCCAGGCCAGGGGTCCCCGGACTTGGGGCCCATGACAAGGACTGCCGGGCAAGGGACTTTTTACCCGGCCCGTGTGGGCGTCACCCGGACCCGTTCTTGAACTGGGGAAAAGGGGCGTGCACCAGTGTTGGCGGTGGCACTAGGGAACAGGTTGTTTTGCGTGGGAGCAATGAAAAGGTGGCTCGTTCTGTTTGTGTTTTTACCTGTTTTTATATGTTATTATACTTGTTACCCCTTTTTCTATTTTCACAGTTGCAGTTAAAATAAATTTTGGTGGTCAGACAGCCCGCGGACGGTCTGTATTTAACCAAGGGGGACTGTGAGGCCCTGGCAAAACCAGGTAGTCACACAGAAAAGGCCACCGCATAACACCATCCCACACAGGGTTCAAGGAGAGTGGAGTGGAGTAGTTGAGGAGGAGAAAGTGAAGGCTGAGACAGAAAGGAAAGGCGTCGGGGTTGGAGCCCCAGCGTACTGGCTAGGTGGCAGACGGTGGTCCGTGTCTGACAGGAAGCGGGAAGACGGCTGCCGGAGATCAGAGGTGGACCGGGGCAGGGTTGGAGCCCGCCGGTACCGACACTGAAGAACCGACCCGGAAACCGTGCACAGAGGGGGTACTTGGACCCTGAAGCAAGGACCGGAACCAACGTCCTAGCTAATTAACCAATTCAGGGATGATTATAGGTCCTGTCTCAACCAAAGTCCCAAAAGCAGACAACAGCCCACTGCGGGGATAGGGCATCCGCCAGGGTCCGGTAGATCCCACGGGCCAGCGTCAGTGGGCAGGCTCCCAACAAAAGGACCGGGAGCGGACTCCCGTGTTTCACACAAGGAAGTCCACCACATCAAACACAGAGTGCAGAGGAAAGTGATACAGACCACCAGCCCGGGTGTGGGACCAGATGCACACGACCGCAGCGGCCGGCCACCAGCACCTTGGTTTACCACTGGACTTTTGTGATTAATTTAATTGTGAGTAAACTAACATCCCCCGGTCTGACCGGGCGCGCCGGCCCCTGCAGTTACCATCCTCTGCATAAGAGACACTGGGCCTCGGGGCATCCATCCCTACCCACGGAGGGGTTAACATCCAGCTGCCATCCCATCGTCCCCCGGGTGCCCTACAACAGCAGAGGTGCCACATTTCATTTTCACCACACACCGTGGCTGGCGTCACAGACAGTTTACGGCAAAGCCCGTACAAATACACTTTTTCATTTGAAGTGTCCACGCGACCTCCAGGTCCGGTAAAATCCCTCGAGCCACACTGCGTTTCCGGACCCGAGCAGCCCGGCTGCTGGCATGGGGGCGGCACAGAAACAGCTCAGGTTATAAATCCTTTTTAAACATTGATTGTAGTAAAAAGCATTACACAGGGCTGATTATGCAGGGAAGTTTGATATATAGATGAGAATGCTGAGGGAGGGCATAGGAAAGCTGACAGTTTGCTTTGAAATTCACATATGATGTCCTTCTCGCCCCCCCTCGTTCATCATAAGGCCCTAAAGCACCTTTTCCAATCCCAATCCTCCCCCTCCTTACTGTCTCCTCCTCAGTCTATTAAAAATAAAACAAACTCACCCCTCACCTCTCCTTACGGGCCCCCACTGCGCCGCGCCGATTCCTCTCCTGTACGGGCCCACACCACACTGCTTCTTCACCTTTCGGGTACTTTTCAAATGACACAGTTGCACAGTCATCAAGGAGTGCACGCCTGTGTCACACAGAAAAGTACTAGGCAGGGAGCAGAGGACGGATTTCTCCGTTCCGCGCTCTCTGCACTGTGTGGAGCTGCGGGATAGCTTCCTGCCCGACACCATGCTTTTGATGAGGGCAATATGGCCAGGAGTCCCCAAAGCAGCAACAGGTCAGATTACCCTCATTACTCACAGGCCAGCAAGACTCCCCCTGAATCTCTGGGCCCGGTGCAGCTGCATCAGCGGTATCTCCAGCACACGTGATTAATTTGCATACGATACAAATTAGCGATGTGTATAGTGGCAAAAGCGACACTGCCGGGCCCCTCTGCTGCAGCTGTGACTGGGGCCTGGTGAAGAGAGGGGCCCAGCCGGCCCTGGGCTTAATAAAGCTAAATAATTATCCTGGTCTCAGCTGGGCCCCTCTTTTCACCAGGCTCCCTACAGCTGTCACGGTTCTAATACCCTGATGGCAGCCCTGAGTTCACACAACAGCTGGGCACAGGCAGAAGCTTGCAATATAATTAGTGGGGAAGCGGCTCTGAGATAGAGAATACTACTGTAAGTGGTGTGCCACAGTTCTTATGTAATCTCAGTGTAGTGCCCCTGAACTCCTCAGGGCACTACTAGGTACTGCATCCTGACAAAAATGTAGGGCCTACCCCCAGGGACCTGGAAACCCAGTGTCAGTACCAACAACACACATAACATTCACAGTTTCCCACTCCCCATTAGGGATGACTGACTAGTCCAGGACCCAATGGATGGCCGCCTAGAGGTGGAGCCAGTCCAGTCCAATAGAAAGCAGCCCGGTGGGAGGGGACAAACAGACACAGAAAGACACTCAGACAGAGGAGTCCCGTGGTGACAGTTGGAGGGGACGGACGAGTCTCCAGATGGGGTCATGTAATGGTGACCCAGGTGGCAAGGAGAGTGGTTACAGGGACGGTACAGCCAGGTACCTCTGGAACCAGAGCACCAACGAGGCACAGGGCCCTTGGTCAGGTGACAGCTTCACGAAACCTGGCAAATACCTGCACAGTGAGGGGACCTTCACGGACCTCACTGACCCAAAGAATCTGGGGGTACCAGCAGTGAAGATTGAGTCAGGGACTGGAATACCCTACAGGGTTCGCACTGCCCGCTGTATGGACAAGAGACTGCCAAAAGACAGTAAGGGACCCACAAACGCTCCAAGCTATGGGGTCCCAACCACAAGTTAGAGGTGCCGGGGAAAGAGACTACCAGGCCACTACACTGACACTGGGACAAAAGGGACCAGGGGTCTGAACCAGCCATCTTCGAGGTCATCATTCCATCTGACAGTGAGTAAACAGAAGTTGCACTGCATACCCACTGTGTGGTCTCCCTTCTTTCTGCAACGGACCCCTCCATCCATTCCCTGGGGCCTAGCCCTACTTGCGGCGGGCCTACCATCTCGGCTGCCACCACCATCAGCCCCAGAGGTAATAGACTGTGCATCGGCCGGCCGTTCCAACATCTAACCGCAAGCTGCAAGTGGCATCACAATACAAACTCTTTCACTCCACTGTATATACACCCCTTTTAAAAAGCGTCCCCAGGGTCACGGAATCGGGTCTCGGCCATTATACAACCGTGACACAGCACCCCCGTACATATACGGCCCGGGACCGAGTACCCCATAGCCCTGGGCGACACATCAGCATCTGCTTCGATATCATACTGGGTAGTTGATTAATATATTGCTAAGAAGCTGCCTTCTATCTTCTGATGCCTTCAATCTCTGAGCTCTTGGGGAAAGTTCATAAAGAGACTATCCTCCACAGGTTAATTATCAAGGTGCCTGAACTCCTCCCTGATCTATGGTCCTGTACCCTACCGTGCTCGGTACCAGTAAGATAATTGGGCTTTCTGGTGCCGACATTCCTCCTAGACTGCGACCGTTTCACTCCTGTCCAGTGTTCCTGATACCGGTCCCCGACTCCTGTGGTCCCGGACCACCGTCTGCGACCCAACCTGTCACCTCCTTGGAGCTCCAACTCCCCAGCTCCTCACTCTTTGAGGGCTACTACTGAACAACCCTGTCTCTCCTCCCACCAATCTGCCTGACCTCTAGGTGGGCGGCCGTGCTCCAACTTGACCAACCCACTGGTGTGTCTGTACAGGTCATGGTGTGAGGTGTGGTTGAGCTTTGAAGTGCGGATGTTAGTGACACCATTGTTGGGAACCTGGAACCATGGCGGTAGGCCTTGCACCCTGGTTGAGGATTGCAGTACCCTGAGGCACCCTGATATATTCAGGGGTGCCACATTTACATCTCAACCAGGAGTAACTTTTTGTGAGCTATTGTGGGGTGTGTTATTTTTCTCCTGTGTTTTGCTGTGGCTTATGATTGGTCAGCATCCTAGAGGGAAAGAAGTACATGATTCCAGTGAATGCTCACTGATAACTCCCACTTTGGTTTAAAGAAACATAGCTGCAAAATACTTTGTTAAAGCACCACTACAGCATTTTTTTTTTTTTATTGGAGCTCTGGAGTTGTGCTACTGTGCCGCCCCCGTGCCAGCAGCCGCCACTGCTCGGATCCAGACCTTCTAAGGGGGTGGCTCGAGGGTCTCCGAACCCGGGGGTCTTGCGGACACGCCGAATAAAAAGGGAGACGTAGATGTACGGGCTAGGCCGTAGTAAGTTCGTGACGCCACCCACGGTGTGTGGTGAGGTGGGACACCACCACTGCTGTTGTAGGGCACCCGGGGGAGATGTTGTGCAGCAAGTTGTTAACCCCTCCGTGGGTAGGGATGGTGGCCCCGGGACCTGGTGTCTCTGTGCAGGGGATAGCGACCACAGGGAGTGTTGTGTACTCACAGTTATTAAACCTCGCAAGTCTCTGGTAAACCAAGGTGATGGTAGCCGGTGCCACGGCCGGTTGCATTCGGGTTCCCCCACCTGGCTGGTGGTCTCTATCCTTTTTTCTGCACAGTTTTGTGTAAGGTGGACTTCTATGGGCCCTGGCGGTGACCTCTTATCCCTATCGGTGGGCTGTTGTCTTCTATGAGGGACTTTGGGTGGGACAGAACCTCTAGTCCTGGCCTCAATCGGTGAATTAACCAGTCCGCTGGTTTTCGGTCCTGGTTTCAGGGTCTGAGTACCCCTCTTGTGCTACGGTTTTCGGGTCGGGTCCCCTTGTCTGTACCGGCGGGCTACAACCCTGTCTCGGTCCACCTCGGTTTTGCCGAGCTGTCTTCCCATCTCCTGCTGATGGAGACCACTGTCTAGCCAAAGGCACCAGGGCTCCTACTCTGGTACCGTCCAACTTGAATTTCCCTGCTGGAGCTACACTTAGCTCCAGCCCACACTCCTCTCCACTTGAACTTCAAACTCCTTCTCTTTCTACTGTTTTTCCTGCCCCGGGCTGTCTGGACTCCTTTGTGGGCGTGTCCCAACCACCTGGTCATGCCCACTGGTGTGTCTGTCTGTTCCTAAGGGGGGTGACTAGGGTTACTGGTTGGCTGAGTGTTTCCTAGTGAGGGAAGGTGTTATGCGGGGGCCTATTTGTGACTACCTGGTTTTTCCAGGACTTCACACTACTAATGTAATGTACCTAGTATTACATTTACTATTTGCCATCTTCATTTTTTCTCAGTGCCGCTCCTGTTCCATGCCGCCATCTTGTGACCACAATGTCCAACTGACCGGAAATGAGAGGTAACTGTCACAAGCCTTCAATGCAAATTTATGAGATCCTTGTTTTTGCTTTCATAGACTTACATTAAGTTGAAACTACCAGCTAGCCAGCAAGCATTGGTGGGATCTGGCAGGTCACAAACTGCTGGATACCATCCAGTGAGGTGCTGATAAAAAATGAAGACTGGTAAGTATAAGGCTAAAGGGTACTTTACACACTTCGATATCGGTACAGATATCGCTAGCGAGCGTACCCGCCCCCGTCGGTTGTGCGTCACGGGCAAATCGCTACCCGTGGCGCACAACATCGCTAACACCCATCATATGGACTTACCTTCCCTGCGACGTCGCTCTTGCCGGCGAACTGCCTCCTTGGGGCGGTTCGTGCGGCGTCACAGCGACGTCACACGGCAGCTGTCCATCAGCAGAGGAGGGGCGGAGATGAGCAGCTGGAGCATACCACCCACCTCCTTCCTTCCTCATTGCCAGTGGACAGAGGTAAGGAGATGTTCGTCGCTCCTGCGGTCTCACACATAGCGATGTGTGATACTGCAGGAACGAGGAACAACATCGCTACTGACCAGACAACGATTTTTGGTAAAGAAACGACCTCTCACAGACAAACGATTTTGCCTCTTTTGTGATCGTTTAAGGTCGCTCCTTGGTGTCACACGCTGCGATATCGCTAATGACGCCGAATGTGCGTCACAAACACCGAGACCCCGGCGATATATCGTTAGCGATGTTGCAGCGTGTAAATGGCCCTTAAAGGGCGATGTCATGAGCGATAGCACCCGCCCCCATCGTTCGTGCGATATGTGGTGATCGCTGCCGTAGTGAATAATATCGCTACGGCAGCGTCACATGCACATACCTGCTTAGCGACGTCGCTGGAGACACCGAACAATCTCTCCTTTAAGGGGGCGGTTTGTTCGGCGTCACTAAGTGGCTGCCCAATAGCAGAGGAGGGGCAGAGATGAGCGGCCGGAACATGCCGCTCACCTCCTTCCTTCCTCATTGCCGGTGGACACAGGTAAGGAGGTGTTCGTCGTTCCTGCGGTGTCACACATAGCAATGTGTGATGCCGCAGGAACGACGAACAACCAGCGGCATGCACCACCAACGATATTATGAAAAGGAGCGACGTGTCAATGATCAACGATTTTTTACGTTTTTTGCAATCGCTGATCGTCGCTCCTAGCTGTCACAAGCTGCGCTGTCGCTAACGATGCCGGATGCCCGTCACAAACACCGTAACCCCGACGATATATTGTTAGCGATGTCGCAGCGTGTAAAGCACCCTTAAGTTCAGGGAAAATAGACTACTGGAACCACTCCAGCGATGCAATACAAAAAAATGCTGGAGTGGTGCTTTAATATCTCCACAGAGAAGAGGCAAAATTAAAAAAAAAAAAAAAACAAAAACCCAGTTTATTGGATTTTTCCCCCACTATTACATGGTGTGTCTAGTTCAACATGAAAAATTTGGTGAAAGGTCCTCTTCTCTACAAAAGTAAGACATTAAGCATAGTGCTGGTGTGATTTTTATATACCAAAATTCATAGTAGTCTCTATGTATATTTTTGAACTATGTGACAGTTTTCTTGATCTTATTTTTGTTTTTAGGAAAACCGTTAGAATGTCCTATTCTAACACAATATGGTTCAAGATTGTTTTGGTTCTTGTAATGTTTTTCACCACATTGCTTAGCTTCATCATTCATATTAAGGTAGGTTCTTCATGAGATAAAATATCATGCTTTTAAAAACATTTTAACTTGTGTAACCAAATAAATATTGCTTGCTTCTCATCAGCCTAATGACCTTAAAATCCTACCCAACCAGTTTATCTCTGTATTGGAAAAGGCTAAAACATCAATCCCATCCACTGAGCCAAACAGCATAGATGTGCAAATACATGGGCTAATGACGCTTGTGAATCGTACTGTTCCAAATGCGGATTTTACATTTATAAATGTAACGACCAGTGCCAAACACAGCACCGCAACCATCGTAGATTATAAACCTATGTACTGTGTTGGAGACACCATAACAGTTCGGGTGGAGATGTATAATTTCTTCGGTGTAAAAAAAACCTATGGAGGAGATTTCCTAAGAGCTCGTATTTTTTCTCCAAAACTTGGAGCTGGAGCCTCTGGAGAAATTAAAGATTTTAACAATGGGACTTATAATGTGTATTTTAGTCTGTTTTGGGAAGGTGAAGTGAAGATATCTATACTCTTGATGCATCCCAGTGAAGGAGTCACTGCTTTATGGAGGTCAAGGAAGCTTGGCTACAAATATATCAAATATACTGGAAAATTCCTCAATAAAAGTCAAGAAGTAAAGACAGAATGTGGATTTTCTTTAGATACCAAAGAAGAGAAATGTAGTTATGTGGATGAAAGATATGGAGAGTCCTTCTACTGTATTAGACCTCCCGATGTAGCTTGTGAAGCTTTCATATCTTTGAAGAGTGAAAACAGTCCTTATACCAATCTGACCGGACTTCAGAAGAACCTCTTTATAAGGTGAATAAATACCACTTTCAACTTAATTAAAATATGTAAAAAATATATTTAACTTTTTTTTTACCTCTTTACTAATTTGAAATTGCTATTTTCCTGCATACAACTTTGATATGCACCAACGACAAAATGAAATAAAAGAACAGATTCAGGCTGCTATTACTTCATTAATCATTACTATAAGGCCCGTTTCACACGTCAGTGAAAAACACTGACGTTTTTCACTGGCGTGTAAAACATGCACATGTCCCTCCGTGTGCCGTGAATTACGGCACACGTGGGTTGTCTAAGTGCAATCCGGGCTCCGTTCTCCGTGGCCCGTTATTGCACTTAGAAATCAACTCACCTGTGCGCGCTCCCGCTCTCCATGGTGCTGATCGCTCCCGCGGTGCAGCATCCGGCCGGCGCTGACCCCTGCAGCAGCTGCTTCCGGGTCGGCTGTGTCGTGCATCATGAATATGTGCGACAGTAATGAGCCGGCTCAGAAGCAGCAGGCTGCACGGGCTGCAGAGAGCGCCGCTGAAGCCGGGGGGGGGGGGAATGTTTTTTATTTTAAAAGCACGTTTTTTTCTGGAACGTGTTTCACGGACCACACCACTGCGTGGTCCGTGGGACATCAGTGATGCCAGAAAAAAATGGACATGTCTCCATGCGGCAATCACGCACACGCAGGTACGCCGCACGGAGACACGTGCAGTGACAAATCACTGACGTGTGAGCAGACCCATTCATTATAATGGGTCTGCGTATGTCAGTGATTCTGGTACGTTTAAAAAAAAGCACAAACGTACCAGAATCACTGACGTGTGAAAGAGGCCTAACACATAAATAAATACAACCACACTCTGAGCACATTAAACCCTTAAGAGATTTTCAGTTTTTACTTTCATTTTTCCTCCTCTTATCCCTAAAGTCCTAATTTTGTTTATTTTGCCAGCCTCAGGTTGGCTTTCACAGAAGTACCAAAAAGAGAGGTAAAGGGATCTTGAGCAAACCGCTGGCTGTCACAGCAAACCATTGGCATCCCCCGCTCACATCGTGGGAGCACAGATGAGAAGTTAGAGTAATGTGCCCTTCTTCAGGCTGTCTGTAAATGCTGCTGTCATAGATCGACAGCAGCATTTAACAAGTTACCAGCCACAGGCGGAGCTCCTGTTCACCCAAAGCTGGTAGAGGCAGATGGTGGTTGAATATCACAGCCAACATCTGCTAGGAAAGATGCAGGCTCAGCTTATGAGCATGCATCAAAGGCAGAGAACTGGCATATGATGTACCCTGTAAGTCCCATGTAGATCCCTTTTATATACCATTCTAGAATACTGTATATAAGCGCCCAGGCCGTGCTGTATAATGTAATAAACACTTATTATACTCACCTAGAGGGAAGGTCCGGTCTGATAGGTGTTGCTGCTCTCCCTATCAGGCGCTTCGTCTCTGCGGTGATCTCTATCCACCTTCTTCTGATGTCCCACATCACCCACACTAGCCGACATTGAGGTCCTGCGCAGGCGCACTTTGATCTGCCCTGCTCAGGGAAGATCAAAGTATTTTAGTGCGCATGTGCGGGAAGTCTTTATACTCTCCTTGCGCTTGTGTATTACAGTACTTTGATCTGCCCTAAATAAAGTGCTTTTTTTTATCCCCAGTGCACTGACAGACAGATTTGCCTTCAGTGCTAGATTTCTTATGAACTGGCATAGTGGCATATCAGATCTCTACAAAAAAGCAAAGAAATGATATAATGCTTATATTCCAGGTTATATTTGTCTGCTAAAGGCCCCAGTTGGAATGTACACCAAAATATTTCATTTATATCAACAGGTGTGCTTGCCCATATTTTGAGTTTTGCTTTAGGTCTTTGTACTTTGTAGATTTTTGGGTGTGCAGCCCCCTCTTCTCCTCTTTTCGGCAGTGTAACTTGTCTATTTAGTTTTCCACAAGAATGTGTAAAACATAGGCTATTTTCGGACCTGCTGGCACGTAGCGAGGTGAATAACTAAAGTTAGGGACCATCATGAATGGGTAAATCTTTTCGAGCAGGTATGGCTTTTAAGCTTTTATTAATCAAAAACTGGTAACTATTCAAAGCAGTTGGGGGTCCTGCAAAAGGCCTCTATTACTGCCATATTGGTATTGTTTTGAAGTCTAGCCATAAGATGAGCTTTATAGGAAACCATGATTTGTCCTATTTGTTGAAACACCAAACTATTGCATTACATAAAACAAACAATCAAATGCTGTCAGAGTTGATTCCCCTATGGGTAAGAAAAATTAGTGTAATGTAGAAAAAATGAAAACAATACTATAAACACCCATAAACACATAAAAATTAAAAGTTGTTCCAAGTTAAAAATAAATAAAACAAATAGCTTAAAAAATAGGCACATTCAGTACTGTGAAATCATTAAAGATCTAATAAATGTTAAAATTATTTCAGTCATATGGTAAATGTCCTAAAGAAAAGAATGTGACAACACAAAAATTGCCAGGTTTGTTTAGACATTGCAGCTCTATTAAAGCTTGTGCCACAAAATTCAAGCCTCCATACCACTATATTGACAGAAAAAAAATAAGTTATGGCTTTTGAAAGAGAAGGAAGAAAAAAATTGAAACAAAAAACTAAAGTTGTCTGCATCTTTAAGGGTATCACATATTTTCTTTCGTTTTTTTTAATTAAATTAAAGATCCTCTAATTATGGAGCAGAGATTCCCAAACTAGAACAAAGTGTTGAAGTTCAAAAGTGTTCAAGTAAGTGTTTTCATCTTTTAATTTCTTCTTTGTCACTACTATTGGATTTGTGGTCAATTCTTAATCACCAAATGAAAAACTGTCTGAAATTAGTATTTACTAACAAATTCCCACTTTTAACGTTAATAAACATCCTGGGTAGAGTTTTGCATGTTTTGAGGGGGGTTCTGTATGGTGAAATTAATGGTGTAATTATAAACAACATATAGTTCAGCAAAAAACAAGCCCTCATATGTAAATGTAAGAGAGTAGTAACAATGGTCCCGAAGAATAACTAGGAACTCAGTAGCAGCATAGATATTTCCTTGAGGGAATAAATTTGAAGAGACAATAGGTCAGGTGGTAGTAGTGGTGCAGCAACTTAGTATATAAAAGATCGGGATGGCAAAGAAGGTATGGATTTGGTGCCAAGACTCAAAAGGAAGCTGTGAGACAGTTTGAGACTACAGATCCCATTACCGAAGTACAGTAGTTGGTTGTTCAAACATTCAAAGGAACCCGAAGACCGAATACCAAATACCAACTCCAGAAGGAACCAAAAGACCAAATACTGACTCAAGATGAAGCCAAAGACCAAATACCAACTCCAGTAAGCATCTGAAGACCAAAGACCTAACAACACCGCCAGATTTGCTCACTATACCTGTATGGGCCCAATTGTCATTGGAAGCAGTGAAGGTGCAAGTTGAACCTTCACTGGAAGGGGAAGAGATACCAGGACTGCTGGTTGCCTATACTCTGGCAACCATGCATCAATGGTAGGTGCTGGTGAAGTGTCTTAACCTGAGTGAGACGAGTTTATAGCTGATTCCCAACAATGAAGTGGCCTAAGTTTTATGTGATGCTTGAAAACCTCACGTGGTTTGCTGCTATAAAACTGAGTCCTGTGAAAGGGGATCCATGTAGCTTGTTGATGTGTCCCAACACAAAGAAGAAGAAGGGTGAAGCAATAGAAGGCAGCGACTTCTTGGAGCAAATGGAAGCAAATCTGACAAAGTTCTCTCTTGACTAGTGGGACAGGTGGAAGAACTTTTGAAACAATATCAGTAGGTGTATGCTTAACTTGATGATGTCTTTAGGTGTACAATGGCTATCTAACTCAAGATTCCTATGGGAAATGCAGCTCCAATACAGGAAAAATACAGCCATATTCCACCACAAATGTATCAGGAAGCAAAAGATCTACTGCCACACATGCTGCAAAATGGGATCATACGGAAGAGGCAGAGCCCTTGGACTGCCAAGATTCTAATGGTCAGGAGAAAGGATGGAATGCTGAGATTCTGCATAAAATATCAATGGTTGAACACCTGCATGATCTGAAACTCACAGCCACTGCCAAGGATCAAAGAGTCCCTGTCTGCTCTCAGCAAAGTTAAATACCTCTCTTCCCTCCATCTGGCCAGCAACTACTGACAGGTCCCCGTGGTTGAGTAGGATCAGCCAAAGACGCTGTTTATTTTTTTCATGGGGTTATTTGAGTTCAACTGGATGCCATTCAAGCAAATGCTCTGGGAGGATTTCAGCATCTGATGGAGAGATGTCTTGAGGACTTGAACTTTGAGGCAACATTGATATACCTGGATGACATTATCATCTTCTCCACTATGTTTGAAGAGCATCTCATCAGATTTGTGCGGGTGCTGGAAATTGAGTGCCTGTCCATGTGGTTTCTGGTGAAAGAGTATAACCAACAACGGAGAAGGTGGCTGCCACGCAAAAATGGCCTACACCCACAATGCTGAGAGAGCTGGGAGCATTCTTGGGACTGTCTGGGTATTACCAAAGGTTACTTAAGGACTTTGCATAAACATGGCACTACTGCATGAATTCTTGAGAGAAAGAGCAGGAGGTGCCAAATACCGCTGGCTTCAGAGGGGTTGAAGAAAGGCAGGATTTTTCCAGGCCTTGAAATTCGCACTAACATCCCAATATTTGTGTGCACAGACTTTTCTCAACCTATTGTGCTATACACAGATGGGAGCCTCTACATTCTGGAATCAGTATTAGCTCAGGTTCAGGAGGGACATGAATGTACAGGGCTCAGAGAAGAATCCTGTCAACTACAGCTCATTCAAACTAAGGTTGTTAGCCCTGGTGTCGGCCATAACAGAGAAGTTTGCAGAGTTCCTGCATGGATCAGAAGCTTATGTGCAGACTGATAATAATCCATATGGAGAATGTAAAGTGGGGGGTGTTAGAAAAGTGATGGATTACAAAGATATCCAAGTATCGATATAAGAAATCCTACAGGTCAAAGGCCAAAATTACGTGTGCAGATGCACTCTCTAGGGTGACCCAATATCACGATTACCTCTCAGTGTGGAGTGATTTGTGACGGTTCTACTATTTGAGCTTCTCCCTACCCTGGAGACTAATAATAAATGTACTTTGCTTTCTGTTGGCGCAGTAAGGGTTAATGTCAGTTTTCCCTTGCTGTAAGTTGCTTAATTGGAGCTCAGCTGCAGCCTTTTGTGGCCACTCCCCTCCTCCTTAAAAGGCCCATCAGCCACCTCTTCCGTGCAGTTCACATTCTACCATGGAGAGAGGGAGTTGTTTTGCAGCTGCTGGTGCAAGTGTTTCTGTTTAGTTGCTGTTGTTGTGGAGCAGCGCCGGACTGGAACTAAAATGCAGCCCTGGCATTTGGGGGTGCACAGGCCCACGTTTCGCGTGGTGAAAGTGTAGTATCTTTGTGCACTTGTAGATTGTGTAACACGACCATATAACATGTAGTCACGGCTGCGTCCTGTATTACAGCTCAGCCTATTTATTGCTCTTAGTAGCAGGACCTGGTGAAGCCGCTATTTTCCTACAGAGCTGGGTCTCGCAGATAATGTAGAGGATGCTGCTCTCCATGTAATGCTGCGGTCACATAGCTGATGGGCAGGGATACAAAATCACACCCCCCTGAACTAAGATTGATAACCTATTCTACAGATAGGGGATCAGGGAAGCTGTAGTTTTGACTGGTGATAATTTTGGATACATACCATTTAGGGAATGTGCAATGACATTTTTGGGAGCAGATCACACCATGGAAACTACTATGAAAAATACTCGAATGACCATGCGCATGTATTACTGTGCACACGATCAGGCTTTTGAAAATGTTTTAATCACTTCAGGTTTCCAAAACCACCAAGTGGTTAAAAGAAGTGACCGGTCCATTCTTCTGGTGTTTTCCACTCAGAAAATGCTCTGTGCTTTACAATGCATATCAATGGGAAGGCTTGGAAGATGCCTGGATTTCTTTTGTTGCGTTTTCCCATCGCTTTTTATTGAAAGCGCAATAAAGAATATGTGACAAAAACAATGGGAAAATAGCCCACACACATAGCCTCTCTATATAATATATCCCACACACACAGCCTCTCTATATAATATATCCCACACACACAGCCTCTCTATATAATATACCCCACACACACAGCCTCTCTATATAATATACCCCCCACACACAGCCTCTCTATATAATATACCCCCCACACACATAGCCTCTCTATATAATATATCCCACACACACAGCCTCTCTATATAATATACCCCCCACACACAGCCTCTCTATATAATATACCCCCCCACACACAGCCTCTCTATATAATATATCCCACACACACAGCCTCTCTATATAATATACCCCACACACACAGCCTCTCTATATAATATATCCCACACACACAGCCTCTCTATATAATATATCCCACACACACAGCCTCTCTATATAATATATCCCACACACACAGCCTCTCTATATAATATATCCCACACACACAGCCTCTCTATATAATATATCCCACACACACAGCCTCTCTATATAATATATCCCACACACACAGCCTCTCTATATAATATATCCCACACACACAGCCTCTCTATATAATATATCCCACACACACAGCCTCTCTATATAATATATCCCACACACACAGCCTCTCTATATAATATATCCCACACACACAGCCTCTCTATATAATATATCCCACACACACAGCCTCTCTATATAATATACCCCCCACACACAGCCTCTCTATATAATATATCCCACACACACAGCCTCTCTATATAATATACCCCCCACACACAGCCTCTCTATATAATATATCCCACACACACAGCCTCTCTATATAATATATCCCACACACACAGCCTCTCTATATAATATACCCCACACACACAGCCTCTCTATATAATATACCCCCCACACACAGCCTCTCTATATAATATACCCCCCACACACAGCCTCTCTATATAATATATCCCACACACAGCCTCTCTATATAATATATCCCACACACACAGCCTCTCTATATAATATACCCCCCACACACAGCCTCTCTATATAATATATCCCACACACACAGCCTCTCTATATAATATACCAGCCCACACACACAGCCTCTCTATATAATATACCCCCCACACACAGCCTCTCTATATAATATATCCCACACACACAGCCTCTCTATATAATATACCCCCCACACACAGCCTCTCTATATAATATATCCCACACACACAGCCTCTCTATATAATATACCAGCCCACACACACAGCCTCTCTATATAATATATCCCACACACACACAGCCTCTCTATATAATATACCCCCCCACACACAGCCTCTCTATATAATATATCCCACACACATAGCCTCTCTATATAATATATCCCACACACACAGCCTCTCTATATAATATATCCCACACACACAGCCTCTCTATATAATATACCCCACACACACAGCCTCTCTATATAATATATCCCACACACATAGCCTCTCTATATAATATACCCCCCACACACACAGCCTCTCTATATAATATATCCCACACACACAGCCTCTCTATATAATATATCCCACACACACAGCCTCTCTATATAATATACCCCCCACACACAGCCTCTCTATATAATATATCCCACACACACAGCCTCTCTATATAATATACCCCCCACACACAGCCTCTCTATATAATATATCCCACACACACAGCCTCTCTATATAATATATCCCACACACACAGCCTCTCTATATAATATACCCCCCACACACAGCCTCTCTATATAATATATCCCACACACACAGCCTCTCTATATAATATACCCCCCACACACAGCCTCTCTATATAATATACCCCCCACACACATAGCCTCTCTATATAATATACCCCCCACACACAGCCTCTCTATATAATATATCCCACACACACAGCCTCTCTATATAATATACCAGCCCACACACACAGCCTCTCTATATAATATACCCCCCCACACACAGCCTCTCTATATAATATATCCCACACACATAGCCTCTCTATATAATATATCCCACACACACAGCCTCTCTATATAATATATCCCACACACACAGCCTCTCTATATAATATATCCCACACACACAGCCTCTCTATATAATATACCCCACACACACAGCCTCTCTATATAATATACCCCCCACACACAGCCTCTCTATATAATATACCCCCCACACACAGCCTCTCTATATAATATATCCCACACACACAGCCTCTCTATATAATATACCCCCCACACACAGCCTCTCTATATAATATACCCCCCACACACATAGCCTCTCTATATAATATACCCCCCACACACAGCCTCTCTATATAATATATCCCACACACACAGCCTCTCTATATAATATACCCCCCCGCACACAGCCTCTCTATATAATATATCCCACACACACAGCCTCTCTATATAATATACCCCACACACACAGCCTCTCTATATAATATACCCCACACACACAGCCTCTCTATATAATATACCCCCCACACACAGCCTCTCTATATAATATACCCCCCACACACAGCCTCTCTATATAATATACCCCCCACACACAGCCTCTCTATATAATATATCCCACACACACAGCCTCTCTATATAATATACCCCACACACACAGCCTCTCTATATAATATACCAGCCCACACACAGCCTCTCTATATAATATATCCCACACACACAGCCTCTCTATATAATATATCCCACACACACAGCCTCTCTATATAATATACCCCACACACACAGCCTCTCTATATAATATACCAGCCCACACACAGCCTCTCTATATAATATACCCCACACACACAGCCTCTCTATATAATATATCCCACACACACAGCCTCTCTATATAATATACCCCCCCACACATAGCCTCTCTATATATATATCCCACACACACAGCCTCTCTATATAATATACCCCCCACACACAGCCTCTCTATATAATATATCCCACACACACAGCCTCTCTATATAATATATCCCACACACACAGCCTCTCTATATAATATATCCCACACACACAGCCTCTCTATATAATATACCCCACACACAGCCTCTCTATATAATATACCCCCCACACACAGCCTCTCTATATAATATACCCCCCCACACACATAGCCTCTCTATATAATATACCCCCCACACACAGCCTCTCTATATAATATACCCCCCACACACAGCCTCTCTATATAATATATCCCACACACACAGCCTCTCTATATAATATACCCCACACACACAGCCTCTCTATATAATATACCAGCCCACACACAGCCTCTCTATATAATATATCCCACACACACAGCCTCTCTATATAATATATCCCACACACACAGCCTCTCTATATAATATACCCCACACACACAGCCTCTCTATATAATATACCAGCCCACACACAGCCTCTCTATATAATATACCCCACACACACAGCCTCTCTATATAATATACCCCCCCACACATAGCCTCTCTATATAATATACCCCCCCACACATAGCCTCTCTATATATATATCCCACACACACAGCCTCTCTATATAATATACCCCCCACACACAGCCTCTCTGTATAATATACCAGCCCACACACAGCCTCTCTATATAATATACCCCCCACACACAGCCTTTCTATATAATATACCAGCCCACACACAGCCTCTCTATATAATATACCCCCCGCACACAGCCTCTCTATATAATATACCCCCCCGCACACAGCCTCTCTATATAATATACCCCCCGCACACAGCCTCTCTATATAATATACCAGCCCACACACAGCCTCTCTATATAATATACCCCCCGCACACAGCCTCTCTATATAATATACCAGCCCACACACAGCCTCTCTATATAATATACCATCCCACACACAGCCTCTCTATATAATATACCAGCCCACACACAGTCTCTCTATATAATATACCCCCCACACACAGCCTCTCTATATAATATACCAGCCCACACACAGCCTCTCTATATAATATTCCCCACACACAGCCTCTCTATATAATATACCAGCCCGCACACAGCCTCTCTATTTAATATACCCCCTACAC